>NC_056522.1:65768496-65835139 GCF_019175285.1 Sceloporus undulatus | reverse complement strand
TATTATTATTATTATTATTATTATTATTATTATTATTATTATTATTATTAGTGTCTGGCAGATTTGTGTTGTTGGGGAACAGTGAGGCCCATATATCCCATATATCTAAGTGTCTGGGCAGAAAGATTTGTGTGGGTGCCAAACAGTGAACTGATACCTTTAAAAAAAAGAATTCATGTCTAAATTGCAATACTATACTGGCAAAATAATTATGTTTAATCACTTCAGAGAATCATATGTTTGTAATAACCACCATATTGTTCCTTACAGTCACAGCCCCGTAGAAACTGCTCTTATCTTTACTGCATGGTACATATAATCAGCATGTCTATTCTTTAAAACGTTCCACCAGATTTCACTGTTACAGTTGAGAACTTTCCAAAATTGCCTCAGTGAAGAACGATCATTGGTCCCATTTTACAGATCTAGGCAAGGGCGTTGATGTGATTGATGGTCCTGATTGTAAATAAATTTCCACATTCAACAGGTATTATTGTATTTGTAGCCTATTATAATGTTTAGACAGGATTCAAGAAATATTGTTACTGGGAAAAGCTATTTCAATTATTATTTTATGACTTTTTTTAAAAAAAAATATAGATTTGTTGGAAAACTTTTTTTCCCCTAAAAGAAATAAATAAAATAAAGCATATAACCAACAAGCAAGCTAAAGCAACATTTCCATTTAACTCAAATGGTTGCAAGAGTGGAGTATTTACTGGTTTCACTGAATTTTGCAATTCCTGGCTCAGATGTGTCTAGTGCTTATCCAAACAGAAAATATACCTTACAGTCTTGTGAATTTTTCTCTGTCTCGCTAACCTGTCTCCTATCCACCCACCTGCTCACCTCCCATTTCATTGCCCTTCCTTCTCGTCACCAACCATCTACTGACACAGATGTGCAACTTGGTTTTGAGCCAACCCTCAGGAGAGACAACTATCAGCAATGCTTGTAAAACTGCATCTCAGTGTTCCTGACTTACAGTTGAAACAATATGCTAGAATTGTGAGGAATGGAAGTCCTCCTACTCCCACTTTCTCCACCAGATTAATCACAAGGAAGTTACGTGTGGAGCTGGGCAGGAATGAACATTTTACTGGTGTATATGGATGGTGGGTAAAGATGGAAATAATGTTGGAATTAAAAAATATATATCTTGGACAAACATGCTTCCTGAGTGTCATGAAATGATTAGAAGAATCATGCACTGGTGAGAATATTTGCATTTCAGGATTTATTCTGTACAAAATTAGGTTACTAGGGATTTGCATGGAATAAACCAAGAGTTACAGCATTTCTGCACAGCACATGACATCCATTTTACATGAGAACTTACAAAGCAATTTGAGGAAATGTTATATTCTGTGCAAAATACTGAGTGTGAAGTTTGCGCAGAGCTGCAAACGGTTTTCAAAGGCTGCACAGTTATTAAAGACGTTTTCACAGCAGGAAGAAAATTGCTAAAATTACTCATTGTTACCTTCAAGAATGAAATTAGTGAAAAAGCACATTGCTACTGGTGGCATTATGGGAAAGAGCAGAACCATCATGAGGACCCACTTGATTCAAAATTGGGCTCCAAATGTGATGACCTATTTTTGTATTTTTATTTTTTTAGTTTGGCGGGTTTTATGCCTGAATGGTGTGGGGGAGGGGTGGAGCATTAAAAAAATCTAAGACTTGGTGCTTGAAAGACTAGTAAATGAGACTGATGTGTGATACAGTATGCCTTTAATATTGCTGGAAACAGAATGTCAACTAGTTTTTAATTTTGAAATTTCAGTGTGATCTTAGGATGTCAAATGGAGGGTGAATACAGCTGCCAAGCTGTCAAAATCTGCACATATACACACAGTGTTCCATCAAATTGGCTTTCTGTGTCATTCCATCACATAGCTTTCCCATACCAAGTGCTCTAGAAGCATTTGCAGCTTACTCATAAGCTGAAGTATCAGCTCTGAATCTCTGTATTCACCAGAGAATAAAAACTTGAACATTTTTATATGAAGAGTTGAAAAGCAATTTCAGAAGAATTATTAAAAAGTAGTTATATAAATAGGATCCTTGAAGCCATCTCAAGTTCCTCATACAGTTCAGAGTTTTTAGTTTTCTCAACAGTGGGGGTAACCTGCCCTAGATTTTAATTTGTAAAATGAAAGACATAGCGAAGAATTCATTCTGAATATAGAAAAGTACCTTAGTCTATGGCACCAAGTCCAGACTTGGATCACTGAGCACATTGTTAAATATTGGATAGGAGGGGCAGATGGCCTGGGGCAAAAGTTCTGGCATTTAGACAGTTCAAAATCTTGGAATTGCAGCATCAGCTTAAAATATGGCAACATTCAGGAAAGCAACAGTAAGAGTAGTAAAATGTGAAAGGTTCCATATGTGCCCTGGAAGATAGGATCCATGGGTGGGAGAGGAGATTCCATGCTTGCAAGATGTATGAGATGGGTGAACTAAAATACTATATAATGGAGGAGCTAGGCAATTTTGCCTAGTAAAGTAGATTTTAAATGAGACATGCACTTCAACCTAAAGCCTTTATTCAAAGGAGTTCTTCTATGTCTGGAATAGCAGAGGCCTCCTTTCCTGCTGTATTTATTCTCTTGCCATGTTCTGATTAATTTATTTTATTGTGCCATTGCGCCACAGACTAGACTGTAGCCACAGTCTGGACTCGAAGGAATGGAAATCTGCAATGGCAGCCTGCTTAGTTTCCTCTCACTTTCAGGAGGCCACACTCCGGCAGTAGGCACTTCAGGCAGACCTTCACCCATGCCTTTCCCAGAAGAGCTGTGGTAGGTTGGAAACTTGCTCTGATGGAAGTAGTGCTGTCTTTGCAGGCTCCAACCACCCATAGGGCCTACAAGCGGGTGGTTTCTAAGCTTTTCACCTTTTTTGAAGTGTCAGGGCACACTGGCCGGGCCGGTCCCGCACCATCCTACAATTCCTTGTATGGTTGAGGGAGTTCGGCATCGTTCCTCGCACCATATCAGTCACTCTGGCTGGTATTTCCTTCTTTTCAAAGGCTGGGGAGTTCTGTGATCCTTGTGCTTCCTTCTTAGTCAGAAGATTCCTGAAGGGATGGAGGAGGACATCCAATAGGGAGGGGGATGGAATAAAGGCCATTTGTTTCAAGCTGCTTCTCAGACTCTCCCTGCAGCTCACTCGCCTTTTCTGAGGCACACCTTTTCAGAGCAGCCTTTGTCACTGCATTCTTTGGGGCACTGCAGGTGCTTTCCTCCTCCAGATTGGATGGGTCCAACTGTTCACTTCAGTGGGAGGATGTCTCTGTGGTGGGCAACACTGTGTTTTTAGTTCTTCACAGGTCCAAGTATGACCAGCTGGGAAAAGGGCCTACCATTGTCCTGAGAAAGCTTGCTCCATGGCAACCGCCTGTGCCCTGTTCAAACTTTACGCAGATACCTGGCGTCCCATCCGTGCACCTCAGGCCCTCTGTTTGCTCATGATGACGTGACTTTGCAAACCTGGTTCCAGTTTGTGTCAGTGCTCTCCCTAGATGAGGGATCTGTAACTTTTGCCTTTCCATGTGTTTTCAACTCCAGTCCTCATATTTCTTAACACTGGCCATTCTGGCTGTGTCTTCTGAAAACTGAAGTCCAAACCAGCTGCATGACCAAATATTTCCCATCCCAGGAAGTAGACAATTTAAACACACATCTCTTATCTAATTAAACTTCATTTAATTACCTCATTTAATGTAATTTAATTTATTCTCATTTGTTCTAAATCTGGTAATAATAGTTTCCTGGTTCAAACTTGAGATGTAAAGTATTGTTAATTTAATTTTTTAAGAGTTAATTGTGACACACTAAGAAGGGAAGGAGCAGTGCATACAAAGTCTTGTTCATATCTCATTTTATAAACCATGATATATGTATGTCTAACAGGGACAACATAGATTACTATTATAAAACAGAAAGCAGCATTTGTTTTTTCTTCAAAAATGTTTTGAAATAGCTCTGTGAAAGAAATGGCAACTTTCTTTTGAATTATTTGCAAATATCTGCAAAGTTTATCCTAATAGTTCATCCACCTGTCTGTGATTTAAATCCTCTTCTGTTTCTATGCAGCTGATTTGGCCAAATCCAGAATAATGATGTGGATTAGGCTGATTCAGTCTGATTTTGAATGGAATAGTCAAATTCAATTTTGAATGGGCCTACTTTGACACACTTTGGACTGAACCAGACATCTAGAAATAAAAATAAGCATGAAAAACCCAGTCAGTGTGTCTTTAACATAACCATATAGAGAAGGCATAAGCCTGGCCTACTGACAACTTTAACAACTGAAGTAGAGTGAGAATCTCACCAGAATTCTCCAAACACAGTGTTTATGGGGAAAGATTATGTGAAGCCACTGAAGATATATAATCAATTAATTTGCCTTGACATTGTGAAAGAATTATGATGGGGACTGCAGTTGTGTATTGCATTCTGAGTTGGTCTCTCTGCATCGTTTACTTTCCTTTCATTTTGTTGAATAGCCTAGCTTGGTATTCTAGGACAGGCCAAAATAAAGCTGCTTTGGGTCACTTTGGAGGTATGCTGTTTAATACCACATGGAGGTATGCTGTTAGATGCACACGGTTCTTAGGAGGCCAGAAACTATGCCAAAGCTGTGCTCCAGTCTTTAGGACTAGAGCGTGGCTTTGGCGTGGCTTCTGGACTCTTAGGACACATGCATCATTTAAATAGCATACCTCCAAAGTGACCTGAAACAGCTTTATTTTGGCCTGTCTGTTTAGGCCCCTAGTTGCCTTCCTTGATAATTTGTCTATTTAATGAGTCTGTGCCTGTTTTAAATAGTGAACATATTCTTCCCATGCTTAGCTGTTATTGTTGTTACTTAGATATTAAATGGAAGGCAGGCAGTGCGAGTCACCACAGAAAAACCAGAACATTATCTGGGACCACTTTCAAGTGGGAGCAGGTCCCAGGATTACTATTTCCCTTCATTGTAAGAAGCAAATATGTTTGGTAAAGCATCCTATACCACCATCTTATATAGAGTATTCTGCTCCATAACCTGAAGAGAAAACATGGAGAAAAAATGTTCAAACCAGAGGCAAAGATGTTATATCAGTCAGGCAAGAAACATAAGACAGGAACAGCAGGTGAAGGCAGCAGTTCTCAGCTTTTTCCTCCCCTAAGCCAGCTTAGGCTGGAAGTAGGAATACTATTTAAAAAATATTTGAAAAATTGTGAAAACATGTTTCTCAGTGTTGAGAAACTTTGATGAGAAGAATACTGGTCTGACAAGAATTATTATAGTTTGGGACCTATTCTGTGCAAAATCCCTTGTGGTTGTTTTGTGAAGAAAACTGCACTTTCTATGCAGAAATATGATTTTTCCCTGCAAACGGAGGGCCAACTGTAGTCATTTTTGCTGCCCTTGGCAGGCAACGGGAACAACCTGTGATCTGGATTCCTGAATCTGGGTTCAGGGTCTCAGTCAGAACAAACTGAGTACTCCTTGATATAGATTATCAGTCCCAGATCCAAATTGTTGAATTATACCAGATGGGATAACCTGCACATAAAACTGTTAAAGAGCTATTCTCTTATATCATTCATTTGAAAATATCTACATTTGTTCTTTTTTCCAATTCTATGATAAACATTGCCCAGCTGTTTTTATTTTTCCCATACTGTAATATGTTTTCTATGCTCTTGATCATCTTTTCCCTATTATTGTCACTGCATGCTTATACCTTTTAGTATCAGAGTTAAATAAACATGTTTCTACAAGCAGCATTTCAATGAAAGAACTATAGGGGGGAAAATAGCAGATATCTTTGCATGCATATAAGCTCATACTACTGACCTAATTCCTAGTGGCCATTTAAACCCACACTGAAATCAGCCACAATGTGTTCAGAAAAGCCAAGGATTAGCATAGCAGGATAGTTGAATTGAAAGATGCAGATGCACGGCCAGAGTTATTTGGGGAAATCTGTGTGGTGCCTTTTGCACTATGTTTGGCTCCAGCTAAAGCTTTTAATCCCCCATTTGTATTAGCACCAGACTTTCACATGGCTGGAGAAATTCACATTACATAAAAAATATACTTGTCAAGTGAAATCTGTTCCAAATACTATGATGTGAGATGTTTGTGAAATGGCTTCATGAGTTGCTCATCATGTAAAAATTATAACATAAAGGATACAATGTTGAAAAAATGGTGGTGGTGGTGTTAATAACTTTATCAAAATAATTCAATCAAATTCAGTCAAAAAGTTTCATAGGGCAGAATCATACAATACACATTTTGGTTGGCATAAGAAGTTTCAGTCAGCTGACACTCAGGTGGACAGGCTTCCTGCCAGTATTTGAAAGAATCATTGTCTTGGTTTGTTTGCAGTTCTATCACTTACAAATCCAGATCTAAAAATTCTGGTAACTGTTCCAAAATTCTGTAAGGCCTTTCTCAAATCTGTTTGTGAGACATGCATACATGAATTTGTATTATGAAGCTTCACAATATCTGCATTCTCACTAAATCTCCACTGTTTTCTATATCAACCATCTGTATCAGCAAAGTGTATGTGTGTGAACCAGATCACCTGTATTTAATTTTAACCCTTGCTGTTCCAACAAAGCAAAATTGAATACATACATTAAAGAGCAACATTTTAAGCTACCTTAAAGCTGTCAAAAACATATGTTGAGAACAAAAATAATTAAATATATGTTCACAGTTCATTATTAGAACCAGAAATGAAAGAGAATGTCGCTCTTTATTTATTTTTACCCATCAACATGGTAGTACAATATGTTCAACCATTTATTATTCTTTTAGCTGGTGCCAGTTTGTAAAAAAAGCAGCTGTCATTACAATAAAGGCCACTGGTGATTATATTCATGTTTTTCTGTTTTAACCATTCAATTTGTCCAACTGGGTATGTACCCAGGGTACATGGCAATTAGTTACTGAAGTGGGATCAAGATAATTAGAGGTACTCATCCTTGCTGACTGTTTCAGGGATCTGGTAACGAATTAACTAAAGGATAAAGACTAAAAGCAAGATAAATCATTCTCAAATAGTGATATACTGTAAAAGTATTGTTATATGGACCCTGATAGCATTCAGTAAAACTGCAGAAAGACTTCTACCCCCGAAATCATATCTCTGAGAAGATAGCTCCAATTGTGTATAGTGGAATCATGTCATAGTAATCAAAGGGTTGAAATGGAGGATTATTTAAACTGCCAGGTGAAAAGCCAGATAATATTGTTAAAATCACATGATAACAGCTGGGTTATTTTCTGACTCTGTTCCTGACCCATTTAGCTTTTGTCTAGTGGAAGACAAGCCATATTTGAAAAGAAATAGATTGAAAATTGGGGAGGGAGTACCCTAGAAACTTCTTTGGTGTAATTTCTTTAAAGCATAGGTCAAGTGAAAACAGCCAGGTATTTTTGTCCATTATTTTAAAATCATAATACTTAGAGGTAAGGCTGTAGTGTGCCATTGGATTCCTGGTACCCACTATATATGGCACTCCCACCACAGAGCATCTGAAAACTTCAGCTATTTCATATGAATGATATAAACTGTAAAAACAAAAATGAAACACTAAACGTTTTCTCTTCACTTGCACAAAGGCAAAAGATTTTCTAGTACTGCCAACAAGAGTTTTTATATTTGTGAGTGTTAGCCTTGCATAAGCAATGATAACTATTGCTTTTTGTGTGCAGTTTCGAAAAGAGAAACATAAGATGACTTGTTTGTGTCTTTTTAATCAATCAGGCACTCCGTCGGTGCTTGTTCTGTGTGTCTTTTACTTCAGAAAGGGGGAAGTCTTTGATTTCAAACAGAGACTTTCTGGACATGGAAATGGTGGTGAGGTAAAACACTCTTTGTCCTATTCTTGTGCTGGAGGTAAGAATGATCATGGATACTAGTTGATTTCTTCATGGGCTACATTAACATGCACTAACAGCCTTCCTGATTGAAAATTAGAAACTTGTCCAGAATGCTATGTCTACAATGCAACCTGAGGCAGTTACTAGCAGTATATGATTCATTTGTTATAAACACTTCACTGGCTACCAGTCTATCTTTCAGCACAATTCAAAGTGTTGGTTATGGCACTCAGTTTGTGGGTTTGAGTATGTCATATAAGAGAAAGATGGGATAGATGATTTTTATCTGTCTGATGTTTCAAAGATCCTGGTTGCCCTGCCAGCCCATCTTCTGCCCTGTTGGTGTTGTTGCTAAATGCCAGGTTGGTACCTAATAAAACAGTCACCATCCCTGACCTGATTGTGGATGAAAGGGATAACCAGGTATGCCTTGCAATAACTTGAATGAAACACATGGAGTGGATCTGTGAATAGCACTACTCCAGCTTGCAGGATTTGTACCTTGTGGTGAACCAACCAAAGAGACAGAATGGGATGTGGCTATTGTATTTCCCACTATGTAGTGTAGCAGTCTCGCTGCCTGAGCTGGCCAAGGTGGTCTCAGAGGTGGGGCTAGAAAACGCATGAAAGTGGTTGTTGGAGATTTCAACATCCATGCTAAGATGGTTCTGACGAGTCTGTTTCATTGGATTGATATGTGACAGGACGTGGTCTTGACCCGGTCTTTATTGTTGGGTGGATGGAGGATGACTGGGTGGGAGGATCAATAACTTTGTTTTTGTGGTCAAACCACTTCTTGAAGTTTGGTTTGGTGGTAATAGAGTCTTCCTCTCTAATGCAATCTAATTAAGACAGTTCCTCCCCAGAGATTTATGGTGTGGCAATTCAGTCCAGCTCTTGGAGAAGGCCACCAGGCCATGATGATGATGTTGGTTTTGATGATGATGATATAGTCCATCCCTCCACATGTAAGCTTGACCCTTGCCCATCTTGTTGATTAAAAAATTAGCAACCATGGATGGATTAGGTAAGTTCCGTGAATTGTGAATGCCTCCCTGGGGCAGGTGCCTCCTACCTTGAAGGGAGCTGTGATACACCTTCTGTTGAAGAGGTCCTCTCTAGACCCAGGGGTGTATGAGAACTACTATCTCATCAGTAATATATCCTTTTGGGGCAACATGTTTGAGCATGTGGTAACCAGATGACTTCAAATGTTCCTTGAAGAATCAGATTGTCTGTAAACATTAAAATCTAGATTCAGGCCAGGATACTGTACTTAAATGGCACTTTATTTGATTACCTTTTCTGGATGAAACATAAGAGGAGTACTACCCTGTGCCTGAATCCCTCGGAATCTTTTGAAACCGTTTAAATACCATTGCTCATGGTATCTTACTGGACTGGCTGCATCAGACGGGAATGGGAGGCATTGTGTTGTGATGATTTTGCCCCTCTTTCTGTGCTTAGTTCCATAGAATAGCACTGGGAACTTCCTGTTCAGCCATATGGCCATTATGCTGTGGAGTGCCACAGGAGTCTATTTTGTTCCCCATGTTGTTTAATGTTTCTATGAATCTATTAAGAGAAGTCATAAGGAGTTTGGGGGGTGGGGTCTTATCAGTATAACACTCAGCTCTGTTTGTCCTTGGGAAGTTGTTTGGGATTGTGGAGACATGGGACATTGCCTAGTAACTGTAATAATCTAGATGATGATCAATGAACTGAAGTTGAATCCTGATAAGATGGATCGTCTCATTGGTGGTTCTTTAGTCCAGGAAGTTGATAAGCAACCTGCTCTTGGTGGGATTGCACTTCCCCTAAAATAATATATGATCTGAAGAGAAACCAGAGTATTATCTTAAGTAATAAGGTATATAGCTTAGAAGGTATTGATCTTTGGCACTGGAATCATAGAATCATAGAGTTGGAAGACACCACAATGGCCATCCAGTCCAACCCCCTGCCATTCAGAAACACACAATCAAAGCACCCCCAACATTAACAGACACCATCTAGCCTCTGTTTAATATTATTTTATTTATTGAAATATAATGAAAATCTCCAAAGAAGGAGATTCCACCACACTCCACAAATGGATTCCGTGGTGCCAGCTCTGACTAGTACACAAGCTATGGTCAAGGATAACTTAACCACAGTAGTGAACACACTGATAACTTTCCATTTAGACTAGTGTGATATACTCTATGTAGGCCTGCCCTGGAAGATGACTCAGAAGCTGTAGTGGCAATATTGCTGATAGGGCACTATACAGGTAATGCAGAATACCAGTCTTAAGGAAAGTGCACAAACTGCCATCGGGCTTATGGTCTGAATTAAAAGTGCTAGTGAAAATATTCAAATCCCTAAATGGGTTGGACCTTGGTAGTTGAAGGAGAACATCTCTGTATATGTGTCTGCTTCAGGGTTATGATATATCAAGAATATGATATAGACTCAGTGGAGACATCATTCAGGATTTAAAAGATTTTTTAACCTTTCCTCATGCAGATTTCCTTGTGTTCTTTGACTCTTCTGCTTGTGCACCATGAAGTCCATCTACCTTCACTTCATTGCCTGCTTCCAGTAAGCAATGTTCCTTCATGTGGTTTCTCTGATTGTTATTGACAGAAGCAGTCTGATTATTAAGTACAAGACTGACTTGTTACAAGGATGCAGCATAAGCAAGTCCTTCTCAATCATACTCCATTGTTCAGTGAGCTTTTCTCTACTTGTGCCAGTAAAGATGCAAAACAGTGAGTTCCTTTCTCTTGAATATATTCCATGAATCTTGATTCAAGAGAAGGGAGACTGACAGCCCACTTCTATACTCTTGTACTTTTGCACAGCCGATCCTAGGATCATTCATTAGATATGCGATCCTGCCATGTAATATGTGCTGGTGGTTAGATGTTGATCCCTCGGCGGATGTACAATTCTGAATCAGTTGGTGTTTAAAAGACACAATGGTTTACTTCGCAGAATACTGTCCCATATCTTCATTCTTACCCGCTGGCATGATTCATGACAGTGCCCAGGGATGACTCTACAAAGTTCAAAGCTGTACACAGCCAATCCATTCATCCAGCCCTCCGCTGTTTCCAGCTATAAAACTGTGGGATAATGATTTCTTGACTCAGGTAACACTGCAGGCCAAATCTATAGCTTTTTCCAAAACTGGAAATGGCTATTTTGGAGTAAAACAAGATGATGTGTATGTGCTTATGCTGGCCTCATGTAGCCTCAGGGCCCCAGAGGTCCCATTTCTCTAAATAATTCATCTCAGATATGAATGTTCTGTAGATGTAGCAGTATATCAAACATATAGTGTCAGTCCTGTTCAACATTGGGTTCTCAGTCAACCTCTCTGAGAAAGGACAGCTTTTGTAGTGAAGGAGTAGTCTCACAACATGTTTTTGTCTAATCACATATCCTCTCTTGCCCCATCCCAGATATTTCAAAGAAGAAACATTGGCTTGTCTTGACTGGTAGTTTTACTTTGCTCCTCACCTGATGTTCTCACATCTTTCTTGCAGTTAGCTTTTGTTAAAATAGAAGGATTTAGAACATATAGATAAATTGTGACAGTTTGCTGACTCATCCTGCAAGCCAGACTGGACACATCTGATTTGTTCTGTCTAAGGAATATGAATTAGAGTGTGCAAGTCTCTTTAAGATAACAGACAAAGACATTCTGCATTGTGGCCTTTGTATAAGTCATGGGCAAGGAACTTGTAGATAGATGGTATTGTTTATCTAGTTCTTGGAAATTAAGAAAACCTCCAGGTTCTCTTTCCTCTAGGAAATAATACATGTTTAGGTTCAAATGAGAAGTTCTGTTTCTTCATGTCAGAAATCTCTATACCATACTACAGTATTACAAATTATGTAGAGCCATATTATTTTCAGTGATATAGAAGGAGTCAGGAAAAACTGAAAACAGGACTGACTTTCAGAAAGAGTTTCTTCAAAGTTAGTTAACAGAGGTGATAGGCTTCAAAGCACATTTGTTTATCGAAAACCGTGCCTTATTTTACAGTGAACCCTTCTCATCTGCAGGGATTCAGTTCTGCTCCCTCCCCACGTGTGCAGATGGGAGGAAAATATAGACATCCCATATTGTTCAGAGGATGGAGATATGCATGTGTCCATGTCAGTGCATCTGTATGCATGTGCAACCACTGAATAATATTGGTGTGGTGAGCCATGGATTGCTAGCCCACTGATGTGATGTGTACACTGTAACTATATCAGCATTGCATTTGCTTTGCTACCAGTTACATTCCATGTAGTTAGAGTGTGTATATTTTAGAACAAGGGTGTGTAACATCCCCCCTCCCATGGGCTGCACAAAACACTCAGGTTTACTAGAAATGATGTCATATCAATTCTGGTTGCCATTTGTAGCTGAAAAGGGCATTCCAGAAGTACTGGAAATTATTTGAAAAGCTGAAAGCTTTTTGCTGTTTGGATGTTTCTATAGGAAGCTTCCCAATGAGAATAATAATATTTGAGAAGAGTGAAATTTTTCATGTTTCAGGAATCTTTTTTCATAAGAAGACATTGTCATTGTAGTAGTTTGCATGAAAAATGTTTACGAAAAGAAGATCAATTTGCATTAATTTTTTAAAACACAAAATGAGCTTTTTCCTTACACAAAATGTTATTTTATAGAAAATAACAGTTTTGGCATACAAAATCTCAGAGTTTTGCACAAATAATTTTGCTACAGAAAGTTGCAATATGCAGGGGGGGAAATGTACCTGAATTCTAGTAATCTTACCCAGTGAAATTTTCCTTTCTTGCATATGACAAATAAATAAAGATTTATATCTCTATTCTCTGGGAGATATAATTCCTGGGAAATTTACACTTAGCTTGTCCAAAATGGATTATTTTCATGACAGTAGAACTTTAGAGATATTGGCTGGCTGTTCAGTGTTTACAATGTCCTAAGTCAGCTTTACATCCTTGTAAATTTTGCAATTAACTTTTACAGTCATGGCTCCATTGCCATGATTGCAAATTCCCCCTAAAGCCCATTTTAAAAACCAGGCAGCCACACCAACTGAAGGTGTTTTATTTTATTGGTGAGTGGGATGCTGAAAGATGACATATGAAGCCCTCTCCTATCAGCGAGGTGAGGTGCAACAAACAGCAACTAGTCATAGCACTGCTTGTTGCACTGTGACTCCCTTGTGGGAATGGACTGGGCTCATTACTTTCACTGCCCCACTCACCGGTACAGGAGAATGTGACTCTCTGAATTTCAAGGTGGTTTTTAGGTGGTCAGATTGGGAGACAGATTGCAACTACGTTCTTCTAGGTATGTCTCCCATTCGGGATGTCTGCCACAGTTGCTTATTTATTTTTGTACTTCTTCTCTCTTAAAAGTGTTTTACTGAATTAGAGAAATAAGAGAGAGTGCTCCTGCTTTACCTGTAGAACATAGAAGTTTAAATTTAAATGGGGCAGGACAGGAACAAGAGAATGGCTCCATACAGAATGGTGCTTTGCGCCTGTCTGGGGCTGAAATTAAGATTATGTAGGGCTGGGCATCCACAAGTGGCCAGCCCTACTATCGGCGCATGGGTGCCATCAATCTGCATAACCGTCCATACGGGACACGCAACGGTGACGTGCACGCGGTGCAGCACCCAAATAGCACCGTGTCACACAGATGTTATTGATACAAATTAGTGCGCCAATGGCATCCCGTGCACGCTGTAAAAAGAACCCACTAGGGCTCCTGGAGGCTGCGACATTTGTCTGCTGTGGCATCCCCCAGGGGAGAAAGGGCCAGAATCTCACCACCCCTTTGATTGTGTGTTTCTGCATGGCAAGGGGTTAGACTTGATGTCCCTTGTGGGGTTTTCTAACTATGATTCTATTATTCCAGTGCCAAAGATGAATACCTCCTAAGCTATATACCTTATTACTTTAGATAATACTCTGGTTTCTCTTCAGATCGTATATTACTTTAGGGGAAGTGCAATCCCACCAAGAGCAGGACAATTAGATGTTGTGATACTCCCATTTATTTAAGTTCAAGCCATTATTTTTTGTGCTGGTTGCAGTCCAAGGCTTTACTGTAATCAATGAATCACATGCAGATTTTCTTCTGAAATTCTCTGGTGTGCTCAATTATCCAAAGTATGTTTCAATGTTATCCCTAGTGGGTCTTCCTTTCCTAAGTCCAGCCTGCACCTCTGGGATTTACCATAATGGTACCATTTTCCATCTGATTTTGAAAGCTAAGAAGGGTCAGCTCTGGTTAGTACTTGTACAGGAGACCGCCAATGAACACCTGGTTCTGTAGGCCATATTTCAGAGGAAGGAATGGCAAATCCAGCCCAGAGTATGACTTGTCTAAGAAAACAATATAAAATTCATGGGATTGCAATAAGTCGACAGGTGACTTGAAGGCACATAGACAAAGAGAGAGAGAGAGAGACCTCAAGCCCAACAAAAGGCCCTTTATGATTTCAAAACCAGCTGAAATTGGTGATCAGAAGACATATGTCCCCTTATATGCCCCATCTGCTTTCATATTGTGATGCTTGCTCCTACAGCTATCCATTTTACAAGTATATAGATGATGGAGGGTGATAACAAATTGCCCATGATAGCTATCAACACTGAAGTCCATATTTAATTTCATCATCATAGTTTACCTGAACCCAACTGTCCCAGAGCTATTTATGCATTTGTAAAATGCATATTATCATGTATAGGTAATAATTGTCAGGGCAACAAACAATAATAAAAAAAACAGAAATAAAAACCAAATCCATATAAAAATCTATAGTTGGATAAAAACAGGGTCTCTTTGGTAATTCCATACCATTTATATAATTAATTCAAAAGTTGTAATTTGCCTAAGACATTAGTATATGGTGGATGATAAGGAATGGCACTAACAAAGCCCCAGCCTCACCATATAGGTAATCACAAGAAATAGGGAGACGCTCACATATTTATCAAACTAATTAACATGTTTGGTTGCATTTTATGGAATTTCCTGCCAGACTACATTATCAATGCATGTTACATGAAATAATTTCTCTTCCTGATCCTCATTCAGATGTCAAAAAAGGTTCTGTTTTTCTTTGATAGTCAGAACAATTATATTATATTTGTCTGTAGGGACAAAAAACCAATGATGATTGAAAATGATTTATATTTTCTGCCAGGAGAATACAACCCACAGCATGTTTTCCCGGAAGGGTAAAACTACAATTGAAGAATTATATCTCCTTTCAGATTATCTCTCTGAATCCCATAGGTACACTTTTGTAAAATCAATGCAGCCAAATGTCAGAACTGAAGGATATTTTCATACCATTACTGTCCCTCAGAAATCAATATAATTAGCATGTGAAAGGCTCACTGTTTAAGAAAGCGTTTTGTCCCTTTCTTTCATTCTTGTCCTCTCTGCATCACCCATTCTTAAGAATTTAGGCAATAATCAATTCAGCTTTACACCCTACCTGCTCTGAGCACTGACGGTTCTTTACAGACAGAAAGACTACAGAAATGAAATAAGCTCAACATGGAGCTATAGAAAACCAACAATGCCTTTATAGCCCTTGTTCAGAACTACTTATAGTTCATAGGGCCCTTCATTATCAAATGCATTCTATATTTGATTGTGAGCTACTGATATCACAGTGACAACCTGGTTTCCCTACCACCATCTTACCCTTCTCAAACCTTGTTTTCTACAAATAATATTCCTTGACTTCTTGATTTCAGTGGTTACAATGGAGAAAAAGTGATGACTTCACCCCTGCAAATATTCTTCTTCTTCTTCATTGTGCCCAACATTATAAGTGATAGATTTCTGGCTCCTTCTTAGCTCTAGGGGATTCTTGGTTGTCAACACTGCTTCCAGTGTTCCAAGTTTCTTAAAAACATCCAGACATTCCTGTCTGCAAGTTTCAGGAAAACCATTATTTTATTCAGAATGTAGTATTTTACAAGACAACAAAAACAACAAAAATGTTGGTATGCCGAATAATGCATTTGCTAGTTGAAAATATATATCATAGATGACATTACTTAGTTAAAAGTCTCTACTTAAGGCCATGCATCTTGTTCCAGGTGACTTACTAATCTTTTGATGCGTTCTTCCCATACAAAATAGCCTTTTTCATTTACTGAAATACAAAACTCTTTTTCCACTTATCACTTTAGTAATTGGTCTTAACATTCTGCACCAGTATATCATAGAATTACAATTTATCTTGCTTACTGAAAGGACTAAAATTGGGCCATTGTACTGAGCTCTTTGAGAGCCAGCATGGTGTATTGGTTTGAGATTTGGACTATGACTTTGGCAATCAGGGTTTGAATCCAGGCTCGGCTATGTAAACCCACTGCATAACCTTGGGCAAGTCACACATTGCCATCATCTGAAGAAACTGGTCTGGAAAACCCCACAATGGGTCAGCCTTAGGAGTTTATTACACTAGCGAGATCCAGTGGGGAAATGGGAGTTAAACAAGATTTAAAGCAAAGAAAACCCAGAAATGCCCAAAGTTTATCACACCACGTCGCAGGTAACATGAAATAATGCAAAGTTAATCTGAATTAACTTTTTACTTTCAGAACAACCCGAAAGTAAAAAAAAGCTGCCAGTTTTCTCCGCTTTGCGTTCAGATTAAATTCACATTATTTCACTTGGGGAATCCCTTAGTGTGATAAACTCCCCAAATTTTTGTTTAAATTCAGGTTACTTTAAATTGGCTTTAATTCCCATTTTCTCACAGGATCTCGTTAGTGTGATAAACTCTTTAGGGTCATCATAAGTCGGAAGTGACTTGAAAGCACATAACAAGAAGAAAAACAAAACAATCCCTTTAGCTCACAAGGGAAACAAGGTTTCATAGTTTTTTCTCAGTCCTAACACATGGGTTTAGTCAAATAGAAGTTTTCCCACTCCTAGCCAAGCATTCCCCAGTGCTGCCTTCTCCATTTTCCCAGTGGAAGGCCGTGGAAGAGAAATGACATTTCCCTTCCCATTCCCTGGAGAAGAAAGGAATCTATGTGTGCATGCTGAGCATGCTGTGTGCCCAAAAGCACTCTGAGGCTTAACAGTGAGTTGACAAAAGTTTTATTCTAAATAAAATGGATTAGATCAGGTTTCTGGATTTCATCTTTGGAACATCTTTCTCCAGACATAGCTTAGAAAGTTGCAAAATTACAGAAACCAAGTTGGCATGGAATGGAGAACCAGCATGGTGTAGTGTGTTGAAATTTGGACTACAACTCTGGAGATGAAACCCACTGGGTGACCTTGGGAAAGTCACACCTTCTCAGCCTAAGAAGTCAAAGACATTGAGCAAATCAATCACGGTTTGAATGCCTCCACAAAACCAGAATATAAGGATTTCTAACCATCAGGTCTTGATTTAGTTTTTGGAGCTGCAAGTTAAACAGTGGTCCAAAACACACTGCAGAAATTATGCTGTTTCAATGGAGGGAATTCTGACAACTGTAGTTTTGTGAGACATCTGTTAGAGAGCTCTGGTGCCACAATAAACTACAGTTCCCAGAATTCCCCTAGCACTGAGCCAAGGCAATTAAAGCAATCTCATATTGGATGATTTCTGCTGTGTATTTTGAACCAAAATTGCATTAAAATGTGGTCTAAATCCCTGACTTACCCAACTCTATCTGCATGTTTCAGATAGACTTTTGTAAAGTATTGGTGAATTATGTGCCATACCAAAAGATTTGAAATGGTTGTGTTAGGATTATATTTCCAACACACAACCAATAAATATTTATTTTCATTTGCAGCAAAAATGAAACAGTTAACTTTCATATTCATCAAAATGAGTGTTTTTTAAACACACTGGCAACAAAACCCAGAAAAGATCATTGATTCAACATCATGGTGAATAAATCAGTGCAAGGCCTAAATACACTAAAGGCACCAGATCCTTTTTGATCTCGGAAACTAAGTATGGTCAGTTCTGGTTAGTACTTGGTTGGGAGAACACCAAGGAATATCAGGTGTTGTAGGCTATACTAAAAAGGAGGAAACCTTGAGTAGACTGGCGGAGGGCAAACGTTGTCCCCATCTTCAAAAAGGGGAAAAAAGAGGATCCCAACAATTATCGTCCAGTTAGTCTGACATCAGTACTAGGAAAGATTCTGGAGCAGATCATTAAACAGAGAGTCTGTGAACATCTAGAAGGCAATGCCAAAATCACAAAAAGTCAACATGGGTTTCAGAGAAACAAGTCATGCCAGACAAACCTAATCTCTTTCTTTGATAAAATTACCACCTTGGTAGATGAAGGGAATGCTGTGGATATAGTATATCTTGATTTCAGTAAGGCCTTTGACAAGGTTTCCCATGACATACTTGCAAACAAGCTGGTAAAATGTGGGCTAGACAAAGGAACTGTTACATGGATCTGTAATTGGTTGACCGGCCGAACCCAAAGGGTGCTCAACAATGGCTCCTTTTCATCCTGGAGAGAAGTGACCAGTGGGGTCCCACAGGGCTCTGTCCTGGGCCCAGTGCTATTCAACATCTTTATCAATGACCTGGATGACAGAATTGGGAGCATACTTATCAAATTTGCAGATGATACCAAATTAGGGGGAATAGCTAATACCCCAGAGGACAGGATCAAGATTCAAAATGACCTGAATAGACTAGAAAGCTGGGCCAAAGCTAACAAAATGAAATTCAACACAGAGAAATGTAAGGTATTGCATTTAGGGCGGAAAAATAAAATGCACAGATATAGGATGGGTGACACCTGGCTGAATGAAACTACGTGTGAAAGGGATCTAGGAGTCCAAGTAGACCACAAGTTGAACATGAGTGAACAGTGTGATGAGGCAGCTAAAAAGGCCAATGCTATTTTAGGCTGCATCAATAGAAGTATAGTGTCTAGATCAAGAGAAGTAATAGTGCCACTGTATTCTGCTCTGGTCAGGCCCCACCTAGAATATTGTGTCCAGTTCTGGGCACCACAATTCAGAAAGGACATTGAGAAACTGGAGCGTGTCCAAAGGAGGGCAACAAAAATGGTGAAGGGTCTGGAAACCATGCCCTACGAGGAACGACTTAGGGAGCTGGGGATATTTAGCCTGGAGAAAAGAAGGTTAAGAGGTGATATGATAGCCCTGTTTAAATATTTGAAGGGATGTCATATTGAAGAGGGAACAAGCTTGTTTTCTGCTGCTCCAGAGAACAGGACCCGGAACAATGGATGCAAGCTACAGGAAAAGAGATTCCACCTCAACATTAGGAGGAACTTCCTGACAGTTAGGGCTGTTCGACAATGGAATGCACTCCCTCGGAGGGTGATAGAGTCTCCTTCCTTGGAGGTCTTTAAACAGAGGCTGGATGGCCATCTGTCAGGGATGCTTTGATCTGGATTTCCTGCATGGCAGGGGGTTGGACTGGATGGCCCTAGTGGTCTCTTCCAACTCTACGATTCTATGATTCTATGATTCTATGATTCCTTCCTTAAGAAAATCCTGTGAAATTCACAAGGTGCCATATGACAGGCAACATAAAGGCATGTACATGCGCACACACACACACACACACACACACACTGCTAAAGCCAATTTGGTTTGTCTTTGTGATTAAGATTGTATTAAAGAGTACTTTTCCCCAATCTGTCATTCTCTATATTTAGGTGTGTTGGTCTGTTCTGCTTTGCAAGGGCAAATATCTTCCATACAACTTGTATTTCTGAAATGATAATTGAAGATTTACACCATAAGATAATGTTGAGTTTTTAAAATATTGATATATTAAAAATAAGCACTGAGCTGATTGTAAAAGTACATCTGTGTAGCTGTGTTTTGTGTTTCTTGCAATAATCATTACTACAATAAGTTCCATATTGTTTTTATCCTATGTCATTCCTCCACAGCAGTAATAGTGCTGTGCATGCAAATTTCTAACAATGAATATTTGTATTATTAACTTGATTTAATACCTCAGGCAAGTACCTGCCTAAAATGACCTTACATAATTTTTCTTTTACATTGTGCAATGATATTTTTTAGGATCATTTCTGAAGGCAAGTTTTCACTGAGCCTCTGCTCTTTTCATCACCATATTAACATATAATGCACAGATTTCATTGCTTCATTGTGCCCAAAGCAATTTAGATTTTTGACAAAGTCAGTCTCATTAGAGTGTTTCTCTCATGCCATTTTAAAATGTATGATGCAGATAAATGGTAAAATGAGGTCTGATGGAGAATTTAATAAGATATACTTTTTTATGTATCACATTTTACCAGTAGCCTGATAACTTATATTTGCAAATCACCTATAGTTTTTGCCCAGCTTGAAGTTAACATGACAGAGGTGAGCAAAGAGTTTAAGAGATTATGCTGGGAAGGCTTTAGAACAAATCCTCTGGCACCCCTCTAACATGGCAATAAATACATATTAGAAGTATGGAGGTGGAGTGAATTATTTCCTTCTCATCACTTTCAATGTGGGAAAAATAATTTAACAAACAAACAAACAAACAGGAAAGGAGCAACAAGGAGATCCATACCTTCCTCTTTTTTGCTGGGCTTGCATGTTTTGGACACTGAGGACCTCAGAGCCTCAGGCATTGGAGTACTCCAAGCACATGTTAAGATTGCCCCAATCATGCTATTTATATCCAGCTTTTTGACCAAACGAGCTTCAAAGGGGCTAATAAACAGTTGAAATAAAACAGTGACAGCCAGCATTTCAAGTGATTCAGCATTGTCAGAAAAATACAAGGATATAACACTGGTTATAACTAACCAATTGAATGAATCATGTGATGAGTTGTCATAGGACATGAAGGCCTTGCACCTCAGGAACTCAATCTAGTGCTGGATGCTGATAAGCTACATAGGGAGATTTCATCCAGCAGATGACAGTTGTCACTTCAGCTAAATGTGAAGTAATTGTTAGGGCTGAATAGTAGATTAAATGATATTGGATGATATCGTTTTGCTTTTTTTAAAAAAAAACATGGACAATAGCCATTTACAGATAGGATCTTTAGTGTAGTTGACTGAAATGCTTCCTGTAGAAGATATTTCTCTGAATGCCTTTCCCACTCCTATCTTCACCCACTCACTTCTTCCTCATATTTTATTTGAAATTTAGAAAACAAATTGTGTTTTCATCTTTGGACTAACAGATGAAAGTCTGTGCTTGCATTTTCAGCATCCGGACTTATCTGGTCATTGCCAGCAACAGTAAAGATTGGGGCTGCCTGTGATGAAACCAGAAATATTATTTTCCTTTTCTATTTTAGCAGTCAGCCTCCCAGAATATACAACTGCCAGAGGTATCAAAGCTGAAATTAGTATTCCCTGTAAGATGGCATATTCTAGGTAGCTTTTATATTTAGTGGAAGGACATTAAATAGATGTCTGGGCTGTCATAGTCAATTTTACACACAACCTTTATGTAAATAGGGAAAACCGTTCCCCCCCCCCCCCAGTGAGATCATGGACAGAATATAAAAGTCCTAGTGGACATGAAAATAATTTTGAGGAAACCTAAATTGCTGAGGAAATTGGACTTTATTGATTTTAGCATCACCCTTCCATACATGTTATTATTGTAATTGCGGTTTGTTTCCCTCCTTAGTTTGCTAACCTTGAAGAAACGTGTCATATGTTTTTGACTAGTAAGTAGCTAGCAACACGCGTTCACTAGTAGCCATACAAATTTCCAAAATCAGTTGGCATTTCCCCTTTTGTGTTAAGCTATTGATATTCTCCCTCAGTGGCTGAAAAACAAAACTTGGGGAAGTATTAGTTTTATAAATAAAGTGATGGAGAAATTCATATAAAAGAGCGCTGCTGTAGTTCACAGTGCTGAATTCACATAACATTATAATTTTTCTCTCCTATAGTGCATAGATTCACAGCAGGCTCTTATATATCTTGATATGATAGTTTTAATAAGCTTCATTGTGAAATTGGCATATTTATGTGTGATGGCTTACTTCTGTAGAAACAGAGATGCTACCACTACACTGATATAATGGCTACCAGATTCTGTACAGTATTTACTCCATATAGAATAGGAGAGAAAAGTGCACTCTGTAAAATGCACAGAGTGAGGCAAAATCATGGTCACTGCTCGACCAACTGCCAGTCAATTATATGCCATTGAACTGATGCCATCTCTATGCCACAGTGACATGGGGAGCAATATACAGACACACACACCCAGTACAACTTCTTGCCCACCACAAAACGCACATAACAATGTGGTTCTAGATGCCCCTGTTTTTGTGAGTTCCTGTGGTTCAGGTAGTAACAATCAAACTGATATGAGTCTTCAGCATACTTACAGGTAGCATGTCAAGTAAAGGTAGCTATATTAGTTAGCAAAAACAAGAAAGAGATTTGTGTTAGCTTGAAGAGTAACAGATGATAATGGCATAACCATTTGTGGGCAGTCTCAGATACCCGTGTTATAGGTAGAATGACATGGGCTAAGAACTCAGAAGTCTAATGGAAATAAAATTTGGAGACAGATTTTCCACTTCGTGACTAGTAAAATACTTTAGCCTACCTCAGAATGTTATAGACAAATGATGATGTTGACAATGACAATGACTTGATCTCTATACCATTTCCCAAATTTAACATTAACAAAAAGTGGTGTACACCAGTGCTACTAAAACCTGTTACCCTTGGGAACCCCCTTTATAGCTGCATGTGGACATCACACCCCACACTTGATGTAGTATATGGATCAAAATGTTTTGTTTATTTAGTGTGCGTATTTTCATTTGTACATTCCTGTATATTCATAATTTAACATTTTTAAAAGAAATAATATCATTCCAATTAGAATAGTTTTATTTAAGTAAATTCATCATTTAACTCAAAGCATGTGAAGGGGGACCCAGTGCTCTCCTCCTGTCTCCTGCCCAAATTCCAATGAGGGTCAGTTGGAGGATGCTGAAGGAACTTGCCCTTCCTTAGAGTTTGTTTTAATTATTTAATTGTAAGGAATGTTTATTGTTAGTTTTTCTTTTCACTTGTTTTGCTTTATTAATTGCTATGTATTTTGCTATTTAATTTGCTGGTGTTGATTTGCTATATATTTTTGCTTTTGTTATTTACTGCTATTGTTGATTGTTATCTTATTTTATTGTTATTGTTCGATATGATACTATGTATTGCATAATGCACCACCTTTACAATTTTTGTAGCATTATTTCTATCTTTATATCATGGATTTTTAATACTACTTTATGGGAGGTAAGGTTGTTTTCAAATTCCTTGTAGTATAAACTTGTAGTATAAACTTTGGTGTGTGATGATCTCATAGTACCATAGCATAGCAGTGTAGGAGTGGCTTCTACCTACAAAACCAGACTAGTCACCTTCCTTTCCACCTTCACCTTTGGCTAGAATGACAATGTGGGGGAGGTGATCATTATTGCCATTTAATTCAAGTATTTGCCAGTGCTTACCTAGAGATCTGCACAACTGTGAATATTTTTTCTGTTAAATTGTTCATGCCGAGCTTTATAGGTACTCATTCAGAAACAGAGTTTCAAAAAGAAAAGAAAATCAGTGGCCAGCCATACATGCTCTGCAGTCCCACAAGCAATATAGCAGCAGCTTTGAAGTGACAAAGGGCAGCAATCAGACTTCAGCAGCTTTCCTTCCTCTAAGTCAGGCTTTCTCTCACTCTTTGGCTTTGGCTGCCATGCCCAGTAAATCAGGCAGTAAAATCAATGCTGCTTCCCTCCACCTCCCCACCATATTTCCTCTAAAGAAAATGCCCAGCCTTCCCAATTAGCCAAGGAAGGTGAGACAGCACACTCTGTTTGAGGCATAATATCAAGGTTAGCTGAGGAGACAAATGAATTAGTTTTATGTTTGTTTGAAAAAGAGGTTGGAGAATGCTTTTTGATGGAGGAAAAAAGAGGAGTGGAAAGTACATAAAGATTGTAAAACATCTATTTTTGCTAACTATAGCAATGCAAATATTTCTTGAAATACATGCATTAAATAATATTAATAATAATAATAATAATAATAATAATAATAATAATAATTTTTATTTATATTTCCCTCCTCTCCCTATGGATTGAGGAGGAATTACATCAATAAAAACAACAAAACTGTATAAAATACTGTACATACATTAAAATAATAATTGCTCTTAATTCAATACAATAAATAAATCATCATCTAAAATGCATAATAATAACCAGAAGTGGAATGTTTTCCTAGACTCTCTGATAAAAGATCAGGTGGATAGGCCTGCCGGAAGAGATCTGTCTTTAGTGCCTTCTTAAAGGCATCTAAGATGGTAATAAGACGGATCTCCTCCAGCAAGCTGTTCCACAGCTTGGGGCTACAGCAGTGAACGCTCTGTGGGAAGTTGTTAACCTGGTCTTCGAATGTTCTAATAAGTTCTTCCTGGATGTTCTGTGAGTGCGGGGCGGATTGTGTAGGGAGAGGCGTTCCCTCAAGTAACTTGGGCCCCAGCCATATAGGGCTTTAAAAGTAATAACCAACACTTTGTACTGTGCCCAGAAGCTAACGGGCAGTCAGTGAAGGGATTTTAACACCAGTGTTATATGGCTTTTCTTACAACCATCCCACCTACCTCAGTGCAATACAAGTATAGTTGGACTTTGTAATCCACTAGGTTCAGGAGCCCCTATGGATACCAAAATCCATGGATGATCAAGTCCCAATTAAGATGATGGTATTGTAACGCCCCTTATATAAAATAGCAAAATAAAGGTTTCCTTATTGGAACTTATATTTATATATTTAATATTTTCAAGCTGCGAATGGTTGAATCTATGGATAAAGAATCTGTGGATATGGAAAGCTGATTGTAGTATGGAGTGACAGCTTCTGATAAAACTTATAAATCCTCTCCAAAGGTAAATTTTGCTCTGTGTTCCATTATGATTCTGTTTCTGGTGGAGCCAGTTAGTGTATCACTTCAGGTATTTGGCTGACCTCACAACTGTTTTATTTAGATACTTTGCAAGCAGTTTGCATGAATAAACTCTTTGTATTTATGCATTCTACCAACTTTGGCCACTAGGTATTTCCAGTTTACATTGCCACTTTCAGATGCTTGATCCACAGCACAATGAAAGCCTGGCATGTGGTAATAGAAAACATTTTTGTGTATGTTAGACATTTTTTCCACACCAAAAGCCACTCAAAAGATCTGGGAGTCCATTTAGAACAGTATGGGATATGGCAGAGAAGACAGTAGTACATGGAAGATGCTGATGAAAGCCAGGTCTCAACAGAACATGTTAGTGTAAACCACTTCTGGATCCAACCTTGTGACTGCAATGTCCTTGTGTTATATTTCACATTTATGTGCCTTCCCTCACACATTTGCTCAGCCCTGCAATTGTACACGAATTACTTAACTTTGCTTGGATTGTGCCCTATATATAATAGGCCTGGTTAACACATATATCTAGTCTGAGCACAGCCATATAAAAATATCAGTATACTGGCTTCATTGTTTTGTGTGTCTTTTTTTTATTGGCCATAACCTACATTGTTTCATAGATGAAAACCAGAATTTATGTGGCCAAAGCACATCAGAGTGTGATCAAGTTGGCAAAGGATGTAAATAAGGAATAACAAAAAAGATAGGAGAGACTGCTGCAGTTTGCTTTTGCCAGAGCCTATAGGAAAGGGAAAGATTCTGCCCCCTTCTTTTCTCTTCCCCCAATGAATTCATTGAATGCAGGCTATTTTTGCACTTTGAACTCAGTTTGCAGCAATTGCAATATTTTAGGACAAAGGACATGATTATTTATATATGGGTCATATTCCATACATACTAGGGATGGAAAGAATATTCAAGAATATTCAGAAAATGGTTGAAAAACATGTTTTTTGAATGTTGAAAGACTCTGAAAAGAAGAATCCTGGATTGATGAGACCCTTCATAGTTCAGTGCTTATTCTGCACAAAATTTGCATGTGCTTGTTTTGCGTAGAAGACAGAAAAGTATTAATTACTGTGCAGACAATTCTGTCTTCTGTGCAGAAGAAATTTTGTAATGGGAGATTTATCATGTGTAAAATTTGTGCATGATTGATTGGCATAGAAAACAACATTTTTTGCACAGGAGTCAATGTATCTGTATTGAATTATTATTTTCCCTGCAGAAAATGCTGTAATCAGAGATTTTTTACATGTAAAAAATAACACATAGTTTAGTAAGTAAATAAGTTTATTTGTGTATTTGTGTAGCATATGCCATTGTGTATTTGTATAGCATATGCCATTACAAAAAGAAAGCAATCCGTCAAAACAAATATAACATCAATACATTGTAAAAATCCATAAAAACATAAAAAATAATAAAATAAAACATCAAACACATCAAATACATTATAAAGTAATACATTGCTTACAAAGTTAAAATCATCTTTAAAACAGAATATCGCAGAGAAAGGCAAAGACAAAAATGTGGGGCCAGATAAATCTAGATACGTATAAGAACCAAATACACTGATACTATATATGGTTGAATTACATAGTTGATTTGGAAAGAAAACAGCATTTTCTGCCAGGAATTAATATTTCTGTACAGTGGTGCCTCGGGTTACGAAATTAATTCGTTCCGCGGCTAATTTCGTAACCCGAAAAACCTTCGTAAGCCGAATTCCCATAGGCGCTAATGGGGAAAAATAGCTCTCTGCTGCCCTCCGGTGGCGAAATAGCGCCGAGGTTTTTTCGTAACCCGAAAAAACCTTCGTAAGCCGAAACAATAAATCCCTATGGGATTTTTTCGTATCCTGAAAAATTCGTAAGCTGGGTAATTCGTATCCCGGGGTACCACTGTATTGAAATATTTGTTCCCGTGCAGAAAATGCTGTTTACGGTGGAGAAAATTTTGGTGGTAGTGTTTATACGCAAAACAACTCCATATAAATTTTGCACAGAATAAATCTTGAATTGCAAATACCCTTTGAAAGGGGTTTTCAAATACTATTTCACAGCAAGAAGACAATTGCTGAAATTACTAATCTTTACCTTTGATAAGAAAAAGTGGCCACCCGGCTGGACAGGCAGGCCGCTTTGCCGCTAGAAGCGGCGGCGAAACTACAAGCCCCAGAATCCTCTGGGGCTTACCCCAGCTCCTCATTGGTGTGCGGGGCGGAAGGGGTGTCTCTTCCGCCCTGCGACGCTCTAGGAGCCGGGCTCTTTGGTCTGGGAGTTCCGGTCCTCCAGGGCAGCTCATTGGGCAGTTGCACTGGAGGAGGAGTCTCCCTGACCACGTGGTCTGGGGGCGGAGCCAGGGCCTATTTAAGGCCGCACTGCCAGCTCAGGCCCTCAGTCGGCGCTTGGCTCCGGTTGAGGACGGAGCCAAGCTGGAAGGGAGGAGGCGCTGGAGTGCTTCTCCCACCCACCCACTGCTTGGTTCTGGGCTTTTTGTCACAACTTGTGGGCGGCAGCATAGGCCAGGATCTGCACGGTGTGGTACCAGGGCTACGGAGCTCTGGTTTGGGAGTCAGTCGGGACCCGGGGGTGAATAGGGCAGGCGTATGGCCATTGCGGGGGCCATAATGCGAGAGTGCCTCCCGGTGACTAGGGGCTTAGCGAATATGTGAACGCATGGCAGAGTTGCGGTCAAGTGGTGTTCCTTAGCCCCTAGGTCATCCCAATGCCTGGTGGGGACCAGGCTTTTGCTAATCAGACAAACATGGGGTTGTTTGATTTCGCAGATCCTGACCTCATGCTTTGTGCCAACCCTACCAATTGTTTGCTATTAATAAAGTTGTGGCCTTTCCTCCAGCTTGGTCTCCTGTGGTTATTTGGCAGCAGCATCTGAGGCAAATGGTGGGCCTGTGCTGATAGGCAAAAATAGCACAGGCTGAACCCATGCTCTCCTGGTTCTGGTGCTCATTCTGGTTAGTCCCTGGGTCAGTATGGGGAAGGACTGGTGTTCACACACCCATCCCACACCAACCCAGCACTGGTGCACCATTTATTAACTTTCCAGCAGGTAATCCATCTAATCCCCCAGTTGCCCCATTTGATGCAAAAATGGATTACCTGATACCCTGTTTCCACAGAAGATGGGGTGACCGGTGTGGCAGATGGATCACCCACTGAAAAGATAAGGAGTCTAGGGGGAGGAGGCTGTCTGAATAGCCTAGGTTTTTTTGTGGAATTTCTTAGAAACTCAGTGGAAAACTGAGGGACAGATCAGAGCCTCGAGATCTATGTCTACACAAGCAAGATCAGGTTCAATCATGCCACAGGGGGTTGGCCTGTGTCATCTAAAGAAGACAATGTGGGGCTGCAGGGAAGCCAGGCTATTCAGCTCATGCAGGCAACCCCTTAGTGAAGAAATACATTCCTACTACAGGCCCATCACTATAGTGAATGGGCATAATTTGTCAAAAACATTAAATATGGTGGAGTTCAAATGAAGAGTCCTCCCTCCTACAGATAGATGGAATATAAGACCTTGTACACCACAGATAATTTTTCCAGTGTACTACAGGCATAATAATGGTGTATAAAAACATAGTTTTTGATCAGACTTGAATCAGTTATTTTTTGTGATGACTAAACAATGATTGAGGAAAAGTAAGAAATACAAGGCTTCTCAGAATAAATGGAGGAAAGGTGAGTCTACTGAAACAAATTTGTCGAGGTCAGTTTCTAACAGATCTTTCATTAAAGAAATCACTGTGCAGAAATGCTGCCAGTTTTGGTTAAGCCTTCACAAGGTGTTCAGGGCTAAGGATTTTTTTTCCTTGTGGAAGTGAATGCAGGAAGTGTCACTTTACTGAATGAGATTTCTATAAAGCTTTAGGGAACAACTGTCACCATTTGTCTGTTTCTCATACATCCAGCACAATAGAGATTTACCTTGAGAATGCCTGTGTTTCCTGTGCACTTTCTAATTTTAGTCCTGCCATTTGAGAGATCACTGAATTACAGGCAAAACAGGTGGGGGGGCAGTATTACCTTCTGGAACTACTTTATTTCTATGGAAACAGCTTTCCTTAACTAGTTTTAGCGACAAAGCATGTTTCAAAATAGAAAATGTGAAAATAATGTGGACGATGTGTTTAAAGTACGGTATGTTCTGGAAGAAAAACATAAATTTTGGCAATACTTTCATTTTAATCACTGGGATTTTACCTAACCAAGAGATGTTCAATTTACCCCACACCTTTAGATCCTTCTTTATCTCCTTCCATATCCTCTCATAATTATTCTTAAACAAGTCAACATTTTTCGTTGTTAACCATATGCCTAAATATTTTAATTTTTTACAAACTTGAAAACCAGAAACCTACCCTCAATCCATTTCTGTTTGTCTCATTGCTTACCATCACCAGTCATGGACTCCAGAACAAGGGAAGAAGTGGAACTCAAGTCCTCCTCAAAACTAGGCTAAAAAGGGACGGTGGCTACTGAAATGGCCCAGCAAAACTGGATCACATAAACCCCTATGTAGCTGGACCACCTCAGGAAGAATCACTCAAAGTGCATTAAATGAACACACACTCACACACACACACACACACACACACAGAGAGAGAGAGAGATGCACAAAAACATTAAGATAGCTATTGTAGGCCCATTACAGATGGGCTTAAAAGTATGCGCGGAGCGCATACTAGGGTTAAGACGGGGCGGTGCTTCTGCACCGCCCTAACCCTAGTGTGCGCTGTGCGCGCACAAAATGATGGCTGCTGTTCCACACGGCCGCCGCCATCGATACGTGATGACCGCGCCGCCTCCAAACGAGGCAACGCGGTTGTGACGTATTGGGGTTGTGGCAGAGTGCCTAGGGCGCCCTTTCCGCGACCCCGGAAGGAGCTCCGTTTCGGAGCTCCTTCCTGGTTTGGTCCATTGGGCGCAGCCTTCAGACGGCTGCGCCCCGTGGACCAAAGGAGAAAGGGGCCAAACGGCCCCTTTCTCCTTCTCCCTGCCGCCGCGGGGTGTCCTTGGGGCTTGAAGCCCCAAGGACACCCCTTTCCAAGCTGCAGGGAAGGGGCCTTTTGCTGCTTCCCCACAGCCCGGAAAGCGGCGGATCGGGGCCTCAGCGACTGCCACTCTGAACACTGAGGCCCCGATCCGGCGGGGAAAGGTGCGCCTACAGGCCGCCCCAAAGGGGAGGTCTGTAACGCGCTGTAGTCCAGTCATTTCATAAATAACAAAGACCCATCTATCCTATGCACACATACTTGGGGATAAAACTACATTGAACACATAAAGAGAGTTTTAAATAAATGGTGTTCATATTTATCGTTAAGGGTGATTGAATGATAATGAAATGGAAGAAGTAATTTGTCCTTCCTCTGACTCTGCCCTCAGGCTCTATGATAATAGTTGTGATGGTGTCACTAGAGAATCCAAATCACAGCAGGATGCAGATTGTCCTGCTCTTCATGGTTCTAGGAAACATCTGTGATGTCTAGTCATTCTTTGGGTAGGATTACTTCCCAGAGCAGGGGAATGGAGCAGGAGAGTTTGCTAGTATTTTTTACTTTGAGTGACAGAAAATCTGAAGAAGAAACAGCCCCTAGAACGTTATGATAGAGAATAGTTTTTGAGAAATTACAATTCACAAAATATGTTTTTCCTGTACTTTTGCTTCTACTCCTGCATGCACTTTGGAACTTGCCTGTCTCAATACCTTATGGCTTTTGGACAATGATGGATCAGCTCTGAGTCATAGAATCATAGACTTGGAAGCAATCCCAGCAGTCATGTAGCCCAAATCTATACCAGTACAGGCGTGCACAGCTGACACATCTTTGAAAGATGGGCATCCAAAGTCTGCTTAGAAATCCAGCAAAGGAGCATCCAGCACCTTCTAAGCTAGCCATGTAGGTAAATCTTGTGGATAATATTGGTAGAAGAAGACTGTATTGTACATTCATATGTTATGCATAAACCTTTAGTTTGTCTAAAATTTAAAATTCATTGGCTGGCATCCTATTAATGGCATACTCAGCCCTAAGTCGACCTTACATCTGTGTGCCTTACTAATGAGCCCTTGCAACCTCCCCATGACTGTTTTTGGTTGGTTAGTCAGAGAAGAGCAAGTTGGTGAAGCATCTCTCAATTCCCTGTAGCCAAACACAAAATGCTTACAACCTCCGGTGCAAAATGATTAGTCCATCTCCTGAGTCCTCCGGAGGTTGCAGTAAATGATGTAAGCATTTTGGAAGTGGAAGAGGAGTGTCGTTCTTTCTTGGGGAATATTGTTGCTAGCAGAATGTTGTACTGCCATATTCCGTATCCCACCAACATAGCAGGGATTCCTCCAAATCTTATAATCCAGGGCTGGACAAACTTTCCAAGGGTCCCCATGCCTTTACCACCACTAAAAATGGGAAGTCTTTCTTATCATGAACGACCAATGGTGTCTCTCAGTGTCTGAGTGTACTATATACCATGTGGAGGGGGGGGCATCATCATTTCTTATGTGCAGAAGTAGCTTTTTTCAAACACTTCCTGTTAAGAATACATTTCCTGTTAAAAACGGTTGACACTGGTGAAGATGGTGACCTTCCAGAAGCCTTGGGAGCATTTTTGGTCATTTTCAGTAGAAAACAATAGCCTGTTTTGGGAGGTAACAAGGCAAGGATGCAGAAATGGGTCCCCCAGAGAGCCATTGCAGCTCCCAAACCCTTGCTGCACTCTTATTATATCCCCTCAGCTGGAGGTTCTTCAGTACAGGATTGTGCCCTGAAGACATTCTAAACATAACTCTAAAAGTCTTAATCATATTTTTGGGGCATAGAATTTGCTAAACAAAATAGACTTGCTCTTTTCTCATTTAGGCCTAAAGTTTTGGAATACTGAGACTATTCAAAACATCATTGTAAATTACCAGCCTCATAGCAAAGAATATTTGTCTCTTATTTAACTCAGACATTTCATGAACATTAATTTACTCAAAATGTGGCAAGCCATTATTTATGGAGCGTGGAGACATGGAGGTCGCCACCTTAGGGGAGGACTTAGGACTTGAGGAATCTCTGGTGTTTCCAAGGTTTTTGATTTTATATATCCTTTCCACTATTAATTTTGCTAAAAAAGCAGACAGTCCTCTTGCTGATATCTAATCAAAGTACATGAATTAAGAACATACTTTTTTCCCCCCTTTATCAGTTCTTATTTACAGTCACTTTTCATCTTGTTGACTGCTTCCAGGAATAGAAATGTCTGAATCTGTGCTTCCACACTTTTGAAACATTGTGTTCCTTTTGTAGTATGAAAAAAGAAACCACCAAAACCCCCAACAACAACAATCAGTTTTAGCTAGAGGAATTACATTTGTTTTAAAATAAAACATGTATTACTAGATTCCAAGCTTCATTTTTTTAAAAAATAATCCATTTTGCTCCTTGTTTTTCATTTTATTTACATGTTGTAGCCTGCATATTGAGGACTGTGTTTCATTTTATTACCAAATAAATGTTAATAACTATTAGAATGAAGACATTATTTAACCTGCTCAAGAATGCTGCAAGCAGTGGAAACATTTTCTGTTATGCAATGCCTGATGATCTTAATATAAGGACATATAAAACTAAAACTTGAAAGGTGATGTTATTGTAAGTTTTGTACAAGATTATTTGCTGTTTCTCTCTATGTTAAGGAGTTTACTTACAAGAAATTTAAATACTGGTGTGTAATGGAGAGATGCGAATATATTTATTTGGCTAAGATTAGAGGAACAAAAGCACTACCAGCTTGTGGACATACTTAAATCTGTCCCACAGATAGCCAGTGACACTTAAAAGTGTTTAACTTGGTAAGATGACAGTGCATTTTCATGATATACAGCAGTACTTTATGCAGTACAGCATATTCTTAATTTCTAATCCTAAAAAGGAAATATTTGAAAAGATAAAAATGAAAACTATCTAACATTGTCAGTTCCTCCTTTGCAGAGAGGGAGTTTAGTTTAAGATTTATGTCCAAAATTCTATTGGTGGGTTATGTTTAGCCTCTTTACACTTTTTAACCATTGAAAGTCCTTTCAGCCATTAACAATGTAATGCCATTGTGCAAGGAGGTCTCCAGTACCATGGAGGTCTTCTTCTTGGCTACACAATGGCCACTAATTGGCCACAGGAACGAGGGTGGTAAAGCTCTTTCTGTGTGAATTGCCTTCCTTGCATCCACCACCTCCTGTATCCCAGACTAGACCTCTATAAACATACTTTATGCTCTGTTCTTATCAAACTTTGGGGATCTTTTTAGTGAGACCTTAAATACTGAAAATACAAATACAGTTGGGACAGTTTTAAAATGGGTTTGTCAAAATGTTTTTAAAAATCAATGAAAATGTTTGTTATTTGTTTGTTCATAGTATTTCTGTATCATCTCCCAGGACACAAAGGCTCCCAAGGATTTGGACAGATAAAAAAACAATTAAAACAATGCAAACATAAAAACATAAAAACATTTTAAAAACACATTAAAATACTCTTTAAATACTCCTAAAGGCAATCTAAAAACAGTCCTAGAATCCAGTTTCAAAACAGTTAAAGCAGCAATTTCAAATGTTGAATGTCATGCAGAACAGTACTTTATTGGCTGCCTGCCAGAAAATTTAAAGAGATGGTTCCAGCTTAACATGCTTGGGTAGAGAGCTCCACAGTCAAGGTGCTGCTACAAAGAAAGCCCTGCTACATGTATCCACCACCCTAACTTCACAAATTATTGAGATATGCAACAGGGCTGCCTCTGAAGAGCTCAAATTTCTGGCAGGTTCATATGGGAGGAGGTTGTCTTTCAAATATCTTGGCCTCAAGTCATTTAGGGCTTTGTAGATCCACACCAGCAGCGTCAATTGAGCTGGGAAGCAGGTTGGAAACCAACACAGTTCTTGCTGTCTCCTGTTATATGGTGTCTGCAATGCATACTCGACACTAGTCTGGCTGCTGCATTTTGCAGTAGCTGTAGCTTCCAAATAATTTTCAAGGGAAGAAAGCATTACAATAGCATAACTGAGGGATAACTAAGATATGAACCACTATGGCCAAATCTGTTTTGTTGAGTTTCCTGTTGTTTCATACTGGGTTGCAAAACTTTGGCTTAACATTTATGCTTTTTATAAGTTGTGTATATTTTACCCAGGATTGGCCAGACAACTACAGAATTGTGTTTGATAGCACTGGTTGCCTCAGCTTAGTAATGGAGATGAGCACTGACCATATAGTCAGACATAACAATCAAATTTGTATTTACCTTTACATTTTAACATTTAAAATACTGTGGGCTCTTGGTAGTGCTGGTGTTTGGTTTCAGGATCCCAAAATCTTTAGATGCTCATGCCCATTAAATACAAAGGTATAGTAAGATGGTGTCTCTTGTATAAAATTTATATGTTTTTAATGTTTTCAAGCCATGGGTGGTTGAATCTGTGGATAAAGAATCTATGGATATGGAGGGCTGGCTGAATGTACATTGCTGCGCATTAACTATATTTCCTATGACACCCTGTAAACACTTGGGATGAAGTATGAAAATCCTATTTTAATGGAGTTGGTTGAGTCCAGTCAAATTTCCAGTTTAAGCGCACACTTGAACAATGTTATTATTTCTTTAAGAGAGAAAAACTGTTTCACAGATGCTCAAGGTGAATTTTGGCGAGTCTACCCATTTTCTGAAGTCAATTGCTCACTATGATTGCTCTGCCTGTTCCATTTCATTATGACATGCTATTAATTATATTTGAGTCTGCATAAAAATAAATGTGACAAGAACAAATGATAGGTAATGGTATAAGTCATAAAAAGGTAGTAGGCATGCTGTACTCATCTCATGTACATTCATTGTCATAATTGTTCACAAAAGCACGGAAGTTTTATTGCTACTGCTTTTTTCTTTTTACCTCCAGCTGACTTCTAAATTTTTTACAACTATAACTTTTCAGGGTACTATTGCAATTGTCAGCCTGTCTCATGAACAGATATTTAAAACTAAGGAATAATACAACATTTACAAACTTTTTATTTATTTATCATAGTGGCATTGTGATCTTAGGTCATCTTATGTGAGTTGTCATCCCCAAGCCATGCATTGGCCACTGCTGTGAGTGAGGGTTTTTTTTTGTGAGCCTCCATGATAGAGCCCAGGATGCTATGTGCTTGCCCCATGAGGCCAAGTGGTGTCACATGTAGGAAGCAACGAGTGAATCTGTTTATGGGCTGACTGCCCCCCTCACACATTCTTTCTGGACTAAGCACATGCTTGACTTTAGATATTAGAACAGTGTACACCTTGGCACTCGATTGTGGCAGAGAATTGGACTCTGGAGCTGCCTCCACAGGGCATGGGACTATGGGGGGAGTTGTAAAGCAGTCAGTGCTTGGGGCTGATATGGGGGTTTACTCTGTTTTATAAAGTCACAGAATTTGGGAGGGAGCTCCTCCTGTTTGACCTTCCAAAGATGACTGTCATGATAACAACCAACTTCTTTGGATTTCCCTAAGGATCTGGTGTCTTGGTCATGGGTCAGCTGTGATGGTGTCATAGGTCAACATCTGAGCCTCACAACCACAGTTAGGTTGCTCAACCTCTTTTTGTTTGCTCTGCCTCAGGTTTTAAACATTTAAGTAGGTTTTAGGTCAATAAAGATGGCACTTGTTTAACCCAATTGATGTTGTATTGTCTCATTATTTCATGGTTGGTCAACTTTCCCCATTTAGTTCTTGCAACAGCTGTGAAAACTATTACCAGCCCAAAGTCACAGAGTAGGGTTCATTATGGCCAGGTCTCCCTAGTTGTTCCATGTTTGGAGGGGAGAATTCTTGTTTGATTGTACTGGCTACTGGTGTACTTTTGTTCTGAATTTGAGATGATATGATGACATTTAAAGCCATAAGTGGTTTAGGGTGGCCATACTTGAGGTAGCACCTGTCTCTATATATGGCTGTGCAAGGGCTTTATTCTGGTGGAGGCGTCCTCCTCCGTATCCTACCAGTTTTAGCAATACACTGTGTGAGATGGCCTTCTCAGCTGTGGCACCCCAGTTGCGGAATGCATTCCTCTTGGAGGCTTGGTTGGCACCAACACTAGGTTCATTTTGGTGAAAAGTAAAGCCACGGCTGTTTACTAAAGACTTTGTGCCTAACTGATTTGCTTCATAATGCAAATGTATACGTTATTCTAAACTGTTCTAACTTTTTAATCTCTTTTCACTTGTTAACCGGGTTAAGATTTTAACATTATATTTATTGTTATAAATTGTTTTAACCTGTTTATATTTATTTTAGTTGTTAAGTCTTCAGATGATGTAAGGCAGATACAGAGCAGGATGGGGTAGGAGGAGAGGGAGAAGAGGCAGAGAGGGAGGAAAAGATAGTAAAGAGGTACGTATAGGGGAAGGCTGTGTTTGTATGTGTATGAGAAAAGGAAAAGAGAGCCAACACACATACCCCACTCACTGTACATTCAGCCAGACACACCATCAACATATAACCACACAGTCCATCATTCACTGCTCTGTGTCCCCCCCTAGGGACACCTTTAGTTGTCAGGTGTTGTTGGGCTACAACTTCCATCATTATCACACAGCTTGGCCAGTGATCAAAGACAGTAGGATCGTCCAAGGATCCACAGCTGAAATCACTGCTTTACAAGGAGGTAGTACAGCAGCCCAGAACCGAAGAAAGGATCTAGCCATTTGGATTGTTGAGACTCTGACATCAGCTTCTTTCCATTTATGGAAAGTGTATAAACGAGATTTTCCTTGCTAATCTTTTCTCAAGGTTGAAAGGTGAAATTGTCTTCACTGAAGAGTAATAAGTTCCATTGCTGCAGCTGAGAAGGGTTGTTTCCACTTGACTAGTTATGAATCTCTGAAGGCTGCACACTGAAAGTGCAGCATAGATTGCAGTATTTTAGGTGTAAGGATAATTTAACAAAAGAAACACTGCTGCTTTGTAGCTGATCTGAATGATGGAGTGTCATAATACATTTTGTTGCTATCTCATACAAGAAGTGCAAACAGGTAAAGTAATAGATACTTTTAAACATCTCTTGGTTATTTGATGCGAAGCTTTCAGTGTCAGCAAAGGTCTTTAGCAGAGCTGTCAGCAGCCAGACAAGCTGACTACCCATTCACACCATGTAAAATTTGAGGTTAGGCAGTTCCACATGATGCATGAATGAAATTCAGAATCAAAGACCTGGTTCTCACCTTAAAGCAGTTCTTTTGTAGATGTATCAGGAAGGGTGAATACTCATGTGGGCCCCGAACAGACAGGCCAAAATAAAGCTGTTTTGGGTCATTTTGGAGCCATGCCAAAACCACACTCCAGTCCTAAGAACTGGAGTGCAGCTTTGGTGTAGCTTCTGGCCTCTTAAGATGTGTGTGTCATTTAAACAGCATACCTCCAAAGTGACCCGAAGCAGCTTTATTTTGGCCTGTCTGTTTGGGCCCGTACTTTCTACATCTACAACAAAATGCTGTGCATGCAGACAGTTGATGCAACCTTTCATTTTGTTTTTCTTTTGTTTTAAAGAGTTTTTAACTTTAAATTTTAATAATGTAAAGCTTTTAATTGTTTGAATACTTTAATTGTTTTTAAACTTGTATTTTGCATGTTTTATAGCATTTTAACTGAGATTGTTTTAGATTTGTTAGCTGCCTTGAGTCCCTGTACAGGGAGGAAGGTGGGATATAAATAAACATTTACTACTACTACTACTACTACTACTACTACTATTTCATTCTCAGAATGTTGAGAGTACATTAAACATCTGTACATTCCAAATTGTAGATGTATGGTAGCATTTGCTCTTCCTCACTATATGTATGGGTTGCATACTACTAGAGAATATGCCCTTACCAAATCCTGAAAAGGTCTTGTTTGGCCACTCAAAAGACATCATAAACCCCCTAAATGTAGCAGATTCTGTCAGACCTTGGATGCTTTCATAGGAAAGAAATGACAAAACCACATTTTAAAACCCTATGAAACGTATTTGGTTGCCATACATCAAAAATAAGACATGGTGGGACATACACACACATAACCACATAATGAAGAAAACTAAATGGACCTTGGCAGGGACCGATAAAATAAAATGCACCACCCACTCCAATGAGCACTAAAGCTAGAACAGGTTGAGTCTCCCTTATCCAGCATTCCAAAATACAAAATACTCCAAAAACCAAAACCTTTTTTCATGGGTGCCACCTTTGCTTTCTGATGGTCCAAAGCACATCAACTTTGTTTCATGCACAAAATTATTTCAAAATTTGCATTAAATTACCTTCAGGCTATGCATCTGAAGAAGCAGGCTCAAATCTCATGCTATCAACTTCTCAGTTAGTTTCAAAAGTGCTATAAGATCCCTCTGCATATTTTGGGGATACATACATTTATAAAATAAATGAATTTTTGTGTTTAGACTCAGATTCCATCTGAAAGATATCTCATTATGAATATATATGCAAATACAGGTATCCCAAATCCAGAAATCCAAAACACCTCTGATCCTAGGCATTTTGAATAAGAGAGACTCAACTTGTTATTCATTCAGGTTTCATTAACAGAGACTCGCACATTACTAGCTCTGCCCTTATATTTCCAAAGATGGGTCATTTGGGCTCATCAGTACAAATCATGATATGTTACCATCCTCTCACTTCTTCAGATATAAAGGGATGCCAATCCTAAGCTTTATTGTATAGTTGTGCAATACAGGAAACCACCAGGGCCCAGTATGATTAAAGGACATTCAGTTTATTTTCTCCAGTGAGTGCAGCATGAGTCCTGATTAACAGACTCTGTCCAAGCACTCATCTTGTGAATGTATACTGTTGTTGTGTCTCTGTGTTATTATTAATGCAGAGGATAGGTAATTGATTGTGTCAAGTTAAGTGGAAGGTCTGCCAAGTCAAAATAACAGGAAGGCACATTTTCTACAGAGGAAATTCAGAAAATGCAATTTTATTGAGGGAAAATAATGTGCATTGTTGGTGCAGAATATGTCCCAGATTACAGATCCATTTGACCCTCGGTATCCGCATGGGATCCGTTTGAGACCCGCCTGTGGATACCACAATCCATAGATGCTGAAGTCCCATTGTTCTCAATAGTGGTGTGGCCATGCAGCCATGCCACCATTAGGAACATCAAGGCTTCTTACCTGCCTCTCTACCAAGGGCTCAGGAGGCCAGAAAAGCCGCTCTTAGCCACACACACACAAAGTTAACTCAGGGCCCGCCAGGTTGCCTCCGCCCCATCTCTTCCACATTCTCATCAGTCACTGGTCAGAGAGAGCCATCAAATCCATGGATGGCAAGTTTGTGCATACCAAAGGCTGACTGTAATCTTTCAAAACTGCTCAGTTTTCAATTACTTCTTTACAGCAATAAGAAAAACAGTAAAATGATGCATTGCTGTCTGCAAGAAGGAAATTTATGAAGATTTGCATCCCTAACACTACATGTCTTGGTATTCTGATCCATCCCTTAAAGTGGTAAATAAAAGAAGTTGCTAATATATTTATAAGATACCATAGCAAGGCACATGGTATCTTGATAATTAAGCTGTGTTAAAACTGTTAAAAATGTAATCAGATTTTCAGAACTCACGTTGTGTGTGGAAATGTCAAAGAGCTAATAGTTATTTGATTTCAGAATTTATGAAGATGAAAATGGGGAAAAAAATGCCACCACTGTTTGCTGTGCTCTTGGGTGTTTAATTACTGAATGGTACGGTAAAAACACTTGCATGCCAAATTTGCCATTTATTAGCAAAAGTTTGTCACCTCATCAAATTTGTGGGTTGGAGGAGGGATTTTTTTCTTTTTTAAGTTGCAATAGATAACTATTAAAGGGACAGTAGAGTTGGAATTCATCCATAAACTACAGTTCCTCAGCCATGGATTGTACAAGGATAATGGCTTCGTGGCTCACTACACACATTTGAACACTATCTGACCCCATCCTCAGGGGTGCGTCCTACACTCGTCTATTCTCTCCACCTACAGGCCAGTTTCCAATACCAAACTAGTCTTGCCTCTTCATTTCCATACACATTGGCCAGTGCACAATGTTTTTGTTCACCAAAGTTAAACGTTAAAACTGGACTACTACTTCGTTTCCATACACAAAGGATTTTGAATTTGAATTGACACTCTCACATACCAATGGCATATATATGTCTGTCCTTGGTTTTTACTCCACTAAATGCATCAGAGGAAGTAGACTACAGTCTACAAAAGCTCATGCTGCCAGCTTCTTTCAGTTAGTCTCAAAGGTACTGCAAGCTCTCTCTACATATCAAAAGGACAGGCACACTTGTGACCAGGTTTTACTTAAAGGAATGGGCAGGGTGGAGAGTTTGTTTAATATGCTCCTACAGAAGGCTTGGGGGAAGTGTTACTGACTACTGATAATTTTTACACTTAAACAATCACTGGGGGCATTAAAATGATCTCCCAAGACAATTGCAGATTGGTGGGAATACCCTGGAGAAATCTTACAAATGACCTTGGAGATTTCATGTGACCAATAGACAACATGTCCTTCCTCCTTGTTTTGAAGCTGATAAACATACAATGTCTGCCTTTCTTCTGCTGGATTCTGTATTATTAATTTCTGCCATCTTTATGCTAAACCAGGAGTTTTATTGCAAGTTAGCAATTAGAATTGTTGAAAGCAGAGTTAGTATATTATAAAGTAATTACTGAAAACATACTTCAGTAAGAAGTGTCCTCTTACTTACTGACACTTCATGATCGCAGGGAGAGGCAGGAAATATAAATAAAACCTATTATTATTATTATTATTATTATTATACTATTATTTATTTATTTACAGTACAAATGAGCAGTTCATTTATTTTGCATTTTATTATTGTATTTTTCCCACTGCTGTCTGCATCATGCATTGAATTTGTTAGTCCAGCCAAGGTTTTTGCAAAACCAGTCCATGTTTGGAAAAGATTGTTGCATTGATTGAATGAAGTGAGAGTGAAAGATATATAAATGTCATCTTTCACCTCACATGAGTCTCAGTTAATATCTCCCATCCACTGAAATGACAAGTTCAGTGAGACAGCTCTGTTTTGGCTTGCTTTGTACATAATCAGGACTACTGCTGCAGCACATGTTCCGGCAAATAATCCAGTAAATTCTCTCTACATTTAGAAAGAGAATGCGAACAGTAACATGGACATTTGCAAATTTGGAGAGGTTTTTTTGCAAGGGCAGTGAACTGTTTTTTATAGGGGCAGAGTAAGAAAGCTATAGATCTTTCATGATACAATTAGGCCTGATACAGAGTGTCACTTTGTGCCGATTTGTGCGCAGAGTTAGGGTGCAGCAGACAGCCTAACCTCACCCCCAGGGTGCCATTTTGGCACACACTGGTCCACACGGCACGCACCATTATGATGCCCCTCCGATGCTGCATTCACATGATGCAGCACCAAAAGAGTGTCATAAAGCCATGCTGTGGCAGCTACAGCACCCCTTGGAGGATGCAAAAAGAAGCTGGAGGCTGGATCAGAACGGCGTGAGGTTGTTGTGGCCCTGATCTGGCCAGTAAAGGGGCCCCTCCATTTCTAGAATCGTATATCATCTTTTACTTAATAAATATACTTAGGGCCAGAACAGATAGCCAGCAAGGAAAGAAACATTGGGACTGGCAGATCCGCTCCCATTTGGGCTGGGGAAGGGCCGCATTTTCTAGCCCTGCCACAGCTCCAGGGCAGCTTCAAGACACTTGGGGGTGTGCAGCATGTAAATGCCATGCTGCTGAAACATCTTGAAGCTGCCCATGTTGGGGCAGCCTTCTGGTTTCCGAGTGGTGTCTAGGTGACTTCAGAGCATGTGGTGTGTAAACACTGCACTTGCAAGACGCCCAGAAGTGGGCTTTAACAGGCCATCTGTTTCAGCCCTTAGCTTTATAACAGAGGCACTAAGAAACCCTGTTAGTGAATTATGAAGATATATATCAGGACACAGGCAAGAGTGGCAAATGTGCACTGGAACCAATGTGTCTCAATGTGTGATATGCATCAAATGCTTCGTCAGCTCTGCTACATAGCAACATAACAGCAGCCCTCTACTGGATACTGATCTCATGAAAAAGCCAGTTCTAATTCCCACATATGAATGTCTACTTACAAATATGTAACTCACATACAGGATTCCTACAAGTGTGTTTTTAGACACCCGGAAATTTTTTTAAAAGTGCTTTAGTATTTAAGAATTGATACTCTGGTTTCTCTTCAGATCGTATAAATCTTTCACCTTTTACTAAGGATTTCCGTGGAGAGAAACATTTATGAGTTTGTAACCAATTTTTTGAGGCTTAAGGAGCCCTGGTGGCGCAGTGGTTAAATGCCTGTACTGCAGCCATTCACTCAAGACCACAAGGTTGTGAGTTCAAGACCAGCAAAAGGGCCCAAGCTCGACTCAGGCTTGCATCCTTCCGAGGTCGCTAAAATGAGTACCCAGACTGTTGGGGGCTAATTAGCTTACTTGCAAATTAGCTTACTTGCTGTTCACCGCTTTGATCTCTGGAATAGCGGTATATAAATAAAATAAATTAAATTAAATTAATAGTACTGTAATACAAAACACTCAAGATCATTTATTAATAAGTTAAAAAATATTAGTCCCAGTACATAAGTCTGAGATTCTAAGGTTTATATTTCTCAGTTACAAAAGTTTATTGTTCATTCCAATCCTCACCTCTTCTCTTATGATGGCTAAGTTTGCAGCAAAGATGCCTTTTCCCCAGTGCGAAAAGGAGTGGCATTTTGCCGTTCCTTTTAGTGCTGGGGAGAGGCCAGATTGGGACCATGACCCCTTTCTAAGCTGAAGCTCTGGTGGTCATGTGGCCAGCATGACTGCACCAAATGCTGTTACCTTCCCACTTAAGTGGTACCTATTTATCTACTTGCATTTGCATGCTTTTGAACTGCTAGGTTGACAGAAGCTGGGACTAGTGATGGAAGCTCACCCTATCATGCAGCACTCAGGGCTCAAACTGCCAACCTTCTGATCTTCCGATCATCAGAACAGGTGTCTTAACCACTAATTTACTGCATCCCCTTCCTTTTATAGTCTGGTTATATTTGGACCAGGCCTCTTCCTTTTAGGGAAGTTTATTACCTTTTAGATCAACTTGAATGTTGCTTATAATGTGTGCCATGAAGGAATAAGAGAAATGTTTAATCTCTCAAAATTGGATTCAGATTCACTTTCATTGGATTCAAATGATGGATTCAGAGCTCCAGAACAGGAAGAAAAAAATGATTTATTGCTCTGGTTATATAGCTGAATTGCTTACTTTCTGCACAAGTAGCTTTGAAAATCTTCAATATGTGTTTATTTTCTTGATACTAAGTTCAGTTTTGCACACAGCTGTGCACTCACTGAAAACAATCAGACTTCTCATGAACAACTGCATATTCTGGAGCTCATGTGTATCAGAGTCCACACACCGTCTCCTTTGCAAACAGAACATTCACTCATGTGAACAGAGGCTCTCTGAGAATTTTTTCTATTTGAAGTATTCTGCTGCATCAAAAGTATTCAGCAGTCTTGATGCTTACAAGTTGACCAATATTCTATAGATTTCCAAGTGGTTAGCTATCTGTTGTAGCAAAAACAACAGAGTCCTGTAACATCTTATAGACTAATAGGTTTTGTTTAGCATAAGATTATATAGATCACAGATCACTCCATTCAATGCATGGAGTAGTGCCTCAGTTCGCAGATTATTATGTGTACGCTTGGGTGATCAGGCGGATAGGGAATGTACTAATATATTAATTCATTAGCCACACTGCTCCTCAAAATTATTTCTGTCCTCCTTTCATCCACCCAAGTATGTGCAGAATAATGTGCCAACTGAGGCACTACTATACACATCTGATAAAATGGGCTGAAGTTATGAAAGTTTATGCCAGATAAAACTTGTCAGTCTGTAAAGTGCTGCAAGACACTTCATTTTCAATATTATAAATTTTACTACAGTTGGAAGTATTTCTTCCTCTATCAGCAATGGCCATGTTCAGAGCTACAGGGAATTTTCAAGGAACCCCTGCCAAGAAAGGATAAGCAAATGCCTCACACTGTGGAAAGATCCAGTAATGAGCCTCTCACAGTGGTTTGCCCCTGGCCTTATGTTGCAGATTACTTTGCATAGTGGTACAGTCAGCCTGTGTGGCTGAACTAGCAGAATAATGCTGCTGTGGATGTTCATCAGAATTGTGATGACCACAACAGGAGAATAGAAAAAACACCTTTTCCTAGAGTTGTATTTCTTTCCATCTTATGAACTGAAATTCCACATATGATATTTAGGACTTTTAAGTGGTGATGGATCATAAAAGTTATGTTGGTGATGAAGAAGAGCAGCTGCTTCTTTGAAGGAACTGCTCTTTTGACTTGACAGCTGTTGCTACAACACAAGAGAAGGCAAACAAGAGAGGTTAAGAAACAGATAATCTGCCCCAGAAACAGGGTGCAAAACAAAGGTGGGATCTTAGCCTCAAAACACTATACCATTCCTTTGACTCCACATTTGTTTTGCAACAAAAATTCATTTCACAGAAAGAGAGCCAGTTAATTCCCTTCCCCTGCCCCCACCAGTTCTTGTGAATTTTATCCTTATTTTGACTAATATACCAATACATTATCCATTTCAGTATCCAAAAAGATTTCCTCTTCACCTGGAAAACCCCTTGCCCTTCCTCCCAAAACCTTCATTTCTTCTCTATACTTTCAAAGAATGAGGAAAAGGTATAATTTTGGTTTTACTTCCTGTGCAGCCACAGGAAACCAGTCCTCCTTAGCTCCAGGTAAGGTGGAATAGGCAACAAGGGGGTCAGCTAACCAACAGCGATGACCTGATTAATGGGATGCAGGTGGTGGGATCCTTAGGTGGGAGTGATCATGTTCTCCTGGAGTTTGTTATACAGTGGAAAGGAGAAGCCAGGCATGGTCAGACATGCATTCTAGATTCTAGGAGAGCTGATTTTAATAAACTTAGAGAAATACTGTCAGTGATCCCATGGTCAGGAAGGGAGTTCAGGATGAATGGGAGTTTCTCCAAAGGGAGATGCTGAAGGTACAGTTTAAGACAGTTCCAATGAGGAAGAAAAATGGGAGGTGTCTCAAGAAACCAGGATGGATGACTAAGGAAATTTCAACTGAGCTAAGTTTTAAATGGAACATGTGTATGAAATGGAAAAGGGAAGAAATCATCATAGAGGAATTCAAACAAATAGCTAGCATATGTAGGGGTAAAGTCAGAAAAGCTAAAGCACAGAATGAACTTAGGTGTGTTAGAGAGGTTAAGAAAAATAAAAAGGGGAAAAAAAAGAGGATCCCAACAATTATTGCTCAGTTAGATTGACATCAATACCAGAAAATCTTTTAGACTCAAGCATCTCATTAAATGGAGAGTCTGTGAACATTTATAAGGGAATACCATAAACACAAAAAAGTCAACATGGGTTTCAGAGAAACAAGTCATGCCAGACTAATCTGATATCTCTTTTTAATAAGATTACCAGATTTGTAGATGAAGGGACTGCTGTAGATATAGCATACCTTGATTTCATTAGGACCATTGACAATGTCCCCTATTATATTCTTGCAAATTTGCTACTAAAATGTGGGCTAAACAATGCAATTGTTAGATGGATTTGTAATTAGTTGCCTTGCTGAATCCAAAGGATGCTCAGCAATGGCTCCTATTCAACTTGGAGAGACATTACTCGCTGTTGCCACATGGTTCTGTCCTGGGCCCAGTGCTATTCAACATCTTTATCAATGACTTAGATGAAAGAATAAAGGGCATGTTTTGTAGATGACACTAAATTAGGAGGACTAGCTAATATCCCAGAGGACAGGTTCAAAATTCAAAATGATGTGAATAGACTAGAAAACTGGGCCAAAACTAACAAAATGAAATTCAACATGGAGAAATGGAAGGTACTGCACTTAGGATGGAAAAATGAAATGCTCAGATATAGGATGGGAGACACCTGGATTAACAATATTACGTGTGAAAGGGATCTAGGAGTCCAAGTAGACCACAAGTTGAACATGAGTCAGCTATGCGATGTGATAGCTAAAAAGGCCAATGCAATTCTAGGCTGAACCATTAGAAGTATAGTGTCTAGATAAATGGAAGTAATATTGCCGCTCTATTAAGATTTGATCAGTCCCCACCTAGAATACTGTGTCCAGTTCTGGGTACCACAATTCAAAAAGGATGTTGAGAAACTGGAATGCATCCAAAGGAGGTGAAGGGATTGGAAACCATGTGGATAAACTTAGGGAGCTGGGAATGTTTAGCCTGAAGAAGAGATGGTTAAGAGGTGATATGATAACCCTGTTTAAATATTTGAAGGGATGTCATATTGTGGAGGGAGCAAACTTGTTTTCTGTTGCTCCAGAGAACAGGACCCGGAACAATGGATGCAAGCTCTAGGAAAAGAGATTCTACCTCAACACTAGGAGGAACTTCCTGATAGTAAGAGCTGTTTGACAGTGGAACACACTTCCTCAGAATGTAGTGGAGTCTCCTTCCATAGAGGTCTTTAAGCAGAGGCTGGATGGCCATCTGTCGGGGATGCATTGATTGAGAGTTCCTGCATGGCAGGGGTTGGAATGGATAGCCCTTGTGGTCTCTTCCAACTCTATGATTCTTTAAAAGAAGGGGCTCAAATGGCAATGAAAACACACACAGGAAGGGTCAGTACAAGACATTTTACTGCTCCAGGAGAAGAAAAGGATATCCTCTTGTACAGAGGTAAAGCAAAGAGGCAGTTGGATCTTATATCAATAGGATGTTAGAAACAGTTCTCTCCAGCACACACAACACATTCTGTCTTCCAGCACCTTCACTATTGCCCCTTCTCCCTTTCAGCAGCCTCTGTCTAAGGTAGCTGCCTCACTATGCCTGATGGTACAGCCAGATTTGTGTGCTGGCAATTTAATGTTCTGACAGCCATCATGCCTCAGTCACCTCGAGTACCAACTACACAACTTACCACAATGAAGATGCATGTTTCTCTGTAGGAATATACAAGAAAACCCTTGTGATCCATAGCTGTGCTATGAACTGGTAGGTTGACTCTCAACTGTGTGTCAAAATAATGTGAGAAGGTGTATTTTTTTAAAAAAAAAATTTATGGTGCATGTTCATTGATTTAAGACAATATTCTTTGCCCTTGTCAAAAATGTATTTGCAAATTCAGTGACCCAAATGATGAGCTCCTCTGGTAAGAATAGATTAATCTCAGCTGCCCTGGAAGATGGCCAAGGAGCAGATTCCAGCCAGGAACCTGAGGTATAAGGAATATAAAAGACCAGAGATACTTGTATGGGATCTCCAAGAAACAGTGAAGACTTGTAATTCTAGTTGCCTCTTCTAAGATTGAATGTATCCATCATTGTTTCTTCCTGTGATCAAACTCTTCCTGACCCATACTTTTAAGAAACTAAAACATTTCATTTCCTGTGCTTGGTCTAAACTCAGGGGAGGGGGGGGACTCTAGAGGTAAGGCCATTTCAGTTAAATTTGATCAGCCAGCCTTATACCATCAACTGCAATTCCTAAATTTCTTGTTGGCTGAGTAGCAGCTCTTGATCTTTGCACTGCTATTTCTGTGAAAGGAGAGAAAAGGTCAGGGAATGTCACTGATTTTCTCTGACAGGTGCAGGACTGCAATGCTTAAGCTACTTATACAGACGAAAAGGTGCAATGGCCTCTGCAAGAGGATTCTTATCTGAGAAAACACATGAAGATGAACATGCTAGAAAGACATATGAGCAAAGGCAAATTAGACTTTTTAAAACCCATTTCCTCTTGAGTTTTGTTGAAAAGTCACATGCATACCTCTGCAATCCCCATGAGTTGATTTCAATTCTCAGTGAGAGTGTTTGTCAGACATGTGTACTATATGCAAGCTTTACTGTGTCTAAAACAAACAAGGATCAGTAGAAAGGCTGGTAGAAGAAGAACTCATTAGTAAAAATGGTTTTTCCCATATCCTTCTTCACTGATGGTCACATATTTAGACATTTGCAACACTACCTGTAGTATCAAGGCCTGTATTTTTCATGGTACTATTAGACATATGTTAATATAAAGCATCCATTATTTCTATCAATGTTGTTTATCTGAATTTGTTTGATGAATGGAATTCCTTGCATTCTGTGGTTCTCCTTTTTCCTAGGCTCTCTGATCTGCTCTGGAAGAATGGGAATATTCTGATAATGGCATGGGTTGCAGAAGATGGAAAGGGGCAAAAAATTCTCTCCATTTTCATTCTGCTGGATGCAGAAGGCCTTTTGGATCCAATAGATCTCCATCAGGAGATAGGTGTAAATTTCTACCGAAGTGTCACTATGCCCTATCACCTCTCTTACCCTGACAAAAGTTATCTTTTACATGCTGCCCCTCAGCATGACCATTTAATTGTCAGTGCAGAGCAGGATGGGGTGGCAATAGAGAAGTGTCCAGCTATGGACTGTGGCTAAATGAAGAATGACAGAAATCCCCCAAGACCTAGGAGGAGGTTCTGGAGAATTTTCATTGCTCTCCATCCAGCAACAGATACATTTCTGGACGCTTCTCCATCACCATACAACTCTCCACTGGCAAGAAGAGAAAGAGAGGGAGAGAGAGAAGCATAAATTGAACTTCCACCTGTGAATTTCATCAAGAGGATGCCAGCCATATGCATACTGTCTGTAAAGTATTCTCATACTGGAACAGAGTGGTAAATAAGAAGAAATGGTGAGGGGACAAGCCACTTAAAATATAGGGGGAATTATCCATTATCTGAAACATTTACTTGTGTGTCAAAATTCATCTGGGTAGCTACATATCAACACATTTTTGACAGGAAACGGAAGTGTTAGAAAGATAACTGATAACTAACAAATGAGCTACCCCACACAAAAATGTTCTCACAGCATGCATGTTTTAATTTGCAGTCATTACAGGGAGTTTTTTTGGGGGGTGAGGGTAGAAGAAAATTGTTCTTAAACTGTGTATGACTATACTGTTTATGATCCACTAAGCAGTAGTGGCAGTAGCATAAGATCACAAAATCCAGTTCATTTGAATGAATTTTGCCATCCTATTGTTGGTGTTGGATACTGTAATGTGTTCACTGGTGCACACATGAGGGCACCATCATATATGGGCACAGAATATGTTGTTTACCTTAATATGAAACCCTTGTAGGTCATCAGACACAGAAATAGTGAATAATTCACAGATATTGTATAGTCATGTTAGTCTGTAAAATCAGAATGTGAAGAGATCTTGCAGCACCTTTGAGACTAACTGAAAGAAAGAAATTGGCAGCATGAGCTTTTGCAGACTTAAGTATACTTCCTCAGACTTTCATATACATAAGTCTATTTAAGTTTACTTCCTACTTCCAAATGCATCTGAGGAAGTAGACTTAAGTCTACGAAAGCTCATGCTGCCAATTTCTTTTTTTCAGTTAGTCTCAAAGGTGCTACAAAGTCTCTTCACATACAGAAATAGTGAAGGAGCCATTACAGGTACAGACTATACTGGAACATCCAAGAGCTGGCTGGTGTTCAGAATGTGATCGATCTTAAATGTGTTATAAGTAGCTGGTTTTGTATTGATATCTGTGGAAGCAAAACCATTTCTCAGTATATAAATCAATTGCGGTACTCTGCTTAAAAATGATAGTTTGTAGCCAGATTTTAACATTTCCCCATAATATTACATGAATGAATATTATTTTAAATGAATGAATTTAAGTCTCCAGGACCAGATGAGCTACATCCAAGGGTATTAAAAGAACTGGCAAATGTAATATCGGAGCCATTGGCAATAATCTTTGAAAACTCCTGGAGAACAGGAGAGATCCCAGCAGACTGGAGGAGGGCAAACGTTGTCCCCATCTTCAAAAAGGGGAAGAAAGAGGATCCCAACAATTATCGTCCAGTTAGTCTGACATCAATACCAGGAAAGATTCTAGAGCAGATCATTAAACAGAGAATCTGTGAACATCTAGAAGGCAATGCCATAATCACAAAAAGTCAACATGGGTTTCAGAGAAACAAGTCATGCCAGACAAATCTAATCTCTTTCTTTGATAAAATTACCAGCTTGGTAGATGAAGGGAATGCTGTGGATATAGTATATCTTGATTTCAGTAAGGCCTTTGACAAAGTTCCCCATGACATTCTTCCAAACAAGCTTGTAAAATGTGGGCTAGACAAGGCAAATGTTAAGTGGTTTTGTAACTGGTTGACCGGACAAACCCAAAGGGTGCTCAACAATGGCACCTTTTCATCCTGGAGAGAAGTGACCAGTGGAGTCCCACAGGGCTCTGTCCTGGGCCCAGTGCTATTCAACATCTTTATCAAAGACTTGGAGGAAAAAATTGGGGGAATACTTATCAAATTTGCAGATGACACCAAATTAGGAGGAATAGCTAATACCCCAGAGGACAGGATCAGAATTCAAAATGACCTGAATAGACTAGAAAGCTGGGCCACAGCTAACAGAATGAACTTCAAGAGGGAGAAATGTAAGGTACTGCACTTAGGGCGAAAAAATGAAATGCACAGATATAAGATGGGGGACACCTGGCTTAAGGAGACAACATGTAAAAGGGATCTAGGAGTCCAAGTAGACCACAAGTTGAACATGAGTCAACAGCGCGATGCGGCAGCTAACAAGGCCAGTGCAATTTTAGGCTGCATCAATAGAAGTATAGTGTCTAGATCAAGGGAAGTAATAGTGCCACTATATTCTGCTCTGGTCAAGCCCCACCTGGAATATTGTGTCCAGTTCTGGGTGCCACAATTCAAAAAGGACATTGAGAAACTGGAGCGTGTCCAAAGGAGGGCGACTAAAATGGTGAAAGGTCTGGAAACCATACCCTATGAGGAACGCCTTAGGGAGCTGGGAATGTTTAGCCTGGAGAAAAGAAGGTTAAGAGGTGATATGATAGCCCTATTTAAATATTTGAAGGGATGTCATATTGAGGAGGGAGCAAGCTTGTTTTCTGCTGCTCCAGAGACTAGGACCCAGAGCAATGGATGCAAGCTGCAGAAAAAGAGATTCCACCTCAACATTAGGAGGAACTTCCTGACAGTAAGGGCTGTTTGACAGTGGAACACACTTCCTTGGAGTGAAGTGGAGTCTCCCTCCTTGGAGGTCTTCAAACGGAGGCTGGATGGCCATCTATCGGGGATGCTTTGATCTGGATTTCCTGCATGGCAGGGGGTTGGACTGGATGGCCCTTGCAGTCTCTTCCAACTCTATGATTCTATGATTCTATTCTATGATTTTCCCCCATGAAATGAAAAAAAGCTTTTCAAGGAGAAATTCACTCATTTCCATCTCATAATGCAGTGGTGATTCTTAGTAACAGGTAGCCATAACTCTTAATATTCCCTTTTTACTTGCTCTGTTCTTATAAGGTCACTGAAGTCTGAAACTGAACCTGATGCTTTCTGCTGACACTTTACATTGGCAAAGTTGTTTCCTCTGTTTCATTAATGACTTTCTCTTTGTTCCTTCTGTCTGATGCAATTTACCTCCACCTTGGCAGTGAAAGATGCTACCGCCTATGCGTAAAAACAAGATAAAGGACAGATGAAAGGACAGGGATGTGTCAGCCTCATCAAAAGGCTCCTCCTTGAACTGTTTGGAGCTTTGATATTTCACAGCTGCAGCTGCAGAATGTTTCTTCTGGGGACACTCAGCAGCATAATGTGGTGTTTATATAAATGTGTTGTTTTACTATTTGTAAGAGCAGGTGATGCCTACTGCACAGTGATGCACTGTACCTTGGCCATTTTCTGATACAGAGCAAAGCTTAGAAAAGTTTTTTTAAAAAATCATTACTCTAAGACTCCCCCAGAATGTCAAGATCAAGTACTTCAGACATAAGGAGGAACAGAATGAGGGCTATCAGGAGTAGGAGCAGATTAAAATATACCTTTTCCACCTCATTCCTCCTCTCTGCTTTATACCTCAAACTGAAACATTTTATAGCTCATATAGTTAGGAAGGTCCACAGTCCTGGATAACAGGACGATGGGAAAGGTGTCCCTTCTTCCAAAGGATCACTCTAGAACTTTATATTGGTGGCCTTATGGCATGCACCCTCCAAAGCCTTCTTCCTTCCCTAGATAAGTACTATAATGTAGTTATGAGAAGCTTGGATAGTACAATGCCCTCTCTTCTCATGGATACTGTTTTCCTCCCTCCTTCTCTCCCTCCCTCCTTAAGTAGTCTCTGGCTCATCACCTTTCAGCAGCCTTAAATGACAGTTTTATGACAAACCTACTTAAGCACATGGAACCCACTTCTGCTCACTGAAACATTTCAGGAATTCAGAGTTCAATTTTCTGAAAAGCTCTTAACTGGAGACTTCTGGCATTTTGGTCATTTAGGTCCAAAGCACACTGCAGAAATAATCCAGTTTGAGACTGCTTTAACTGCTCTGGCTCAATGCTAGGGAATTCTGGGAACTGTAGTTTTGGGAGATATTTAGCCTTCTCTGTCAGAGAGCTCTGGTACCACAATAAACTACAATTCCCTGAGCGAGGGCAATTAAAGGGGTCTCAAAGTGGATTATTTCTGCAGTGTGGTTTGAACCATAGTTTATTTACACACAGAGAGAAACTGAATGTAAGAAGGGGATTAACAGATTTAACCTTTCATTGAGGTCTTTTCTCCCTCAGAGATATCTAAGAGGATACATACTTTCACAGTATTCCCTGATTTTTTTGTTTGTAGCTCTCTGCCTGCTTTTCAGTTCTGGCAGTCTGTCTGCTAGGCACAGCCTTGGTTTGCATCTATTGTTTTCACGGAGTTCTCAATTAACACATGCCTCAGGAAGGAGAGTGAGAGAAGTGAGTCATTTTCCAGAAGAGCTTACCCCTCAGTCAGCCTTCATAACAATGGAGAATCTGCTATGTTAAATGAGTCTCAGCTCATTTGGCCCACTTGGATCATTCCTTTTCAGAATTACAGAACCACAGCATAGGAAGCAGGTCCCTGAAAGGTAATTCAGACCATGGTCAACCCAGCTTGTGACAGGTTCACAGTCTTACCTAACCTGATTTCTTTCATCATTTTTCTTCTCCTTCTGGGCTCAGCTGAGCTGTCTTCAATGTTCTATAGGCTCTTCATTTCCTTTTCATGCACGTGTGTATTTCTTTTAATTTACAAATACAGTGCTCCCTCGGGTTACAAAATTAATTCGTTCCGCGGCCGCTTTCGTAACCCGAAAAGCCTTCGCAAGCCGAAAACCCATAGGCGCTAATGGGGAAAAGCCGCGTTTCGTGTGAAATAGCGCCGAAAAGCACCAAAAATTTTTTTCATAACCCGAAAAAACATTCGTAACCCGGAACAGTTATTTCCTATGGGATTTTTTCGTATCCCGGAAATTTCGTAACCTGGGTATTTCGTATCCCGGGGTACCACTGTATGTGTACAGAGAACCTATCCAAGTATACATATGCCATCAATTTATTGGTGGGAGGCCTTGCTTTGCTTGACATGGCCTTGGCCATGATTGTGTTTTCCATAGTTGATGATTCTGAGTGCAAGATCTCTCCCTGTCTGATTTCCTACATGAATCTTCTGCTATTTTTTTTCAGGAACAGAAAATGTTGGGCACTGCAAATACATCTGGATGGTTGGGAATAAACAATTAGCCATATGTAGAGTGATGGAGGAAACACTATCTTGATTTAAAATTTGGGGAACCTTAGCACAGACACTGCAGAAACATTTAGGAGGAGAGCAAGTGATGGTGGATCAAGTGCATTGGAAAAAGGGAGATAAATCCCTGCTTTGTCTTCATAGATGTATATGGAGATTCCCTGTTTTGTCTTCGTAGATGTATATGGAGAATATACATAGGTTTGGAGTGAGAATGGTGCTGGGTTGAGTTGCACTTGTGCTAGAGAAGGAATTTTATCTGATTCTCCTTGTAGTAGCACATTCAGAGGTACCCTCTGGAGTAGTGGGGGAGATAGGACTGGGAACTGCAAGGGGAAGGAGATAATCAGACCAAAATGGTAATCAACCCCCTTCCCCAAGTGAGAAACCTTCACTAGAGCCTGTTTGTTTTCAAAAGAGAAAGAAAAAAGGAAGGAAGGACATAAAAGAAGAGAAAAGAGAAAAGAAAATAGGGAGCGTTTTTATAGAGAGAGGGACAAGTCAGAATCTAACATACAATTTGTTGTTCTTGTTTTATTTGCCAGCAGATTGACTTTGTCTTAGACTGCCTCTACACTGCAGAATTAATGCAGTGTGAAACTGCTTTAACTTCCTCAATGGTATGGAATCCTGAGATTTGTTGTTTTGTGAGCTCTTTAGGTTCTCTATCAGAGAGCCCTGGAGCCACAACAAATTCCAAATTCCAGTATTCCATAGGATGGAGCCATAGCAGTTAAAGTGGTGGCAAACTGCACTAATGATGTATTGTGGCATCAGCCTAATTGTGATCTGATGAATGAGAGACTTCCAAGAGCCCTGCTCCCCAATGGTCTGCTTAGGCCTTGGAAACTCAAGACCATGGCTTCTATGATTGAATTAATTCACCTATATTGTGGTCTTCCTCTTTTCATGCTGTTTTCCACTTTCTGTGTGTTTGTATATGTATGAACACAGATGCATACCTTCAAGTCACTTGTCAACTTATTGTGACCCCATAGGGTTTTCTTAGGCAAGGAGTACTGTGTGGTGATTTTGCTATTCCTTCCTCTATAGTACCTGGTATTCATTGGTAGTCTTCTGTCCAAATACTAAGCAGGTCTGACTGCTGACCTTCCAAGATCAGCTGGGATCTGGTGCCTTTAGGATATTTAGTCCTTGCTTTCCACATAATTGGCATAATTGTCTTTTCCACTTAATCATATTGGGGCTATACAGACCGCCCCTTTCCTGGTCGGATCAGGGCTGTGGCAACCTCACACCGTGATCCTGATCTGGCCTCTGGAGGACACCATAGCCATGGCAGCACAGCTGTATGGCGCCCCTTTGGCTCTGCATCATCTGGATGCAGCACTGGAGGCACGCCACTGTTTCCAATGCAGTTGACTCCCTAGTAATGTGTTTAGGGTTGCAGTTTTAGGTATCATTCAGGTATCATTCAGAGACTTCATTAACACTACCAGGCACAGTGGGACTTATTTCAAAGTATATAGAATTGGACTGTTATTTTCCTGGTGTAAATCTCATGCTGCCACAGTTGCAGTAAAACTCTTTGGATGTCATTAAGATCACTGCCATGAGTGCCAATTTTCTAAACAAGCATAATTAAATTTGGGCTTGCTTCAGCATTTAATTGATAGGAGATTTTATCCAGATTTGATGTCTCCCTCATCATGCTTGGATAATAGTAAGGTTATATTTGGTCAATAAGAGTGCAATTCAGAATTAAAAGTAGGACAATGAGCAATCCTTGTAATTCATGTTATTCCTTCTTTTTTCTTAACAGCCAACAAGACTGTAATACCATCAAAGGACAATAAATACCCAGTAATTAAGCCATAAAAATGTACTCCAGCCCTTTAAAACAAGGAGGGGATGTATTAAAACTGGGAAACCACCAACCAATGGAGTCATGAGGAAAAGAGTGTGGCCTTCTCAGAAACTCCAGAGGGCCATATTTGGATCTTAGCAGGGCTCAGTTCTATTTCCAAACCTGAGACACCCCACCTGTGCTTTAGGAAGTGTTGCATATTACCTAAATACCAAATTAAAAATAAATTCCCTGCTATTCAATAATGGATGCTTGAGAGGCTTAGAAGTCTATATGTCCATATGTCTCCTGTCTATTTTTTACATTAAGCTGTAGAGCTATGTGTGTTGTTTATTTGATTTACACAGCTCCAAGTCAGAGAAAATCATCTGAAGAACATGACCTTAAGCAATAAACATTTCTGGAGTTTTATGTCCACCACAGCAGGCCGGGTAATGATTTATTTATTCATTCATTCATTTATTAACAGTATTTATACCCTCCCCTTAAATTTGTTATTTTGCAGTTTGCCCAAGAGCAGCCAAGATTAAGAATAATACTCAGAGGATGACACTTAGCTGGATCCAGATTTCTGCTAAGTGGAATTCCACCGAAGAAAGGAAACTGTAGGAATAATCCAATTTAGCACCACAATTGCTGTGGTTCCATCCTAAGAATCCTGGGATTTGTAACTTTGGCCTGTTACAGACTGCCAAAATAAAGCTGCTTCGGGTCTCTTTGGAGATATGCTGTTTAAATGATGCATGGGTCCTAAGAGTCCGGAGGTTGCGCCAAAGCCACACTCCATTCCTAAGCACTGGAGTGCAGCTTTGGTGCAGCTTCTGGATTCTTCGGATGCATGCATCCTTTAAACAGCATGCCTCCAAAGAGACCCGAAGCAGCTTTATTTTGGCAGTCTGTAACAGGCCTATGTGACATACTAATGAAGCAGAGAAGCCTAAAGACCTTTTAAAACTGCAAATCCCACTAAAAATGGTATCAAGCTGCATTATTTCTATAATGTAGATGCACCCTATGAAGGAAGGAACAGGATCTAACAGAAGCTTTGCTGTGGAGGAAGAGGTTTGGCAGTGTTTTTTTTCCTGAACCTTTCCCTTTTCCAGGCAGCTGCAAAACAGTCTCCCACATTGCCCTGTGGAACAGAGTAGGAAGTGATAACAGAGTTCTGCCCCATCCCCTTCCTCTACTGTAAAGCTCTCACTGGATTAAAGTTCCTTCAACAAACAAATGGAACCCTTTCCTTCGTGAAAGGATAAGTCTGGTTCCAACTCTTAAAGCCCTGGTGGTGCAGTGGTTAAATGCCTGTATTGCAGCCATTCACTCATAAACCAAAAGGTTGTGAGTTCAGTAACAGCCAGGGGCTCAAGCTCGACTCAGGCTTGCATCCTTCCAAGGTTGCTAATGAGTACCCAGCTTGTTGGGGGGCAATTGGCTTACACATTGTAAACTGCTTAGGGAGTGCTTAAGTGCACTGATAAGCGGTATAGAAATGTACTTGCTATTGCTGTTGCTACCACCCTGCATTATTCTCCCTATGAGTAGCCCAGAGTTTCATTGTCCCTTTTGCAGCAGAAATTTCATTACAATGAAGCAGAACATTTTCATCCCAGAGCGATGGGGATATTGAAAAGAGAGAAAAAACAACAACAAAAGGTTCCCAAGGAAACGAGTTTTATTTTTTAGTTATTGAAATTCAGTACATAATGATACACTTGCTTCTAGCAATCTGATATCTAAGCTGTAATTATTATACAGATCTTAATAACAACAACATTTCACTAAAAATAATAATGAACAGGAATGTTTGGACACTTAATGTCGCCTTGTAGACAAAAGGTTCAAAGTACTGGTCAACAGTTCTTTAGTTCCATTTTAAGCACTATAATAAAAATAAAATATAATAAACCACAGGAACTCTCCTGTGCACTTATAGACATCAGTATTGCTTTTATGATGTCCTTATCCTATCACTGCTACCTGCCCCAAATAGTTAGAAATGTCCTTGTTCTGTAGTGGCTCTAAGCCAAGAGGAAAGAAACTAAAAGAGTTATTGCTACTTTAAGCTAATGGAAATTCTCCGTTAGCCTGAGTGGTATTGCTGCTGCTTTTACATCCAAGAGACCTTGTTTGGTCCCAGCAGAGAGAGATTCCTTACATACTCTCCTTCCTTTCAGTACTGAATGATCAGATAATTGTAAAGAGCTATCAGATTGCCTTCATGGATTCCTCCCTCCTCTCTACATATATATTTCCCCTTTAAAACCAAGTTATATCTGTGTAGTCCTTTTAACTTTACATAGGTCATTTTTTCCAGTGAAGTCAACATTATGTTTGCCTTTATCTGTACTCTTTCTCCTCCTGCTGGCTTCAGTGTACAGAGCCCACTCCCCACGCAGGGAAAAAAAAAGCCCTGTAAGTTTCCAAGAGCTTTAGAAAGATTTTTGCTTGTTGCTGTATTGATGTCTATTTCAGTGCTTATTACAGCCTATCATATTGACACTTGCATATGCCAATTGTAATCACAGTATTGACAGTGGTGCTTATTACTGAGTGCTGGTTTGATTATAAGAGACAATAAAGGTGGGAGGGGACCCTGTGCCCATCTCAGTAAGAAGAATTCCTACTGCACCATTTGGAGGCTGTGCAGACTGCCCCTAACAGGTGGCTTGCAGCCGCCTCCAGCTGGCCCCGATCTGGCCTTTCCAGGATGCAAAAAGGAGCCACAAAAAGTGGCTCCTTTTTGAACCCTGGAAATAATAATAATAACAATAATATAATTTATTTATACAGTATTCTGCCTTTTCCTGGAGGAATCAAGGTTGATTACAACAGAAACAATAGTAAAACAATTAACAATATTACAACATAGAATAAAAATACAAAATATAAGCAATAGTCACATTATACTGTCAGCATACAACCTCCACCATTACATAAATATAAAACACAATAACAGTTACAACAGTTAAACTATTAAAACAATTTAAACAATCAAAATGAAATAGTACTACTAAGGGTGGAAAAGGTGTGATAGCTGTGGTCCCATGGCTTTAAGGTGCTCCTTTGGTGCTGCATCATCTGGACACAATGCCAGAGAAGCACTGTGATGCTGTGCGCCATGTGGAGCAGTGTGTGGCATCACACCACCATGGGGGTGGAATTGGGGTGTGCCTCATGTAGACACCATGCCCCAACTCCACCCCCAGCCCAACCTTTTTGGTTGGTGTGCATAGCTCCTTGGTTTCAGTAACTCTTTTGAATGTGCAAGTTCATCATTCTGTTACCAGAAGAGGAATGAAGAGAGTGATACCTAATTCTCAGATCAGAAATCACATGTCACAGTCGACTAGTCAGAAGAGCTACAGGAGGGAAATAATGTTCACTAGCTCTTCCATTTTGGGGAAAAGTCTGGAAAGATAAGGCGGGGTTCTTCCACCATTATTGCCAGAAATGATATTTCAGAGACTCAATGCTTCATATCCTCTCAAACTGAATTGACCAATTAAAAACATAAACAAAGTAGACTTTAGCAGTTAAATCTGGTCTTCACTCAAACTAGCATAAACCCAGTGAAATGAATAGGATTTATTAGTCACCATTAGGGCTCTGTGAGTGTCCACCAATTCAGATGGATTGCCATCTGAAGTGCCCATTTGGATCTAGCCCCCATTCCAAGCTAGTTGATTCAAGCATGATCCAATCTAAGCTGATCTTGACCCTACATCTAAATCAGTATTTAGAAATCTGAATCATTGGTCCTCCCCCTGCATTGGGAAAGTAAAAAATGTTCATATATCTCTATAAAATTTGAAAACATGATAGACCCTACAGAGGGGATTAACTCTGGTGATTTGCAAACAGGTAGCTTCAGAACATTTTAGACTTTTTGAACTAGGCACCTTTAAAATTTGGGTGCCCCCCCTCAGGAAAAAAAATCAAAATATAGTTTTAGAAAGTATGCACAGTCAATTGAGCACTCAAACCTTAGCTATTCGTTCTCTCTTTGTCTGTGTACTAGTCTCCAACATTGGAAGCATCTTCCTGAACCTGTCAGAGCAGGGGTGGGTGAACTGGACCCCCACTGGCTTCCAAAATACATTGGACACTCTCCACTGTCCAAGACTGAAAATGATTCTGATTCCTTTTGTTGGCTGCTTGTGAGCCAGTTTTATGGGGGCAAAAACTGGTCTCACCACCCCCTGCAATCGCCTACTTCTTCTTTGGGCCACCCCAAACTTTACTGCCTCAGATAAAGAGCCTGCTAAAGAGGAAACATTGTGGGGCTATAAAGTTGTTTAAAACACAGAGTGGGAATCAACCAGGTAGGCAGTGGTGTTTAGCAGAAGTGGACTGGCAAACAGGCTAAAAGACAGAAAATAATAATAATAATAATAATAATAATAATAATAATTATTATTATTATTATTATTATTTGTATACCGCCCTCTGGCAAACCAATCCGGCCGGTTAACAACAGTAAAACAGAAAAGCTCTCTTGGTGGATAACTGTCCTCTTACTTAAGGGGCACCATGATGGAACCCAAATAGCATTTCAAAGTTTCAAGTTGAAGCACTGCTGCACTGAATAGTGCAGTGGTTAATGTTGACATATTTTAATGAAACATAGTTTGGTGGACACTGAATGGGGCACGCAGAGAAAGCTGTCCATAAGAGCATTCCCAAGTTTCAGATTTGAAGTACTATACTGAAAATGCCCACATCTCATTGAGACATTAGTCACCTGAGCTGGTTCAGGAAGCTTCCATCTCTCAGCTCTCATCCCATCTCCTCCATGGTTGTCTGGCTAGGTCTCTTCTGCAAAGGTGAAAGGAGAATAAGCTGCTGAGAAGCATTCACCACCCCTGCACATATTATTTTCTGCACAGAAAATGCTGTTTTTGAGCAGAAGACATAGTTTTCTGCACAAAGAACAAACATGGGAATTTTGTGCAGGATAGCCTGTGCTCTCATCAATCCAGGATTCTTCTAATCAGGGTTTATCAAGACATGAAAAAAATGTTTTTCAATCCTTAAAAAAACATTTGTGGGTATCTTTGCCATACCTACCACAGAATGTGCTTTCTGGATATTTGTTTTTACACAAATGGCTTTTAGGTGGGAAATAATGCACACAATAATACACACACACACACACACACACACACACACACACACACACACCAGAAGACACTCCGGTACAAAGCCATTTATACTCATATCTACACACAAAAATGTGACTTTCCCCTTCTCTTTTGCATTTCTTTCATCACCATCACTTTCAAAATTAACACAGTATTTTCTACAAGCACTTATTTAAATATCACTTTTAATTTCAAAGGCAAGGAATTCTGTAGAGAGAAAGCAGGCTGGCATCATATGGATTCCTGCTCCCATTTAGTGCAAACAAATTCTGCAGAAGATTTTGCCAGTAACTTTAGTCACATTGTAAAAACCCCACAGAAGCCAGCTCTCCTGTTTTCCTTTCCCTGACAGAGAAATATCTCTAGCACAGACCATAGGTCAAGCCATAAGAAAAACCACCTCTGGCTTGTTCAAGGAGAAACCAGCCAGAGATGTAGCTCATGATAGAGTCACTCATCAAAATCAATAAACCAAATGTCTTGCTTTATTTTGCTCATTCTGCTGACCCCATTATTACTGTAAGATGAGTTGATCTTTTGAATTTATTATTCGTTTTGTCTTGTTGTGCTGGCTAACTCTCAAATCACTGTATGTGTGTGCATGTGTATTTACACTGAATCATAAACTTATTAGGAGGAAAATTAGTGCAAATGCTTCTTGAATATTTCTGGACATCAAACCTATAGATTAGCAATGAATTGCAAGGATCTCATGTCATTTTTAAAACAGTATTTAGATCTCCAAGTTCAGGTGTTGACAATCAGATGAAATATGAATTTTGCATATTGGCATGATTTGAATGAATTAACTTTTAAACCCTCCTTTTAAAATAAGATAAAAAAGGTTGCATACTTTATTGGAATGAATTCATTATCCTGTTCTAAATAATAAATTAATTTTTTAATCAGCTAGCATTTCTACATGCATGACATTAGGGATCCAAAATCATCCATGTGAGCCTTGAGGAGAATGCAAATGTTTTCTTACAAATGTTATTTCTGTCCTATTGGATGTGTATTGCACCATCTAGTGGTTATTGTGTTAATACACAATATTAATGTTAACGGTTTTTTAAAATTTAGATCAGAATCTTAGAAACAAAAGGTTTGGTACATGTTAATCCCCCTCCCCTGTGCATGTGTGTGTGTGCATGTAGACACAATTTTTTGTGGTTCATTATTATTATTATTATTAACCTTTATTTATAAAGCGCTGTAAGTTTACACAGCGCTGTACATCAATTTTTTTTTTAGTCAGACGGTTCCCTGCCCTCAGGCTTACAATCTAAAATCAAGAGTTCTGGTTCCTTGTTCCTCATAGTGTAAATCACTATTACTATTTTTGCCTTCCCGTTTTCCATGACATAGTGGACAAGATCCTGCACTGAGAGACATAGCTATATCTGCATAGCTATATCTCTTGATGCTACCTTTGGTTACAGGCATCTGTATGGACTTTCAGACTGCAAATTCCTGTCAGAGGGTGTCCAGGTACAAGAAGACAGCTGGACACATCTCCATTCACCTCCTCCCCACATTTTCCAGCAACATTGGCATTATGGGAGCACTTCAGTGGTAAAGGTTTTGCAGGGATTTTGGGTTGTTGTGTATGCACAATGATTGTAAACATGAATTGTGATGGCATAAGGAAAATTTATGAAATCATCATTATTGAACAGAATGTCAGTTGTCTTTCCATTTCCCAACTCCTCCCTCCCATTATCCCCGCCCACCAGCTCCCAGTGACATGTCAGCCACACTGTCCACATTTTCTGGCAAACGTGTGCACAGCCCTTCACATCATGGGACAGATCATGTGGAAGCAGCACCAGCACCAGTTTTTGATTCCTTTCCACTGTCACACCCTCACATGCTTGGTCTTTCTCCCGCCCTTTCTTTTACATTGGTGGGAAGTGGCAGAAAGGATCCCTTCTGAGTGCAGGAGGATGTTCTTTTGAAGTTAATGTCACATAGCTATGAGTAGAGATGTGGTGAGACAGGAACAAAGAGTCTTCTTCTTTATGATCCCAACCTGGAATTATTTTAGCATTCTCCCTCCCCATGAATCCCTGTGTCTTTCTTTCCAGTGAGGGTTGAGGAGAGAAGTAATACTTTCTGAGTACAGGAGGAAGTGTGTGCCACTGAAGTCAAAGTGGCTTCTGAGTAGACATATGTATACATTTTATCTGGGAATAAGTGCTATTGAAAGCAATCAGGGTTACTTATAAGTAAACCTGACTTGGTTTTTACATTGTAACTCTTTAAAAAACTATGAGCTATTTATAGATAAGCATTTACATTGAAATGGATGACAGAGGAGGATTTTGCCCTCAATAACATGGATTCCATCAATCAACATAAGCATTGTGCACTGTAGACATTATCAAAATTAGGAGGAGAAGGGTGAGCACCCCTAACCGCATGCTATTTGTTGTGAAGTTGACTTTAACTTACTTCAATTCTATCAATAAGAGACCTCCAGGATCCCTAGTCAATTGCCTGGCATAGATTTTGCAAATTCAGGACCATGGCTTCCTTGATTGAGTCTATCCATCAATAATGCAGCCTTCCTCTTTTCCTACTGCCTTCCACTATACCTAACATTATCATCTTTCCCAATGACATGTCATATCTTACTGAGCAAGAAGGAGGCCTTTTGAATTACAGCATGCATTACTTCAGTTCAAAATGTGATAAACTGCTGAATTTAGAGGCCTCCTGGACAGGCAGCATGTGTACAAAGGAGTTTGAATGACACTTCCAATATTTATCCATATTGTAACTATGATTTGCAAAAGGCAAGTATGTTTAGGAGAAGAACTGTCTCCAGAATATGTAACTCCTCCTATATCTTCCCAGTTCATTTTAGGACAAGGTGCTGAAGGGAAAACCAAAGTGACACAGCTAAATTCACTTCTGGAAGGCTTCAGTGAAATGCAATTCAATCATTTAAGAGTGGTTGCAAAGCAGCTCAAAAATTATGAGGCAAATGAGTCACAGAGCTTCTAAAATATAAAATGTGATGTGCTATTGCAGTTTGGTACAGGAATTACCAATAATATCTTTTTAATCCATGCCTGTAACTTGATAATGGTTTATGTCTTAGATTTATTATACATGAATTATAGTAGAAAAATGCATGGAAAAGTATCAAACACTTCATATATTCTGAGCAGAACTGATACAGTAATGCCAAAATGTTAATGAATCAATAGTCATCTTTGGAATGCTTATTTATAATCAATAACGTTTGAGGCTTCTATTTCCAAATGTTTTTGCCTATTAGGGTAATATAAGCTAATACTTTTAAAACTCATTTCCCCACAAGAGTGAGGTCATTCATATAGATATAATATCAATTCTGCTAACAGTTGGTTCCTATGTTATTTCTCCACAAAGGAAACAAGTTTTCATTTTGTGTTGATCACTGTGCAAAGGAGTATAAAAACTTTAGCAAATGGGATGTCTACAACATTAATTATAAAGTTATTTAATATTTTGTCATCATCATTTATGTCTTTTAATGTTTAATATTAAATTGTTTATATATAATGCTGTATCAAATCCATCTGAGAAACTATGGTGTGTTACAGACCGCCCCTTTGGGGTGGCCTGTAGGTGCTCCTTTCCCCGCTAGATCAGGGCCTCAGCTGCCAGAATGGCAGCCTCTGGGGCCCCGATCCACCGCTTTCCAGGCCACGCGGAAGCAGCAAAAGCGGCCTGGAAAGGGGTGTCCTTGGGGCTTCAAGCCCCAAGGACACCCGATGGAGGCAGGGAGGAGGAGAAAGGGGCCGCTCAGCCCCTTTTTCCTTTGCGCCGCTGGCAGAACCGTCTAAAGGCTGCACCAGCAACTCAAATCACGGAAGGAGTGCTCTATGCTCCCTCACGCAGCGCAAAGACATCACGTCTGCGCTGCCCCATGTGGAACGGGCACCGCCATTTTGTACGTCCTGGGAACGTATTAGGGTTAGGTGCGTGGGTAAGGCATGCACTTTCCCTAACCCTAGTACGTCCCCAGGATGTACTTTACGCCCATCTATAATGGGCCTATACTGAAGTCTACAAAAGCTTATGCTGCCTCTTTCTTTCAGTTAGTCTCAAGATCTCTCTACATACTGTTTCTACAGACTAACACAGCTATATCTTAGAATAGTATCCAGTCTGTTCAGTTCCCTAGAGAATGTGTTTGCAACAAGAAAATGGCCATAAAACCTGAAGCTATCTCACTTCATTTCTTGAAAAATAACTCTTCTTTCTTTCTTTCTTTCTTTCTTTCTTCTTTTTTTTTTTTTTTTTTTTTTTTTTTGGCCACAAAGGCTCCCATATGTTAGTAAATGGAATAGAAGTTGCAATATGTAAAGTTCCTTTTGCTTTTTACTTCTGATTTTATATGCAAATAATGTATCAATTTGTATCATTTTACTAAGCAGCGTAACAAAATGCTTCCTGTGAGGTTCAGGGATTCCCCATATAGGCAATGAATGAAGATAACTGAAATCAAAGAGCAGAAAAGAAACAAGATATATCATGAATATATTTTTATTTGTTTCTCACAGAAACTATCTTGTTTTACTCACCTGAAAAATGAATGTACACACAGCTCATATAAAACCACTCAAATATTTAGTGGGACTGAGCACCAGCAGGTGCAGGGTGACTCTGGCTATGAACATCCTAATAGATGTGAGTAATCTTGCAGCTACTTGGTTTGCCTCCAGCTCTAAAATGAATAAATAAAATAAAGCAAGGTTCAAAGTAGAGTTGTGGTACCTTGAAAAACCAAATACTGACACTTGGCCAGGGCTAAAGAGGTGGAATACAATGAGTATGTGGAAGATGACACTCAAATACTGGGAGAGAACCAGGTCTGGGGACAAAACCACATCCAGGGCCACAACTTAATAGTAAAAAGACATTTTTTTCTCATCCTCACTTCCTTTATTGGTGACAGGCCTCACTCTTTGTCCACTATTGTTCTCATGGAAAGCAAGCTAGGTCTGAAGCAAGGATGCAGCTGTGGAAAGCAGAGCAAAATGTGGATTCTTCTCCCTCAGATAAGAATTCTGTACCCCAGTAAAAAAAAATCCTTCAGTTCCAAATTTGTCACATTACAGAGAGTGGGACAGTGAAAATAGTTCACATGCAGAATGCTTTTATTTGCTACATTCATATTTCCTTGGCAACTTTGCCTAAACTGTGTTTCAAAATGCTGAAGTGATGTTTTAAGTCATAGCAATGCTAGAGAGTAGAGGACTTTGGAAGGTGTAGAATATTAATTAGGGAGGAAATGATCTCATGCCCCCATAGCTACACCCATGGGGTGCAAGTATTTGAACTAAAGGATCTGAGTGAGGATTAGTTGGGCAACCAAGCTGCAGATCTGTCCTGAGAAATTGGCAGTGGTAGCTGACTCAAATTAATCAATTAGGCTTCTCATTACTGCCATCACTGACTGTCCACTGCCAATAACCAAGTAAGGCAGCTAGCAAGGGAAGCATGCCAAGTTCGTTCAGTTCATAATTGAACATGAGCTTACTTACATCAATGTGGATTTGCTCTTCCAAAAACAGGAAATGAACGAGAACATGGTTAGAGGTTAAAATGTGCACGTTTCCAAAGGCCATAATGCATTTTGACTGAAGGGGGGAAAACTAATACTTTGGGGGGGGGGGTGGGGGAATATCTGTATGTATTAAGAAAATGCACCAAACTGGTTTTTTTTAAACTTTTATGAGAAGTAGATACATTTAAAATAGTGCTTGCAAAAATCTATAAATTTGGAAGGAAAATGTGTGTGTGCATGTGTTGCATCACTAGGATTGGCATCACTTGGTGTGGTAACATGGTGTCACCCACCCCCATTGACCTCCGCTCATACCACACCATTCAGAATCCTTAATAATGTTTTTTGTGCTGTTATTCATAAATTGTAATTCCCGTATATCACTGAATGGAATGGTAATAGTTGTGACATAAAACACATAGCAAAATTAAAATAGTATTTTTAATTTTGCAGTTATCATACTCACAGCCTAAATGTAGCTATGGGTACGCCCCCTTC
>NC_056522.1:65753889-65768486 GCF_019175285.1 Sceloporus undulatus | reverse complement strand
TGCCTTCGCTCCGGACGTTGCTGCTGACGCCGTCGTCGCCGGACTGCACCCCCTTTTGCCGGGCGGCTTCTCTCGGTGGTTTCGGAGGTGCGCTTCTGCGCACCGCCCCGGGAGAGCCGCCCTTGGACTTGGGGAATATCCCCATAACACCTGGGACAGCCTGGCTTTGGCGTTTGGCGGCCAGTAGCGGAGCACAGGCCCTTTAAGGACCATCTGGGGGGAAGCTTGGGAGGAGCCCCGCCAGTGAGAGAGGCGGGGATAAAAGCCGGCCCGCCGGACCCTCCCGACACGCCCCCTTCTGCCTTCGCTCCGGACGTTGCTGCTGACGCCGTCGTCGCCGGACTGCACCCCCTTTTGCCGGGCGGCTTCTCTCGGTGGTTTCGGAGGTGCGCTTCTGCGCACCGCCCCGGGAGAGCCGCCCTTGGACTTGGGGAATATCCCCATAACACCTGGGAAACATCGCAGTTGCGGAACTGCGCAGCTGCGCAGTTCCGGTTGGGGGAGGGAAGGCTAGGTTGCCCAAGGAGCATGAGGATGCCTGAAGTGGCTGCCCTCTGCTCCATCAATTGCCATAGGGGGGTGGGGGGAGATTAGGGATGCGGGGGATGCCGGGGCCAGGGATGACATCGGGGAGGGCGGGGCTTCGATTGAGGTAGTGTGGGGCAGGGGGAGGTATGGCGGTGGGAGAAGGGACTTCCGTTCCAGGGGAAGGCGGGATAGATGCATCATATCTATCGCGCCTTCCTGTCCCCCTCCCAGCCTGAAGGACCTGAGGGTCTCTCCAACCGTGCCACAAACCCTGTCGCTGCTCCTGTGCAATGCCAGGTCTGTTAATAACAAGGCCCACATCCTCCAGGATCTCCTGGAGGACTCGAAGTGTGACCTGGCTTGCATTACCGAGACCTGGCTGGGGCCTGAAGGGGATGCTGTGTGGGCTCAGGCCCTGCCTGCTGGGTACTCGGTGAAGGACCAGCGCAGGTTAGGTGGGCGGGGGGGGGTGTGGCCTTGGTACATAGGAACACCGCGTCCCTCACCAGGAACCACATCCGACAGACCTCCTACATTGAGTGTATTTACCTGACCCTAAAGGCTAGGGACAGTCTAGGGATTCTGCTGGTGTATCGGCCACCCCGTGCATTAGCGGACTCCCTTAACGAGCTGACACAGCTGGTTGCTGAACTGATGTTGGAGACGCCCAGGCTTCTTGTCCTGGGCGACTTCAACATCTCCCTCACGGCCAGCTACGTTCCACCCGGTGCGGCTCGGGAATTCATGGATACCATGGCTGCCATGGGCCTGTCCCAGCTGATACAGGGTCCCACGCATTGCGCGGGTAATACACTTGATTTGGTCTTCTGTTCGGAGGCGGAAAATCCGTGGGTGGAAATAGCTAATATTTCCCCCTTACCATGGACGGATCATTTCCTGGTAGAGGTGAAAATCAAGGCCTCTACCCAGATCCCCCCCGGGGGTGGTGGACCAGTTAGGATGGTCCACCCTCGAAGGCTGATGGAACCTGAGAGGTTCCAAGAAGCCTTAGAGGGGCTCGCGGTTGGAAATGACGGCGACTCTGTTGATGCCCTTACCGGTATCTGGAATACCGGTCTCTCTGGGGCTATACACAGAATCGCTCCCAAGCGTCCTCTCAGGCCCGCTTCCAATCGTAAGCCTTGGTATACGGAAGAGCTCCGGGCGAGGAAGCGGGTTCTGCGACGACTAGAGTGCCGTTGGCGGAAAGACCTTCGCTTAGACGACAAGACTCTCCTAGACCGGCTGTTGAAGGACTATGGAGAGGCAATACGAGCAACAAAGAATTCGTTCTATGGTGCTCGTATTGCGTCCGCTGAGTCACGTCCGGCAGAGTTGTTCAGGGTGGTCAGGGAGCTAACTCAGCTCCCTCCTGCCCTGAACCAGATCCTTGAACCGTCTAAGGCCTGCTGTGACCTTTTCAATGACTTTTTTGTGGATAAAACTTCTCGCATAAGCGAAGGTCTGAACGCCGACGTTAATGCAGAACCTAGGGTAGGAGTGTCCAGAGCCTCCGTGGACTATGTTACACTGGATCAGTTTGAGTTGGTGAGTACCGAGGATGTGGACAAGATCCTCGGAAGTGTTCGGAAAACGACCTGCTCTCTTGATCCCTGCCCCTCGTGGTTAGCGGCCCAGGGGGGGACCGGTGGTAACGACATTGTTACGCCGGATAATTAACACCTCTCTCAGGGAAGGGCGATTTCCATCGGATCTTAAATTGGCCATCGTAAGACCGATCCTAAAGAAGCCCTCCCTTGACCCCCTGGTACATAATAATTATCGGCCTGTTTCACTGCTACCATTCTTGGGGAAGGTGATCGAGAGAGCGGTTGCAATCCAGCTTCAGGCGGTCTTGGATGAAACGGATTATCTGGACCCATTTCAAACTGGCTTCCGGGCGGGTTACGGGGTTGAGACGGCCATGGTCGCCTTGGTCGATGATCTCCGTCTGGGCATCGACAGGGGAAGCGTGTCCCTGTTGGTGCTCTTGGACATCTCAGCGGCTTTCGATACCATAGACCATGGTATCCTTCTGGGACGCCTGGCTGAGGTGGGGATTGGGGGCACTGTGCTTCAGTGGTTCCGTTCCTACCTCTCCGGGAGGTCTCAGATGGTGCAGCTGGGGGACGTGTGCTCCAGCGAGCGGGCCCTTAAAACTGGGGTCCCTCAAGGAGCCATTCTGTCCCCCATGCTATTTAACATTTACATGAAACCGCTGGGAGAGATCATCCGGAGACATGGGGCGCGGGGTTATCAGTACGCTGATGACACCCAAATTATTTTCTCTATGTCTCCGACTGATGCAGTGACTGGGGATGGCGTCTCTCCTCTCGTGGCCTGTCTGGAGTCAGTAATGGGCTGGATGAGGGAAAACCGACTCAAACTTAATCCAGAGAAAACGGAGGTACTAGTGATAGGTCCCCCTGGTCCAGGAATGGCGGTGGTTCCACCTGTCCTGAATGGGGTCACGCTCCCTGTGAAGGACTCCGTGCGCAGTCTGGGGGTGCTTCTTGACTCATCCCTTCACCTGACTGCTCAGGTGAATGCGACGGTCAAGAGTACCTGTTATCAGCTTCGGCTGATTCGCCAGCTGCGCCCATATCTGGCCCAGAGGGACCTTGAAACTGTTGTACACGCTCTGGTAACTTCGAGATTGGATTTCTGCAACGCACTCTACATGGGGCAACCCTTATACCACACTCGGAAGCTGCAAGTAGTGCAGAATATGGCAGCACGGCTGGTCACTGGCGTTTCCAGGACCAGCCATATAACACCGGTGCTTAAAGACCTCCATTGGCTGCCTATTCGCTTCCGAGCTCAATATAAGGCGTTGGTTATCACCTATAAAGCCCTAAATGGCTTGGGCCCAGGATTCCTGAAGGACCGTCTCTCCCCGTACATTCCGCCTCGCACCCTCAGAACATCTGGGCAGCAACTCCTGAAGGTGCCTGGGGCAAGGTTGGCCGTTACGGCCAGAAGATCCTTTTCCACAGCTGCCCCAGCCCTTTGGAACATGCTGCCCATAGAGCTCCGCTCATCCACCACCCTGGCCCAATTTAGGAAGGGACTCAAAACCTTCCTATTTAATCAGGCATTCCCCGACTAAACATCCTATGGGCCTCCCTCCTCACTCGTGGCCGTGAGGTTGGGCTAAGGGGTTTTTATTGTTTTTATGAAGAGATGATGTTGTTTTTAACCTGTTTTATATTGTATTTGCTGCACTAAGGTGCATTTGTAAGCCGCCCTGATCTATTTGGAAGGGCGGGGTATAAATAAAATTTTATTATTATTATTATTATTCGTGGGGTTAAAGTGAAAATCTGGTAAGAGCTGATGTTTTTAAAGAAATTTCAAAAATAATATATATATTTTTAAAAAAACTTAGGACCTCTCCTTTCTCCTCCCACTGAGCCTTGCCCCACTCACACCATCTCTTTAGTGTTTTAAAGGAATGCAGGTGAATGCCACAGCTGCTTTCTGGCAAAAGGCAGATGTTTGGGAAGCAATGGTGTCACCCCTCCTTAGAATGTCACCTGGTGTGGTCTTCACCCCCCACACACCTTTACTGACACACCTGGTATGTGGGTATGTGTGCATGCAGATGCAGTTAAAAAAAACCCAGATGATATAATATAGATAATTGCAAAAGTGCCATATGAGCTGTTCAATTATGTATCTTTATATATACCAAGCTACATAGTAAGGTGCTAAGAAACTCCTTTACTAAATTGTGAAGATGCATAACAGAAGAGTGGCAACAGGACACATTGGGACTGATGATCACCAAGACTGATGTTTATCAGTGCACAATGCACACCACTGCATGGTGTGTCATTGCATTGCACACTTATGCACATCAGACACTTCACTGAATCTGCTACACAGTAACATAACATAAGCCATCTACTGGATGTGGATTTTACACAAGCGTGCGATTCTAATTCCTGCAAACACATATAAAGACATAAGGCCACAATAGGATTCTGGTGATAGTGTCCTGCAGATTTTTTTTAAGGCAATCTGCCATGGAGATGGGATAGAAGCCAAAATTCTGTTGGACTTTGGTACAGAAGAATTAATCTTTCTTCCACCTGGCTTTGGTGTTGTGTGGGACTGAAACATGGATGCACCCTCACAACCAAAGATTGGGAGAGAGGCATGATACTCATGAGTTCTATCTGGCTGCTGTTTTGCAACATAGACATTGTCTTGTGTCAAAATTCTTCCAAAATCATATTTGCTGGTTTTCAGTTGTATATTGAGGGCTGCTAGAAAGTAGAAAAAAGTTAGGTTACGAGATGGTGGCTAGGCAAGCTCTCTGTTTCTATGGTGGAGCTGGCTGCTCTCAAATCTGAACTGCTTTCCTTCTCTGTAGCTGCTTAGCACCATATTTTAACATTCTTAAAACATCCTTAATCTAATGAAAACATCCTTAATGTAATGAAAAGTTTTACTATTTCCTAGCATGTACAGTAAACCCATTTTCAGATCAAATATGCTCAGTCATTCTTAGTAGGTGAGTGAGCGGGAAAGAATCACATTAGACAAACAAAGAAGTAAATATATTTGAAACATGATAGTAAATATATTTTTAATTGAAATGATGAAATCAGTCTGACAGTTTCTCATCTATTCCAAAGCAATGTTTTGGAATAAAGAGAAAATTAGTGAATATTATCTTGCAAAATTTTAACACAATAGGGAGTAAGTATTGCAATGTATAACACTTTCTGTAGTTCTGAGTATTAAATCCTACAAAATTTAAAGTATGTCATCTAGATAATGATTGGACAAAGCAGAAATATAAGCTTGCTGATTATCTTGGCTGTAGAGGGAGATCCAATTGTGAATACTTACTCTGTAGTTATCAGTTTTTTTCTTCTTCTTTGGGTTTCTTTTGAAAAGATTCCAGCTTTATGGGAAAAGCCAAAAAAAAAAAAAAAAAAAACCAAGGTATATAGATGAAATGGGAGCTATGCCTTAATCAATTAATCAATCAATCATTGTCTAAGGCACAACATCCATTACAAAACATTTTGACAGCATCATCTTGACTGGTAGTCCCCAAATTCTGCAGTAATATGACCCTCAAATGTGCCTCAAGAAATACCTCTATCCAGACATCCCGAGCCACTAAAATTCAATTGTGGGAATACAAAAATGTTTTTAGTATCACAGAAGCCAAGATTAATATTCGCTTAGGTGAGTTAGTATAAATATATTAAGGTATGTTTAATTTTTGTTGTTGCTCTGTGCCTTCAGGTTGTTTCAGACAAGGCAAGCCTAGGAAAGGGTTTTCTTGGCAAGATTTGTTCAGAACATAGTGCTAATATATTTGTGGGTTCTCCTTTCTGTATCTGCACCAGGACAGAGATGCTTCTTTTCCTTTCCATGTATAGATGCCAATCCCACCCTTCGTTTGACAGCTTCAATCACAGTTGGTCTTTCCTTCATTCATCCTCATCCTAGAATTTCTATATATTTCTATAAATCACATCTGCTTCCCCTTGCTGGCCATAGTTTGTTTCCATGTAGCTGCCCTTGAAAATGTATGAATATATACATGGGAGTTGGGTTTCATTTTGTTTACCAAGAACTAGTCTCTTTTAGACTTTCAGATTTTTGCAAAGTATTTACATGCATTATGAAACAAAACAACCAGGCAAAGGGTTTTAATGAAGTTACAAGGATGTTGATATAAGGCAGGGTGCAATGAGAGTATTGTCTTTGCTCAACAAGAATTATGACACCCTCCTTAAAATTTTCCTTCAGACTTCAATTTTCTAGCATTACAGCAAGTAAGACATTGAAAAACATTCATACCTCTTACCTACCTAGAACTGCCTTCCAGTTTATTTTAGATGCCTGTTGGTAAATGTGTGGCTGAAGTTTTAAATTACTGCAGTGAAATTAAGTTACTCCATATCTCTCTTTATATAGGTTATGAATGTATCAGAGGTTCCAAATATACAAGTACACTGGTCAATTCTGTAAATTCATTGTCAATTTACAAATGTTTTAAATTTTGTCTTCTGATAGTGTTACTTATTTAACTGTCTTAAATTAACTTAAAGACTAAAATCAATGTTAATCTTTATTAAAGTAGAATCATGGAACTGAATGGGGTCTCTTAGTCATCACTATGCAAGCCCCAATGATTTCAGTGGGTCTACTCTATTTGAGACTTAGCCTGATCTCTACAGAAACTAAGCTAATGTTAATTGATCAGGTGGTAGCAGGAAACAGCAAGTCTTAATTCACTTTTTCCCCTTTTTCTCTTCCTTCCCTGTTCCCTTGTAGAATATGTCAGAACGTCACAATGGTCCCAACTAGCAACGCTACAGTCTCCTTCTTAGATTCAAATGTGAGCTCCTTCTGGAATCAAGACTCCCAAGGAGTAAGGTTTCTGAGTGATGCACCAACATTCACTAGCAGCCATGGCCTCTCTCAGACAAATGAGAATTTCTCCTTCATTCCCAAGGACATGACCAATGTATCACAAATTCCTCCTGATCCTCTGGGCGGACACTCCGTCTGGCAAGTTGTCTTAATTGCTTTCCTCACTGGCATCATAGCCCTTGTCACCATCATAGGAAACATTCTAGTGATTGTGGCATTTAAAGTCAACAAGCAGCTGAAAACTGTTAACAATTACTTTTTGCTAAGCCTTGCCTGTGCAGATCTGATCATTGGTATTATATCAATGAACCTTTTTACCACTTATATAATCATGAACCGCTGGGCTTTGGGAAATTTGGCCTGTGACTTGTGGCTCTCCATTGACTATGTTGCCAGCAATGCCTCTGTCATGAATCTACTGGTCATAAGTTTTGACAGATATTTTTCTATTACTAGGCCCCTTACTTACAGAGCTAAACGAACAACCAGAAGGGCTGGGGTGATGATTGGCTTAGCTTGGGTCATCTCATTTATCCTTTGGGCCCCCCGCTATTCTGTTCTGGCAGTATTTTGTTGGAGAGCGAACTGTCAATGAAGGTGAATGTTACATCCAGTTCCTAACTGAACCCATCATCACTTTTGGCACTGCCATTGCTGCCTTTTATTTGCCAGTGACCATTATGAGTATTTTGTATTGGAGGATATATAAGGAGACAGAGAAGCGTACCAAAGAGTTAGCAGGACTCCAGGCCTCGGGCAGCGAAGCTGAGGTTGCACGCTTTGTCAACCAGACAGGCAGTTCTAGAAGCTGTAGCAGCTATGAGCTGCAGCAACAGAATACAAAACGCTCCAACAGGAAAAAATATGGAGGCTGCCATTTCTGGATGATATCAAAAAGCTGGAAACCAAGCTCAGATCAGGTTGATCAGGAACATAGCAGCAGTGACAGCTGGAACAACAATGATGGCAATGCGTCTCTTGAAAACTCAGCCTCTTCTGATGAAGATGACATTGCCTCTGAGACCAGAGCCATCTACTCCATTGTACTGAAACTTCCAGGGCACAATACTATCATCAACTCTACAAAACTACCCTCATCAGAAGACCTGCCTGGATCAGAGGATGAACTGCAGAAACTAGATGCAGAGTCAAATGAGAGGCAGCCTAAAAGGCTTCATCCACAAAAAAATATTGAGGATGGAAGCTTACAGAAATGTTTTCCCAGGCTTCCAGTTCAACCAGGATCAGCAGTACACACAGGAAAGGCTTCTGATGGCATTTCAAGAGGCTCCAGGCCAACTGCTGCTCTGCCTTTGTCATTCAAGGAAGCTACCCTGGCCAAGAAGTTTGCCTTGAAGACAAGAAGTCAGATCACCAAGCGGAAACGAATGTCACTCATCAAAGAGAAGAAAGCTGCACAGACACTCAGTGCCATTTTATTTGCCTTCATTATCACTTGGACCCCATACAATATCATGGTCCTGGTAAACACCTTTTGTGATCAATGTATCCCCAAAACATTTTGGAACCTGGGGTACTGGCTTTGCTACATCAATAGCACAGTGAACCCTATGTGCTATGCACTGTGTAATAAAACATTCAGAACCACTTTCAAGATGTTACTGCTGTGTCAGTGTGACAAACGTAAAAGACGTAAACAACAGTATCAGCAGAGACAGTCAGTCATTTTTCATAAGCGGATTCCCCGAGATGCTTCCTAGAGTAGCATTTTTACACAATGGAAATAAACATTAAAGGGATTGCAAAAATGGGAGGGTGGTTACTGGAGCTGACTGCAAATATTTCATCTTCAAGAAGTGAAAGGAGCATCCGGGTCTATTATTTATCCTTTTAATATTTTGTGTTTAATGTAACACTTTAAGCCAAATTAACCAAAAACAAAATGATTACAAAGAACAATCAGAGATCTACAGGTTTTCCTACAAAAGTCCAAGAATCTGCATATGAAAGCTGTTAGCGATCCACATAATTCTCCAGTTCTCCAGTCATAAATCTGTTTGGGGTTCTCAGGTGAGCACTTATAGCTAGCCCCTTACCAACAGTTTCTCAAGGAGTCCAATAGGCTCCAGCACTAACTAGAAATTGGGCAAATCTGTTAAAAAATGAGTGTGCACAAATTCTAAACACTGTATAGTTGCTCCAAATGTCTTAGAGCTTCCCATCTTCTCCTCTTTTGGGTGCAATGTCAGTTCTTTGGTTCCTGTTGTTAAGAGCCTTTGAAAGAAGAACACCTGATGCACTCAGAATGTGTCATCTGTTTTCCAGGAAAGAGTATGTCTGTTCTTATTGTGACTGTAAGATACGGGCAGCCTAAGGCATCTGAAAAAAAAAAACAACCATTCAGCTCTTATTTATATATTATTTATTCTGACATTTTGCCTTCTTCTAAAAAATGGCAAAATCACACAATAAATATATACAACAGTAACAAATAATTTAATAAGGCACATACTATTACCTTTTTTCCCCATTGGAATTGGGTGTTATGTATGGTTTATACAGGGATGTATCTTGAACAGCTCACAGTCTATTAAATGCTGATGTCAGTCCACATGCAGATGACTGTATGTGTATTAGTATTTAATATAAGAGATAGCTTGGTATGGTAAAGGCTGCATTCTCTACAGGCTGTTATGCATTAAATCTGAATGTCAGATAGATTTTCAGCCTAGTTCTCATATTTGGATTGGACAAATACAATGGGGTAATAGTGCCCACTGTAGTCCTGGAAGTCTCTGTGCTTTTTGAAGTTGGAGCAAATCTGGGAATCCCACTCATTCTGCTGGTTTGGGTAAGTGAAAGGGATCCAGCCGTAGGTCTAAGGTCTGCACCAGCAAGAAGTCAGGTATATGTTTGTTCAAGGGTGTGCAAGGACAAAGGATCTGTGGAATAAGCACATTGGTTCTCTCCAGTTGGCAGGCACACAGCCAGACTGCACCAAGAGATTCTCAGAACCAGTGTCTGTATCTATTTTCTGCACATTTAGAAAGCATTTTTAAACATGGGGGGAAATTATGTATTTTTTTAAAGAAATGACCAGGCACTTTCCAAAATGCTTGCCAATTCTGAAAGCTTCTGTTATTCTTCTTGTTGTTATTGCTGTTCTTGTTGTTACAACTGGTAGTGGACACTTCAGAACTGTGCAGTGCAATGTCCCCAATTAATGTAAGTTGTTTGCTATTCCAAATAGCTAAGCACCTTCTCAGAAAGACAAAAAAGGGCTTTAATATTTATAGTTGATATGTAAGCAGTGATTCCTGGTATTTATAATGCAGCCAGTACCTGAGATGTTGGAGACAACTCACCGAGCTCTTATGCAACTCCTGTTCACTCTGTGATGGCTGCACAGGAGATGCTAGCAGTGGGTTGTGCTTATACTGTACTTTATAAAAGTCACGACTTCCCTGAGGAAAGGACTGTACTTTAAAGCATTGTTTCAGATTAGATTTATTTACATTTTGAAAAGTAATTTTGTATATTATACTTTCAACTGACCAAGCTTTTGAGGGGACATTTCCCCTGTCTCTTTGTCTTTTTGACCTGACACTCAGATCTGACAACAATAAAAAATAAATAAATAAAAAAGCAACTTCCTTTATCAGAAAGGGGGAATCAGTGTTGTGAACACATAACTGGTATAAAAGCTGCTTTTGTATTCAGTGTGAGATGGTGTTTACAGATGACTTTGACAACAGTGGAAGTACGTATATTAAATAGTGTCTGTGTTTCTGAGCTATTTCATTTTGTGTTAATATGAAGATATATTTATACACACATGCCACCAAACTGTTTTATTTAAATGTTGTTAAATATTGCTCTTTGGTCTTCAATTGTAATGTCCTCTAAAAGCAAATTTCGAAGGTGTTCTTGAGGAAGGAACACAGCTTTCAGGTCTGCACATTGCCAGTTCTAGTAGTTTGCATTGGTCTACAAATAAAAGATTTCAGATGGGCAACTTCAGTGTCCCCCAGTATTTGAAGAGGAGAGGCCATGTCCAAGATCTACAAATTACAGGGCTAGAGCTAGGAAGGGATAGATGACTCTACCAGGTATGGCAGAAAATAACTGTTGAGGAAATGAGTTACAGTTGTTCCATCTTTTTTTTCTTTTTCTTTCTGGCTGAGCTCTTATCTCCTTAAGGGCCCCACAACACACAATTTCAACAACCACAGCATTCCCTACCATAGAAAAGCAGCTACATTGTATTGATTTTTTTTAAAAAAAATGGCCTGTCACACCTTGTGAATGCAAAAGACATTAAAGATTAAAGAAGACACTAACAATAGAAACTTGAAAAGAGCAGGGCCAACCCAATTTATTTTTGCTAGCTGAGGCAGAGGACACAATGACATCCCCATTCCCATTTCACATGCAAACACTGATTAAACCAGTAGCCACACCTGAAGCCAGCTGTTTTGCACAGGGGCTTCAGGGCAGGTTGCATGGCACATGCATTTCTGCTCCCTATCATCCTGCTAATATTCTTGTCCTTGTGCATCTGCAGCCTAAGGGATCTGTCTCATTAATAATGGTAGGACAAGACCTGAAAGAAAAGAGGGAACAAAATGTTTTCCCCACCAACAGCCAAGTTCTTAAATCTTCTGGCATTAAGTGCAGGGGCATGTTGACCCAAAAACCAGGCCACAGTGCCTTAGATACTGTTGTGTAGAAATGTGGGACAGAAATTGACACCATACATACATTTATAAATACAGTTGGGCCTTTGTATCTGTGGAGGATCCATTACAGACTGCCACACAGATATAAAAATGCAGAACCTCAAGTTCCATTGTCCCTAATGGTGGCATGACAAGTGCACAGCTGCCATTTGGGACAATGGGGCTTGCCATCTGTGGATGCTCAAATCTGAAGATGGCAAGCCTTCAGATGGCGAATTCCCACTGTATGAAATGGAGATCATCCTATGAATGGAATGAATGTCAAATTTTCATTTCAAAAAATTCAGGCAACACAAAATGATAATCAGATCCATTTTCTGAATTTTGTTTCCTTGGCTTCACCAATAAGCTAAGGCTTTTAGGAAGCTAAAATATTCAAGGTACATCTAAAGCATCCATTTATATAATGAACACAAATGTGTATAGCAAGACCAAAAAGCTACTTTTAAAAAAAAGCTGTTTAGGGACAGAGAGATTAAGAGCACAAAAGTATTGGGGGGGGGGGGGGGTTCCAAGGTATGTTTAAACTAGGGATGTAAAGAAAAGTCATATTTTCTCCTCTGATGAAAAAAGGTTTCATCCAGCCACTGCAAGGTTTTTCATCCTTTAGCAAAAATGAAAAGACCAGTAAGTTGGAGAGGGCGTTTGTATTGCTTCTGCTGGAATTTTTGGTGGGTTTTGTGCCAAAATCATTGCTTTCTCTGCCAAAAAACAAACACATGTGCACCAAAAAAAAGTATTTTACTAAAAAATGGGTTGTACAGAAGAATATTTATGAACAAGAAGAAAAAAATCTTTCTGCAAATGTTTTCTTCCTCCCTGCCAAAAAAAAATCCCAAAGTGCAAGCATAATATATAATAAACTGATCCTAGGCTTCCATCATTTTGTTCAGCGGGGAGAAATAACTGCTAATTTTCAGTTGCATGTGCAAAAATAAAATAAGGAAATAATTATATCCCTACCTTAAACTCTGTGGAATTGTATGCTACCAATTGTTTCTTAAATATTTCCTGTACTATAGGCTTGCCTAACTTATGTGCAGCTGGGCCAGTCACAAAAAAGAAAGACATGATTTTTATCCACATAGAGCTGGGTTGTGGTTTAAAGCACCTAATGACAAACCTCAGAAAAAGAAGCACACACAAGGCAAGAAAAAGTTCCATGGGCCATTAGCACCACAGATTTGTTTTCCGTTTTTTAAATAAGTGAACAAACAGCTAATGAGTGAGAGGACAGCCTTCCTCGTTTTGCCTTCTGGGCTGTAAGTCCAAAAAAGAGAGAAAAGAATGGAATTGGTGAGCAAGAATATTAAGGATCCACATGGTATTCTGACTTGTACATTGCAAACCAGAAAGTTAATTCTTAAGAACTGAAAGACACTTCATTACTCAAGTTCACCTTACAATTAATGTCTGAACATTTATCTATATATAGATATAGATATAGATATTTAAATATATATTGCCATATTATTATCTTTTACTATTTGCAGTAAATACATCTTCCTCTAATACATGTGAGGAGACTGTTTTGCCTATTGTTGATTTGATGATGGCAGAGTATTTTTTAAAATCAAAATATAGCATTTTTTCTCCAAAAGGAACTTGTCACCACTGTTTACAGAAAAGGGACAAATATGAGGGGATTGTTTTAAGAGAAAAATAAAGAAATCTGATGTTTGATGTGTGATGATATTTGCAAATGTCATTTATAAGTGTCCTGTAACTATAAAATGTTCAAAGGCTTGTGGATGGAAAAGTGCAATTCTAAAGAAAGGATTGTGGTTGGTTTTATTTATTTTTTTAGTGTGTGTGTGTGTGTGTGTGTGTGTGCACAAACATGCATGTACATGCAGGAAGCAGACAGCCCCATCCATGGATGGTACAAGTAGGCTCAGTTTCATTAGTACAGTACTTTCTCTTCAAGGAGGACCCAGTCTCCATAGTCCCCATCAGGCATCTAGTTCCAAGCGTGCCTTATCAACATGATGTGGCTCAAAAATAAAAACAACAACCCTGTAGTGACTCAGAGTAATTTGTGAGCTGCATCCTGATGTTAATACAGGACCTGAACAGATAGGCCAAAATAAAGCTGCTTCAGGTCACTTTGGAGGTATGCTGTTTAAATGATGCATGTGTCCTAAGAAGCTGGAAGCCGCACCAAAGCCACGCTCCAGTCCTAAGTAGGGGAGTGCAGCTTTGGTGCAGCTTCTGGCCTCTTAAGATGCGTATGTCATTTAAACAGCATACCTCCAAAGTGACCTGAAGCAGCTTTATTTTGGCCTGTCTGTTCGGGCCCACAGTTTAGAAGCAATAAAGGATATCTCTGCAATGGCTTGGCCTTCCTTGTATTCTTTTAACTGATAGTGGAAGTGACTGTGCTGGGGCAGTGCTGTTCCAACAAAACAACAACCAGTGCAGCTCCACAAAACCCACACTGATCTCTGGATGATATCTCCCTTCAAGAGCAGTTTAAGGAAGCTTAGCATGGCTGATGTTTCCATTGTGGATCAGCGTATCCAGAAGTATATACATACACAGGAATATAAAACATGCACATTTCTATCTATAAACATCTATAAAATAGACAAGTAGAAATGAAGGGAAAAGTAATCAACTCAGAAAGTTCATTTGGATAGTCTGAATTTGACATTCAGAATACAGTGAACCAAAAGGACCTCTACAGTGCAGTGTGCACTTTCTTGGATTTTTGCGCTATAACCCCCCCCCCCCCCCCGCCAAAAAAGACTGGATTTTATCAGTGCAAGTGTTGTTGTAAAGCTACAAGCTGACTTTGCCCAAGTTCAGCTTCTTCCCCCCCCAGACTATTGATCCAGGCACCTTTTGGCTGCCCTTAGACACCCAAGAAAGTTGGAGTGTACATTTAAATTTAGCCTAAAGCTCAGGTGGACATAAAACTCTAACTTATTATGAATTCTACATTTTCAGAATGTAAAAACATCCAAA
>NC_056522.1:65635984-65753879 GCF_019175285.1 Sceloporus undulatus | reverse complement strand
CACATAATAATAATAATAATAATAATAATAATAATAATAATAATAATAATAATAATTTGTATTTATATTTCCTGTCGCTCCCTGCGGATTGAGGCAGGATTACAACAATAGAAAAAAACATTACAAGATAAAAACTACAAATTCATATAAAATACACTCATGAAAACAGCAAAATCGCTATCAATACAATACATAGACTAAATCATCATTTAAAATACATATCTTTACAAATAGAGGTGGGATATTTCTAACTCTTTTATAGAAGCTTGGGTGGATAGGCCTGCTGGAAGAGATCCGTCTTAAGTACTTTCTTAAAGGCATCTAAGGTGGTAATGAGATGGATCTCCTCTGGCAATAAAAACAAAAAGAATGAGAGAAGGCAAATTTTAATAGCTAACTCTTGATGTAAGATCTCTATATTCAGTTTCACATTCTATCTTTTAAAAATATAGGCCTGTACAGTTGTATTGTTTTGAAAATATTTGAACAGTTTTAATATTATCTTAATTTGTTATATTTTTCTAACCAAACCAAAATCCATTTCAATTTATCATTATCATTATCATTATTATTTTTATTATTATTATAGTTTATTTCTATAGGGCTGTAAATGTACATCATTAAATTATTATTATTGTTGTTATTATTATTCATTTATACCCTGCCTTTATCCCAAAAATAGGACTCAAGTAGGCTAAATCCGTTTTTGAACTATACAGATTAAAAACACTCCAAAAGTTAAATGAAAGTTTAAAATATACAATTAGACAAATAAATAGTAAAACAATAAAAAAACCTCTACACAGACCTTCAAAAAACCTCAAAACCAGCACAACGTAGAATTAAGAACTGAACTGTTTCTAAAGGCCTGGGGGCACAAGTTGCTCATGGTTTTATAAGTAAAAATCACCACTTTGAATTGGGCCCTTTTTGTACAGTTCCTTTTTATACACTATGTACATCTGTCCTTAGTCCACCATTGGAAAGACCTGTCACATGCCCTGGGAGAAAGCTTGCCAATGGATGAAAAGAAGGGCTGGGCAACTGTCAGCAGAGGTTCACAACTAAAAAAAAAAAAAATTCTCCATTGTTTTATTTGCACAAAAAGGCTCTCAATACTTCCTGAAGGTTTTGGGGACAATTTCACCACATCCCCTCCCCCTTGAGACAACATAATATGGCCAATTCCCAGGTTAATCCTTGTTAGATAAAAAGTCTCCTCCTAGACCAAAAATGTCTGGGGTGAAAAGTGTGATGGAATTGCACTTCCTACCTCTTAAGAAGAGTTGGAGTCAACTGGTGGAATAAAAAAAATCCAAAATATTTTTGAGATGTTGGAAGATCTGAAGTCATGGAAACCCACTGGGTGACCTTGGGCAAGTAACACTCAGTCTCAGAGGAAAGCAGTGGCAAGCCCCCTCTAAACAAATTCTTCCATAAACTCTGTGATGGAGTTGTTGTAGGGTTGCCATAAGTCAGAAATGACTTGTGGGTAAAAAAACAACAACATGTGTTGCCTTGGATACCACATAATGAGCTATTCACTAGCTCCTCATGCATTGCCCAAAAGCTTCCAATAAAGCAGTTGTAAGCTCCAGGGAGCACTGCGTGACACAGCTATGTGAGAAAAAAAGACCGCTAAAAAGTGGCTCCTTTTTGTGCTGCCACAAATAGCTGGCAGCGGTGATATAGGCAACCAGGCAACATGAATACAGAAAGGTAGTTAGGCCCGGTACAGACGGACCCTGAAGGACGCCCTTGTCACATACAAGGGGTGCCCCACCCACACTCCCCTCACCCCTTGCACATGATGAGGGCATCCTCGCTGTGTGGCGCCAAATAGACGGCGTGCGTAGCGATGACATCACTGCTGCACAGCCTCCAGATGGAGCCGCGCAGCAGCAACATGCTCACGCTGCCACCAGCTGTTTTTAGCAGTCCTTTTTTCTCACGTAGCCGCATCACGCAATTTGATTGCTGTGGCGCAGCTATGTGAAAAAGAGAGGCAGCTCCTAGCCACCTCTTTCTGGCAGACTGTACCCTGCCTTAGTTTCCCTGAATTCTGCAGTGCTTCTTGATCATCTCCCCATAACAATAAAATGGCCACAACAGCCACAACATCTTTGGTGAGGTCAGTAGCACAGAGATATACATAGGTGCAAGATCACAAGTGGGATGCCTATGAAATATTTAACCAAAAACACCACACAAAGAAGTACAATTCCAATATTTTCCCTAATATGAATGTTGGTGGTGATTTTCCTCCTGTAACCATCACTATTCAACTCTTGCTCCAAGTTATTTCCACATGGCCTTCCTCCATCTGTCTCTTGCTTCAATGAATTTGAGGCAAATCACACCTAATGTCTTGACATGCAAAATTATCATGTCTTTTCAGTTGTCAGAGAGTAGAATGCTCCTTATAAATGGCTCTTTGTATGTCAACACGAAGCAAGTAACATGTCAGGGGAAAGGCAAATCCATACATTGAGAAAAAGACTGGATGAACAAGTCCTTAGTCATTGTAAAATTTAGCTTTCTGCAATTAAATGTTAGAGAAATTATTAAGGATTGTTGAAATAACGTTAACCTAATGAAGTTAAGATTCTGGGATCTAAATGCCAGGTGCTCCAAATGTAAGTGTTACTAAAAATTGTGGCCCTCTAAACAAAGATTCAGTTACCATATTGCTTGCCTGCCTGCTTCCTTCCTCCCTTTGTAAATAAATAATTTGTTTGCTTTAGTTTAGTTTTGTTCTGTTTTTAACCTTACCCTGCCCCCCCCCAAAGACTGAATTTTATCAGCACAAGCTGACATTTCCCTGTATAAACTTGGTAGCAGGTACATTAATAGAATCTGAATTTCATTTTTTTCTTCGATTACTGATCATGGTTCATAAGACAAAATGTATAATGATAGAACAAAATAACAATACATCATTGTATTAGGCAATGTATAAAAATCAGCAGATGATGCAACATTTGTGCAGTCTCAGTGTGTTGCTAGATTATTTCAAATGTATTTCCAGATTCTACTGGCACCCTGATCCACATCAGCTACTAAGGCAGGCACAAGAGATCCACACAATGTTGTCCCACCTATTATTCAGAGAAGCAGTGTGGGACAGTGTTTGGAAAATACAACACCACCCTCCAAATTCATGGTCACTGGCCATACTGACTGGGGGTCTGAAAGTTATAGTCCAAAAAGTTCCCTTTTTCCCCAAGTTCTGGTAAAGGAGTAGCACTATGCCTCGCACTAATTCTTCTTATTCCACCATCAAAATATTATTCTGGTAACCGACTGGAGGCAGCTGAAGAGCTACCACAGATCAAATAATGACCAGCTACTTGTAATGCTAGCCCTACATTTCCAGTTCCATGGAAATGAGTGGGGAGTAGTTCCAGCATATTCTTCTTGCTAGTCTGGGCTCCATGATAAATTTTTCATCATGTCAGTTCAGATGTAAGAAGACATGTAAAGCAAGCTTCAGAGTCTCACATGTTCTTTTCTCTCACAAAAAAAAAAGCAAAACTCCCACTTTCATTTTTAAACTAATAAGTTTCCTATGATGTCAAAGCATAGTGAATTGTGTTTTGTCCTATCAAACTGTAAGGTTTGTATTGTCAAAACTACAATTGTCTAAATGTGTATTTAACAAATGTGTTTAGTTTAAAATTGAACAATTTCCCTTCCAGACATGAAAAATGAGGAGAAAGAAAAGGGAAGGTGAGGTGTACCAAGGACAAAAATTGTAGCATCTTGTTCTCATGGTGAAAAATAACTGTCATTTACAGCACAGTTAACCCGTTCAGAAATTGAACTGATCCATTCAGAAATGGTAGGAAGATTAAGACTATATGGAAATTAGTGATAACAAAAATGCACACTTGCCCAAAGGTGTGTTGACTGTAGTTTTAATTGTTACCCAATTTATTTCCCCAAATGAGTAATAAATAGTGCAAATTTACATGATTCACCCAATGACTTAAGGATGCAGGTGCTGAATGCAATGTAAGGGCTCAGAAGATAACCCCCCCTCCCAAGCCTTTTTTTTTTTTTTTTTCCTTTTGGTAATACTGCTGATTTAAAGATCTTTGGATGTTTTCACATTCCTTTAAAACTGTGTAGGGTTGGTTGATTGATTAATGAGGTCTAATACACACCAATCCCATAACAGAAAGTGTACTGTTGTCTCTGCTTCAGAAGTTAAATAGCACAATCCTGAATCATACATGTGGCTCCTGAAGTCCAGTGTAACTTTCTCTCACTTTGTTAAGAACTGCTAGGCTTGGTGTGTCTAATACAGCCAGGTAAGACAAGTCAAGGGTCCTCCTGTGGGTACCTAGGAATATGAAGAACTTGGCTGCTGAATCATGAAAGTCTCTCAAGAAAATAGAGGAATAGATTTGATTGATCTGAACTGTTCAGCTACGTGGGGACACTCATGGCTAGAACAAGATCATTTTGGGGCAGTAAGTTACTAACAGAAGAGGGGATGGTGACACATTTTAGAACAGATACTTAGACAATTTGACCCACGCTTACAAGGTATAGGAAGGCAGCTGGAACATGCAGACAGCGAAATCTGAATGTAGTGTAACTAGTGCCATGTTGATCATTCTTTCCAACAGTTTTAACTGTTTGAACTGACATTGTATGTCAGTAATGGTTTAAATTTCTTTCTTTGAAGATTTATGTCTCCAGTTTAGTGTTTTCGTGTTCTTTTTTTTTTTCATTGTCCTTCAGGACCAGATATATGACACAACCAGCATAATCTCCTTGGCAAAGGATTAAATGTTTTGCTGTTGACTACTTCAAATGTGTTTTAGTTTGGACTCCCATTTGTGCTGCAACTCTAGCCCTAGTCTGCTGCTCCCCTACACAGCAACAAACCCAGTGTGTAATCTGTGTGTCTACTTTAAAGGGAGTTGCAGTGAAAGCTGGTTCCCTCTTGAGTGTGCCTATATATTCATATACACTGGTTTATCACATTCATGCTCTACCTGGTTAGGTTTTAGGTATACACCTTAAACATGCTATGATCATAGACATGTGATGTGCTTGTTTGGCTGGAGAATCAATAGAAAGATTGACATTCAAGCAACAGTGAAAACGGATGATAGAAAGAAAAGGGCACACAGAGACCAGAAGCAGCCACCATTCTTGTAAATGACTCTTTTAGTTTTGTGATGGGGAATTTTCAGAGTCTGCTTGAAATACATCCTTCTCTTTCAGATATTTAAGATGTTAGCAGTACTTCTTACTCATAGAAGCACTACTACAACTATACTCTAGTTTCTAGTAATAATTGTTTTCCAGTATGCATTTTACACACATGACAAAAACATTTTGAAGATACTTTACTAAACAATGTATAGGTGATGGGGCTAATTTATGCAAGTCTTCCTGCCATTCCACATCAAATGTCCAACCAACATAAGCGGAAAGGCTGGTAAGATTTTTTGAATTAGTCAGTATTTGTGCAATGTGTATAAGTGTTATTTTCTTTAAAAATTAACAAATTTCATGAAAAATCAACCCTTGTATCCTGTTCTGTGCCCTCAGGGATCCCCATTTGGTACTCAAATGCAGTATAACAGACTAAACTTCTCTCATCCTATTAAAATACCTGATGTATCCGATTGAATCATGACAAAATTGTAAATTATGTGATTGAAATTGTATGTATAATTTTCAGGTCTTCAAGATAATTGAAGTTTTAACTTATTTGAGTTTTTAAGTTGCAATTTGAAATTTTGTACACCTTGTAAAGTAAAAATATTGTGTCACTTGTAAATTATTTTTGTTTCCATGTACTGACTGACACATGCTCATTTCTATATGAAGTGTATTGTTTATTAATTGCTTCTGAGGCAGCAATAAAACATGAAATTGTTCTTTTGTTTCTCATTATCAATGTTTATGTCTGGGATGGGGGGGCTTTTATTTATTTATTTATTTTTGCATTGTGAGAAAAGTGTTTTTCAGCTTCAAAAACAGATGAATAAGTGGGGCAATAAAGGATTAATTGGGGCTATCCCTGTCAATTTGGGAGAGCTGGGTAGTATTCGAGCAGCTTCTGAATCCCAACCAAAACAAATTTCTTTGGAAGTAAAATTTCCATTGTTTACATTGTGTGGGCTGGGAACCAGTTCAGTTGTTAAGATTACTAGTTTTTTAGCCAAAAGTATGCATCTATATTCAGTGGGATTTATTTCCAAATAAGCATGCATATGACAAGCTGTTTGACAGTATGGAAATAAGTCTGACTGAAATCAGTAGAGCTTACATCTATAAATATTGACATCTAAATAAAGGTGGTTAGGATACCAGCCTAAGCACACTTTATTAGAAGTTAGTGACTCTGAAAGCCATGGAACGTAGTAAACAAGAAGTGCTTGTCAGTCTTAGGCCCACAAGAGACATGTTTATCACAGCACAAAGCAATAAGGGATTGAAAACTGAGATGAGGTTTCAAGAACAAAATAAGATATATGACAGGCCCTATCTCCTGTAGATGAACTGATCATTTTATTGTTGGTTGATTTCATTCCATAGAGCAGTGGTTTTCATTTTTTCTCTATGCCCTGCACCCCTAGGAAACATTTGATTAACATTTGCATCCCCTAAAAAAGTAATATCACATTTGAAGTAATAGAAGTCTAATTTCTAATTTTTGAATCACACATTGAATCACATAAATATTGCAGGTGAACAAATTGAACTAAAATAAAAATGACCCTTTAACTCAGTGCATAAAATGCAATCTAGATTGAACAATTAGATTCTGTTTTTTTCACTCATCACTCAAGGACACAAGCCACTCTTTGCCACACACCCTGAAAGTCCATCTTACACTACTTGGGGGCGCAAGCTCCTCAGGTTGGGGAGCCCTGCCATAGAGAAAGGGTGGATCATGCAGTCCTTCACATGTTGTTGAAATGAAAATCCCAACAGCCCTAGCTAGCATTGTTAATAGTGAGGAATGCTGGATGTTACAGTCCAGCAATATCTGGAATATCTTTTAGGGCTATGAAAATATTTGGCCCTGGCCAGTGTTTAATACATAATGGTACTCTCCTTGTGGAAATTCTCCTGAGCTCTGAAAGTTAGCTCTCATGATTGGAATAAGTTTAAAATTCCAATCTGGCTTTGAGGTCAGCCTTTAAAGTTCTTGTCTCCATCCAGGTCCTGTGATGTCTACAAGCATCTCTGTTGCAGAAGAGTAACTCTGGCTGTATTCAAGGTGTATTCTGCTTCCCAACAAGTGGGAATTCTGCAACAGCAACATCCAAGACACCTGGGAAATTTTCCAGGCAAACCAAGTCCATCCTATGCTCATACTATCGGGCTTCAAGGACCCTGAGAACAGGCATTGTACCCGACATCCATAAGATGGATTCACACAGTACATCCCCAAGGTTCCTGTGGCCTATGTTATTTATCTATTATTTAGTACTCTTAAGACAGTGGGCCCACCATATTGATGGGCTAGTCCCCTGTCAACTAAAAACCCCATGGATCATCCCACCTCATATTATTTAATGGAGGCACACAGCTGCACCAATGCGCACACATCATTGATTAATATGGGCTTGAGCACCCATATTTTCCCCCATCTTTGGGAGGCAGAACAGAACCCCCAAGAATAGAAAGAAAAGAATAGAAACTTTCAATATTTATTATTTAGTACTTTTTTACTTCCAGGAAGAACCAGTATAGCAGTTTAAATGTTGGACCAGGAGACACTGTTTACTGTCTTTATTCTAAAAGGAATGGCAAACCTCTGAACAAATCTTGTCAAGGAAACCCATGATGGGTTCATTTTAGGTCTATCATAAGTTGAAAGTGACTTGAAGGCACTCAACAACAATATGCTTGATACGGTCACCCTAAGTCAGAGTCAATCAATAAATAACAACAAACTAACAATCAGCACTTTGAACTGTATTCCAGAAACAGACTTGTATACAGTGAAGGGAATACATGATTCCTGCAATGAACCACTCAACAGTGTGCTGAAAGCATTCTGGACTAACAACTCTTCAAAGGCAGCTCCAAGTAGAACACATTAGAACCATCAAAATAGGACCCAACTGAGACAGTGTCACCATAGCCAGATAAGGTATTCTCAGGGGTCAGAACAGATTTTGTTTCCTGATCTGCCTTTCAGTTAACTAGGAGCATTTCCATCTTGTCTGGATCAGTGTTTCCACCCTCATTCAGTGGGTCATTGACTGATTTAGAGCCAGGCCAGCTTCCTTGGATTTAGGTGGAGATATAGAACTGAGTGCCATAAGAATGGTAGTGGTACCAAACTCCAAATGAATTCTCCCACTGGTTTCTTTTTATGTTAAATAGCATGGAACAGAGGATGAAATAGTGAGTGATACCAGAGAGAGAGACCAGAAACTTGGCTATGTTGACTGGGTTCAAAGACATATCACACTAGAAACTGTGTTATTGGCAATTAATGCTATGATTAGTTATTGATAATACTTCTAAGGATTATAAAAAGCAAATGACATCTGGGCATTTGAAGTCTTTAAAGGCATGCATTTTAATGAGGGTCAAAATCCTATATTAAGTGTCATCTAGAATGCAGACACATCTTTCCTTGCTGTGCTTCAGCCTGTGCTTCAGCCTGCTATTAGATCTGACTGGTACACAATCTGAAGAGAAAACAGCTGATATAAGTGTGTGAGAAATGTGCTTGGATTTAAATTTATTCTAACTGATGTTTAGAGGTAGCCATGTTGGTCATATAGCAAATCCAGTAACACCCAAACAATGATACCTTTATTGGATCAAGCAAAATGCACAATTACATGTTGCAAGCTGTTGAAGTCACACTGGCTTCTTCATCAGGCAAACAGGAGGAAAAAATTCAAGCTGTTAGTGATAGGCCTGCATTTTCTGTTTCTGGTCTTAGTTGAGATGGTAGGGAGGGCTACCTGCAGGCGGGCACCTCCCCATTTGGCCATGAGGTCGCTGGGAGATTCTCAAAGTCAATGAAATTTAATAGCCATTTGTAATTGTAACTCAAAGAAGATACTCTAAGATTTTACAGTTTCTTTTATTTTTACCTCTTGCATTTTGTCACATCTTATAAAGTTTTACTAGCAAAAAACCAATACAATTTTTCTGCTTCTCATATTAATAAACTGGGTATGTATACCAGAGATGAGCAAAGTGGAGGCCTCACAGCCTGTTTTTATGTCCCCAAGGTTCAAAATATATATTTTAAAATGTTGTCCCAGAATGTCCCCAAATGTCCTCAAGGATGTCCACAGGAAGTGAACAGAAAGTGACATCACATCATTTCCTGTTGTTGTTGTTGTTGTTGTTCTGTTTGTTTTTTAAAAGGCCTCCCCTGGGCCTAAAACACCACAGATTGCTAAAAATGTGCTTAACCCCCCCCCCCCCCCCCAATTCCTTGTAGTGTTAGTGACATTGAGAGACAAAAGATTGTCTGTTTTGTAGATGAGTGACTTGTGGGAGATGCAACCCTCCAAAATCTTCTGGGCACCAAGGCAGCCAACAATTACCAACCCCAGTCTATACTCTGGTAGATCCTAACATCTTTCTAGCACATTCAGTTAACTGCTCAGCCTAGGGCTAATAAAATACAGAAAACAAATTGTCAGGTGAACCCTGCACTACGGCTTATATTGCTACACTCAATAGTATCAAAAATGCCAAGAGGACAAACTAGTGTTGGTAAGTTGTCAAAAGAACCATAAGGAACATTTAAAATTGATGACATACAGGGTTGAAAGTCAGAAAGCTGATATTAACAAGTTTGCACTCTGCCTAAATAGCAAATGGGAGTATTGATTTTAGTTAACTTAGCTATGTATTATTCTGTAAAATTAATATACTGCCTACCTTCATAAATTGCCTGAATTATATTTCTGTCTTTATGAAGGGCCTGGATGCAAAAAATCCAAGGTTTTTGGCACCTTGTTCAGTCTATATAAAAATAAAAGCCTTTTAACCCTCAAATATATACAGTGGAGCCCTGGTATCAACTATGGATTGGATTCCAGGACCACCCCCTGGGTACTATAATCCATGGACGCTCAAGTCCCATTGTATACAATGGCATAGTAAAATGGTGTCCCTTATATAAACTGGCAAAATCAAGGTTTGCTTTATAAATAAATAATATATATTATTTTATTATTTATTTATAAAGAAACCTTGATTTTGCCAGTTTATGTAAGGGACAACCATTTTACTATGCCATTGTATACAATGGGACTTGAGCGTCCATGGATTATAGTACCCAGGGGGTGGTCCTGGAACCAATCCATAGTTGATACCAGGGCTCCACTGTATATATTTGAGATCAAGGCGGCTTACAGTATAAAATGCAACAGTACAATAAAACCAACAAGGAAATTACAGTTAAAATAACAAGCACAGATTAAAACAACAATGTCCAGCTAGCTCGAGATAACAAAACAATAACAGTGGGGGGGAGGGGAGGCAGCATCGAGGACAGTTAGGGAAAAGCCTGTTGGAATAAAAAGGTTTTTAACCCCTTTTTAAACTGGTCAAGGGAGGTGGCCGAGCGGAGCTCAGCGAGTTCCAGAGCTGAGGGGCCGAGGTGGAAAAGGTCCTCTGCGTTGTTATAACATATTTCGCATCTGGAACTCTCAGTAATTGCTTCCCGGCAGATCTGAGTGTGCGGGGCGGATTGTATGGAGAGAGGCAGTCCTCCAAGTACCCTGGGCGCAAGCCATTTGGGGCTTTATAGGTAATAACCATCACCTTGTATTGGGCTCAGAAGCGAATAGGCAGCCAATGTAGATCTTTTAATACTGGTGTTATATGGCTGGCCCTGGAAGATCCAGTAACCAGTCTTGCTGCCATGTTCTGAACCAATTGTAGCTTCCGATGTGGTACAATGGTTGTCCCATGTAGAGCGCATTACAGAAATCCAATCAAGAGGTTACCAGAGCATGTACCACCGTTTCAAGGTTCCCACGGCTCAGGAAGGGTCGCAGCCGGCGTATCAGCCGAAGCTGATAACAGGTGCTTCTGACCGTCGTGCTCACCTGAGGTGTAAGGTGAAGCGACGAGTCCAGGAGCACCCCCAGACTGCGAACAGAGTCCTTCAAGGGGAGCGTGACCCCGTTCAGGACAGGTGGAGAAACCTCCAATCTCGGACCGGGGGAACCTATCACGAGCACTGGGACAACTTCCGTTTTCTCTGGATTCAGTCTGAGTCTGTTTTCCCTCATCCAGCCCATTACTGAGTCCAGACAGGCATCTAGAGGAGAAATGCCATCCCTGGTCACTGCATCTGTCGGAGACACAGAGAAATATATTTGGGTGTCATCAGCGTACTGATAACATCACGCCCCATGTCTCCGGATAATCTCTCCCAGTGGTTTCATGTAAATGTTAAATAGCATGGGGGACAGAATGGCTCCTTGAGGGACACCAGATGTAAGGGCCCTCTTATCGGAGCACACGTCCCCCAGATGCACCATCTGGAATCTACCCGAGAGGTAGGAACGGAACCACTGGAGCGCAGTGCCCCCGATTCCCAACTCCCTCAGGCGTTCCAGAAGGATACCATGGTCAATGGTATCGAAAGCCACCGAGATGTCCAAGAGCACTAACAGGGACACGCTACCCCTGTCCATGCTCAGACGGAGATCATCGACCAGGGCGACCATGGCAGTCTCAACTCCATAGCCCGTCTGGAACCCAGTTTGAAATGGGTCTAGATAATCAGTATCTTCCAAGATCGATTGAAGCTGGATTACAACTGCCCTCTCAATCACCTTCCCCAGGAAAGACAATAGCGAAACAGGCCGATAATTATTATGCATCAGGGGGTCAAGGGAGGGTTTTTTTTATCAGCGGTTTTACAATGGCCAATTTTAAGCTGGATGGAAATTGCCCATCCCTGAATGATGTATTAATTATGCAGTGCAGCATGGTAGTTACAACTGCACCCCCCTGAGCCGCTAGCCACGAGGGACAGGGATCGAGAGAGCAAGTTGTCTTCCTAACACTTCTAAGCATCTTGTCCACATCCTCGGTACTTACAGACTCAAAGTGATCCAGTACAATAGAGTCCACGGAAGCTCTGGAGACCTCTACTCTGGTCTCTGAGCAAATAATGGCGTCAAGATCAGCCCTTATCCGAGAAGTTTTGTCCACGAAGAAGTTGTTAAATTGGTCACAGCAGGCCTTGGATGGTTCCAAAATAGGGTTCAGGGAGGAGGGAAGCTGAGTAAGCTCCATCACTACCCTGAACAGCTCTGCTGTACGCGACTCCATGGACGCGATACGCGCATCATAGAACAAGTTCTTTGCTGAGTCTATCGCCACTCCGTAGTCCTCATAAAGAGAATCCAGGAGTGCCTTGTCGGCTAAGTTCTGATGTCTCCTCCATTTGCGCTCTAGTCGTCGCAGAACCCGCTTCCTTACCCGGAGATCTTCCGTACACTAGGGCTGCTTTTTGGAAGCAGGTCTGAGAGGACGCTTGGGAGCGATACTGTGTATAGCCCTGGAGAGATCAGTGTCCCAGATGGTAGTCAGAGCATCAACAGAATCGCCGTCAGATCCAACCATATACCATTTATGGATTTTTTAAATTTAAATTGTTTAAAAAAATAAGTCACGGATGGTTGAATCTGTGATTGCAGAATCTGTGGATATGGAAGGGCAACTGTAATAAGGAACACTTGCCAATCCTATAAGGGAGACACTTTCTAACCTCAAGTAAGGAACATCCCTTATAATTTCTTATAATAAAGGATACCTGGCATCACCTGCTCAAATAGAAACAAAACAATTTATTTATTTCAAGGATTTATATCCCACCTTTCTACCACAATGGGATTCAAGGTGGATTTCAAAACAACACAACCCCCATATGTTTCCCAGTGTTGATCTTCTACCAACATGAGCACAGCATTCTCTGTCTCACAGTCAGACCTGAAACCAGAGTGAAATCCAGATAACAGTTCTAATAGAAGATGTCATGTAGATGAAATGTCTGCATCACCATCCCACGGAGTATTTTAAGCACCAGCAAAAGAAGAAGAAGGGGTTTTCTTACACAGAAGTTACTAATGAAAACTTACAGCCACAGCAGCCACAACAGTGGGAAAGGGAAGCTGTGAGAATAAAGTAAAAGCTTAGGGGAGGTTTTCTTCCATATTTGTCATTATGAAACTCTATTTTCATTTTCCGTGGGTTTTCCAGGCTATGTGGCTACATTCTGGAAGAATTTATTCCTGATGTTTTGCCTGCATCTGTGGCTGGCATTTTCAGAGGGAGGTGGCAATCAAGTGTGTGCAGTATATATACTTGTGTGACCCTTGGTTGGAGGAATGATTTATATGTTAATCTGTGTGTTGGTCTGTTGTTGAATGGCAAGGCCTTAGGGTGGGAGGATATGCATGGTGGATGTGTTTCTATTTAATTAACAATCCATCATTAGCAGTGAAATCCCATGACCCTGGGTGGTGTTCATTTGCATGCACTGAGTCTTGATTTTGGTGCATTTCAGGAAGGGTAGCCAAACTTTGTTTTCACAAGCATACACTTCACAGACTTCCACACCAGTTTTCTTTTCTTCATTCAGAACCAAGTACCATCCCTCACACCAAATCTCTCTGGTTTAGATCTCAATATGAAATGAAAATATTATATAATAAGAGGTAGCCACTGCTCTGAACAGTAATAAGTAACACAGAAAATACAAAAATATCACTGAAAATAGTTTCCCGACTGAGCATCCAGGAATGAAATTACAAAAATAGTTGTTGGTTATAAATCTGCTGAGTACTACATACTCTTCTTTGGAGAATTTAATACAGTTGGTACTTATTCTTGACAATAGTAGGCTATGAACACTAGAAGGCAGCATTACATTGCAACAAATCCCTTGGAATAAAAACTCATCCACAGATGGAAATCAAATGACGATGCTACCAAGGCATATGTTTTATTTCAGCCACTAGATGGTGACAGCAGAATGGCATAATGAGCTTTACATTTTCATTCCACTGAGATCTTTTCTTACAAGAATGTTTAAAATCTCAGAAAATAAGGGGCAATCTTTACATCTCCTTGCTACAAGAACAAAGGATGACTACACAATAATATGATTCCCTGGATATATGATTATTTCCTGAAGAAAGCAAATCATTGAGAAATATTTAATGCTTCTTGCACTGCTTGGGATAACTATATTAGTACAATGAGCTCAATAATATATGCATCAGTGTCAGGCAGACATCACTACATTAATTTTCTCTGCTGGATAAAAATAAATGAATGTATTCCGTGATCTTAACTCTCACAGAAATAGTGTGGATTAATTTTAGTTCAATAGCAATACTGTAAATGGGAAAGAGATTTTCAGGATTAGAACATCACAGTTGCCCTGTGATGGACAAGAAATGACAATAAAGAAACTAGCAAATGTTATTATAATGTAATTAGCATTATGTTAATATTATTATAATTTCATAATATAGTTCAGCTTTTCTTTCAGGGAAATTATAATATAATTAGCACACAGTATTATTTCTACAGCCTCTGTCACCAGATATCTGGCCCTGTAGCACTGGAGGGGCAAAGGAATGAGTCCTAGAGAGCACTGCTTGCATTTTACATAGAATGCAAGAGTTGGAAGGGACCCCCAAGGGCCATTCAGTCCAGCCCCTTCTTCCATGCAGGAATACATAGAATGCTATGTTCGTTTATACTCTTGCTGTTATTTAATTTGTTGCTGTTGCTGTTGTTGTTTTTTTTATACTGCCTATGGTTTGTTAAATAAAATAAAGGCATTCATTCATTCATTCATAGAATGGTAGAGTTGCAGGGGACCCAAGGGCCATCCAGCCCAACTTCCTTTGACCATGCAGTAATACATAGAATCCTAGAGTTGGAAGGAACTACAGTATCCAAGTCAAAGCAAATCCGAGCAATTTTGTCTGCAAAGTGCCTTACACATTCTTCACAGCGAGCTGTTGAATTATCTTTGTTTAGTTCTTGGGGGCTAAAATACAGAAGGCCCCTAACCACTGAGACTAGCTCTGCTTGACGACACTGTGCAGAGAAGTATAATTTCTGCCTCCATTGGCATAGGCCTTCCAATGGGCCCTAGCTCATTTTTGGTTGGATTCACTCTGAGTCTTCTGCCATTGTCACTCTGGTCTCCATCCCACTCATTTCGTCACCAACAGCTCCCTACTGAACCAGGGGGCATATAGGCTCCACTTTGTGGGAGGGGATGCTTAGGAGAAATTATGTCCACTGCCCTGGCCTTTTCCCTATTCCAAAGATCTGCCAGGGCTTCAACAGGGTCACCTGCCAAGGCAACAGGAAACTTCCCAAGAGCCATAATCATCATCATCATCATCATCATCATCATCATCATCATCATCATCATCACCATCATTATCATCATCTATTTATATCCATCCTCTTCTGGTTGGATCAAGGCAGCTTACAACATAAGTCAAAAAATACAATACAAACTAAAATCCATCATCCCTCCCTCCACACAACACTTAAATTCCCAAGTGACAGTAACAATAATAACATCCAATAATAAAATGATAAAAATGATAAAAACAGCAGCAAGACAATGGGAATCCTGAGTATTCTATATGGAGGTCTATATTAATGGGGGCCAAGTGAGCTAATCAAGAAAGCCTTGTCGGAAGAGATCCATCTTGAAAGCATTTTTAAAGCTGTTAAAATTGGTAATGTTACGGATTTCTTCTGACAAGCCATTCCATAGGAATCCATCCAAATCCATAAAGCCTCCTGGGGCAGACCATCTTAATTCACCCACATACACACACCCCTGTAGAGGCTCTGAGTCCCAGTGAGTCTGATCCCTACCAGATAGTGATCAGTGCACAGCAATGGAACTACAGACAGTTCCTCCATTCCCAGATCACTGTCATCTTGCCTGGAACAGAAGATCAGGTCCAGAGTGTGTCCTGCAGCATGGGTGGTCTCCGATATTACTTGGGACATCCCTATGGTTGTCATGGTGGACATGAAATCCTGAATTGCTCTTGATAGAGCAGTCTCTGCATGGATGTTGAAGTCTCCCAGGACAACAAGCCGAAGGGACTCCAATGCCACCGCAGAGATTAACTCAGCCAGCTCAGGCAGGGAGACTGTTGTGCAGCAGGGTGGGCAGTACATCAACAGAGTCCTTATTCTGTCCTGGCCACCCATCTTTAGGTAAATGCACTCATACCCAGTAGACTGTGGGACCAGGCACCTGGTAAGGGAGATGGAATCCTGATAGATCACTGCAACTCTGCCTCCCCAACCCCCAGGCCTTGCTTGCTGCTGTATGGAGAATGATGGTGGACAAAGTTGGGAGAGCTTAGCCCCTCCAGCTTCATCCAGCCAGGTCTCTGTTATACATGTCAGGTCGGCATGCTCGTCCAGGATGAGGTCCTGGATCAAAGATGTTTTTCCATTCACTGACTTAGCATTGAGCAGCAGCATTTTCAGCCGGGGGGGGGGGGGGGGGGGACTGTTTCCAAGGCTATCCAGACTATTTGAAATGGGGGTCAGCTTGGGAGTAACCAATACCCTGTGGCTAGACTCCATAACTCAGTTCAGTGCAGTATATGTGCTGAAGAGAGCAGGGTAGAGAAAGAAAATTAGAGCTTGGAAAAAGTACTTTGGACTACACCTTATATAATCCCTCTTTCTGCTATAGGACTTGTTGTCAAAACTGATCCCATCTTATCTTCTTTACTTTGTCTCTCAGAAACCAGACCTCACTCCTATCCTCCTTTGTGTGACATTTTCTGTTTGCGCTTTGACAAATAGGAATCCAGTCATTGCAAAAACAACATCTCATTGGCAAGACAACTTTGTATGTGACTTGAGTGTGAAAATTAACACACTCTTGCATTTATGGCAATGGTGCCATAAAACAATAAAACAATTCGGAACAATGAACCCTAAAAGGAATTTCCCATTCCTTTACTTCATTTGCATTTGAACCATGTGAAAAATCTGACCCCTATGAGATCATGTGGCAAATTTCTTGGCTCATAGATAAAACGTTTTTCCCCCCTTTCCAGAGCGAAGTACTCAGCCATACAGCGATCACTCCCAGGGATTGTATACTATGGACACATTATGGATTATGCTCTGTTCTGCACAGTATAATTGTTTTTAATGTTTATTCATGTAATTTTTAATCCTAACTTGTTTAATTCTTTTTAAAGGGGGGATATTATGTATATATTATTGTAAGTTTTTAATATGCTGTATGCTGCTTTGGTTGTTTTTTTTACAAAAAGTGGGATATAAATAAAAGTTTTATTAATGTTTATTTATTACAATTAAAGGGGCCAAGAAATTAGCAATTTTGTGTCTTTAGCGAATCATGATGAATAATGTTGCAAGTTTCTTTTCTGCTGCTTCAGAAACTAGAACATGGAACAATGTATACAAACTGCAGGAAAAGAGAATCCATCTAAACATTAGGAAAAACTTCCCGGTGGTAAGAGTTATTTGACAGTGGAGTATGTTGCCTTAGAATGTGATGGAGTCTCCTTTTTTGAAGGTTTTTAAACCGACTCTAGATGGCTATCTTTTGGGAGTGCTTTCATTGTGCCTTCCTGGGGGTTAGACTGGATGGCCCTCATAGTGTTCTCCAGCTCTGCAATTCTATGGTTCCTCTGAAGCTGAGAGAATGTGAGTTGCTCAAGATCACTCAGTGGGATTCCATGGCCAAACACCTGGTCTCCAGAGTTGTAGTCTAATGCTCAAACCACTACACCACCCTGGCTTTCCTCCAATCATGTAATTACCATTTATTTATTTATTTATTTATTTCATATCAATTTATTCAGATGTTCCTTCCCTTTCATCATGAAATCACAGGATGGAAAATAGATAAAACAATATAAACATTTAAACAAGTCCATATTAAAGTCAATAAGTAATTGTCTTTTACCAATGACCTTGACAACCCCCCAAAAGTGTCCAAAGACACACAGAAAATATAAATATTACTTAGTTGTGTCCACTTTGCTAAATAAGAAAGGTCTAAATGGGGCTGGGTGGTTGTCGACCTCTGAGGCACCCATGGATGAAAGCCCCAGGAACTTTAAAAGGCTAACAGATGATATTACATATATTCATTACAAGAAAAAGTATGAGTCATTATATAGAAGATTCAATAAGTCTATAACAGAGATCTGTCTAAATTCAAAAAGATAAACTGGTTAATACTGGAAATAGTAATGAAAGATTTTTTTCCTTTCTATTTCTCAGGAATAGAATATTAATAAAATTATCCTACATACTAATTTGTAGAAAATTTAACCACACAGCTATCATGATAGTCTTTCCATGATGATAAAAAGTACACATATGTGAAAACATATAAAAAGATCTTGTTAAAATGCAATCAAACTATTCATAAAATTGAAATTATGTAAATCCATTAAAAGACAAAAAACAAAAATAAGTAAAACAACATATTACTTAAACTATTTAAAGCATGCTCTTTAAAGCTCTGGCAGCCAGTGCCTAAACCACATCATAAGAGAAAAGTTTGTACTTTCCAATGGAAGGACAACAAACAGGGAGTTACCCTAGCCTCCTAAGGGAGACAGTTCCAAAGCTACTAACAAAGTCTTCTTCTATGTTCCAACCAATGTGTTTGACACAGTAGTGAGACAGAAAGAAGGGACCTCAAGATTTCAGAGTCCAGACAGGTTCAAATAGGAAGACAATAGTTTTTCAAATACCATGGACTCAAACCATACAGAGTTTTATAGGTCATCACCAGTATATTGAATTGTGCCTAGAAATGGACTGGCAGCCAGGGGAGTTGTTGCAACAACGGAGTTCCCTTTAACTAGCCTTAATTAACATTCTGGACAGCCTTTTGGATCACTGACATTTTTTAGCATTTTTCAGAGTCAGCCCCAACTACAGCATGTTACAGTAATCTAAATGGGGTGTAACTAAGGCATGTGTCACCATGGTCAGATGTGTCAGGAACAAGCACAGCAGGTTCACTAATTTTAACTGTACATGCACACTCCTAGTCACTGCAGAAAACTAGGCCTCCAGACTGAAGGCTGAATCCAGGGTTACTACAAAGTGTGAATTGTGTCTTCATGGTGAGTGTAACCTCAACTGGACCCAGTCATTTACCTTGAAATGCACACCTCCAAACCCTCCAGATTGTGGAATAGGGCACCTGATCAATGGAATGGAGCCTGAACAGGCCACTACAACTCTACCTCCCATCTCCCCTGCTGCTGCACAGAGAACCCCAGGGGCCAAAGCTGGGACAGATTGCTCACTCCCACTGCCACCACCACCTAGTCCAACCAGGTGTCTGTGATACAGGCCTGATGAAGACCTGAATATCCATTCTAACCACTTATTAACCTAGCATTCATCACTAGCATTTTCGACCCACAGGGACTGTTGCCACAGATATCCAGACTAACTGAATGGGGAGAAAGTTTAAGGGCAACCAATACCCTTTTATGAACCTTCCACTCATGTAGTGCACATCACTTCCCTTTTCTTCTCTCACTTTCACTCTCTCCTGTTTGACTGTGAGTCCTGTCATCTTCCCCCCCTTTTTACAACATGTCTCCTTAAAATGCCCAGCAATGCCATCAGCATAGAGATTCTGCAATCATTTTTGACAAGGAGATATCTCTAACCAGAAATAACCAGACAGTCCTCCTCCTCTCGGTAAGGCATCAGGAGAGGCACTCACTGCCAGCCCCAAAATGCTTCATCAGAGGGATAGCCTTCTTTAGGAGTGACTCCACCAGCTGTCAGCCCAACCCCACATGAGTCCCACTTTTATCCCCTAGCCCAATACATCTGGGGAAGGTAGCTGACATCACAGCTGGGGGACTTGCTGGAGACAGCTAGCCAAGTCTCAGTCCTGTAGAGAGATGCTCACATGTATCTAAAGGAGTCAAAGAATGAAGAAATGACAAAACAGCAACAACCTGGCAAGCTTCACTTCATTCACCCATAGATGGTCTTCAAGATCCTTCCCATCTCTGTACAGGTGCTATACAAAGAGAAACATGCAGGAAGCCTGCTGATATATCCCTCCCCCAGAAGAAACAGTACATGAGAACAGTGATGGTATAAATGTTTTGTACATTCTTTTCCAACATAAAAATGATATCCTAATAGCTAGAATACAATGTAAAATATACAGTTGGCCCCCTGTTTTCATGGGGGATCTGTTCTGGACACCACCACCACCCCACGAAAATGGAGGCTCGTGTTTATTCAAGCCCCATAGGCTTGAATGGAGCACACCCCCATGTGTGCAACAAGAGTGCATGTGCCATTGCAAACAGCAGAGGTCGCCCCTCCGGGTATATTCAAGGGCACAGATCCCAGATCCATGCATTAGGAAGGGCAACTGTACATAAATCTAATTCTCACATTATTTTATTACATGTGGGTAACAGTGTGGGGGAGATGTATTAGCTTTTAGTTACTAGAAAAAAAGATTTCTCATAAAGATTCTGATGTACATCCAGAAACAATTCAGAAGCTTCTTGGGATTCCAGAATCTCAGTTCTGGTTTGTAACCTACCGTAGTGTTTGCTGACAGGCTCCTGTGTCAACCTGGTATGGTGGTATAATTTTCTAGCAGTAAAGCCTTATGTTCTGCACAAGTCTAGCATGACACATCACAGAGGAATTCCCAACTATGGCAAACTCAACTCCATTCCATTGGTTCCACCAGTATACATGGTATGTGCCATGTATATGCATTTGACAGCATCTCTGGTACAACAGTTTTAACAAGGCATACAAACTTTTACTTTCCGCTTAGCATATGAACATATGGAAATGAAAGAAGTAATATAAACCCCCTTTGGTTTAATACTGTTTGAGCTATGAAATCACTAATAAATAATATAATATAATATAATATAATATAATATAATATAATATAATATAACTGAAATATGGAAGGAAAGGATCCTATTTCACTTCTCAGTTAACCATATACAAATTAAACATATAAATAACCACATATAAATTAAACACATAAATTACATATTTTGTAAATTGAAGACATTAAACATAAAATTCTTATATTATGAATTAAACATGTAAAATGCAAAAGAATGAACAAGAACCCTATCTGATTTCTTTGTTTTCTTTATCAACACTTAGGATAAAACTGACCTTTGATAGTTAATGGCATTTACTCTTCTACTGCAAGTGATGTTCTTATCCGTATCATATTAAATGCTCATGAAAATTATTGTCTAACATCAGTCATGAAGGACTTGCTGGTTCCTTGTTTGTTGCTTTTATCTAATGACTATATTACAGGGACAATGAAATAAAATCTTTGTCTTTCATTTTGACTCTATATATTCCAAATAGTCTGAGCATAACAAAAAAATGTATTTCACAATTCATTTATCCAGTTAACAGCAAGCAGAAGGCCAGTTATAAGTTCAGTTCGCCAAGTCAGTAAGATTAACAAGAGAGAACATTTTAGCTGGGAACACACAAATCAAGGAAAACAATACTTACCTGCTTTAGCAAAGTTCTAGCTGTTTTGCATTTATTATTACCTTTTATATGTCAGAATCCCTTTGTAGTTCCTATTTATTAAAAAATATAGATACACTTAGGACCACCCTAGATGCAATGTAGAAAATCCATGGACTGATATTGTAGGAAATCTTGCATTTGGGATATGGCATATGGTGGAGTTTATATTTCCTTCAGTGTTGTTTTCCTAATCAGTAATGAAACTATGCTGGCTGGGGAAAACTAACTTTTCTGAACTCCAGCTCTTGGGAAGGATTAACATTCCAATACTATTTCATAGAACCATAGAATCATGGAGTTGGAAATGACCACAAGGGCCATCCAGCCCACCCCTGCCATGCAGGAAGACACAATCAAAGCACTCCCAACCATCCAGCTTCTGTCTGAAAACTTCCAAAGAAGGAGACTCCTCCACTCTCCGAGGCAGCATGTTCCACTGTCAAACAACTCTTACCACCAGGAATGTCTTCCTAATGTTTAGGTGGAAGCTCTTTTCCTTAAGTTGAATTCACTGCTCTCTGTCCTAATCTCTGGAGCAGCAAAAAATAAGATTGCTCCATCCTCAGTATAGCATCCTTTCAAGTATTTAAACATGGCTATCATGTTACTCCTTAACCTTCTCTTCTCCAAACTAAACATAGCCAGCTCCTTAATCTGCTACTCAGATATGGCATGGTTTCCAGACCTTTCATCATTTTGGTCACCCTCCTCTGGACATGTTCCATTAAACAAGCAGGAAGAAATAAATCCAACTGAGTAAATTGGGGCCTAGTATCAGTCAATATAGATAAAAGCCTAAGGGATTCACATGTGCTTCCTTCATTTGATACCTAAGCTTACTTCATGTACCAGATCTGGGATGTATTTTGCAATGTTATCTCCTTGTTCAGATGAAAATGATATACAAAATCATCATTGGGAAATTGATATACTACTGGGTTATGCCCCATTTTTGACTAATAAAAATTGATGCAGGGGCAACTACCTCCCATATTGGTCCACAATATTGTTCCTTGTTGGTAAGCAAGTAACATTAATTTTGTTAATGCTAAATATTTACTTCCAGCTGACACCTTCTGATTGAAATGGATGGGCTAAACTGATGGCCATTTGAAAGACATGGCAGTGGTTACACATTTCCCAGTGGAATGCCTCTGTGTGCCTCTGAAGCTTCTGTCACTAGGTGTGCAGGCTCATATAGAAGTCTGCCCTTTAAACACTGCAAATAGATAATATATTATTTATAACATGTAGTTACTTTAAAACAAGTGACTTAGAAAACATGGTTCAGAAAAGAAGATGGAAGCATATCTACTAGAACCATTTTAACAATCAGGAAATCTCTCATAGAAAAGGCAGCTATTGAAGCTAAAACATTGTTTGCAAAAAAGATGGATGGTATTACTAGCATAAAGAGTGTGATTGACATCTTTTGAATAACAATATTGGCTGGATATGTATGAATTCTCAAGAGCTCAGTGATTAGTGTATCATGTCTCTGTTTGCATATTGAACTCTTTTGCACAGATGGTACAGTTCTCCCTAGGGATCCAGTATAGACGTAACACCCCAGTTTCCTATACTTAACCTCTTCTGAGCTGATCACCTAGTACCATCTGGTTTGGGTAGGAAGAAGCCTGAGCCTAAGCAACAGACTGACAGTTACATCTGATATCAGTGGCAACATATTTGGGAAAGGAGTGCATTTATCATCAACTGTACAGTAGGAAGATACCTAGAAGAGGATTTAACATCATCTTCTCTTGACATTTTGTTTAGCTGGCTAACATCAAGAAACAAATAGATACTTGTTTTATTCTTCTACTACTGTGGGTCCTTGGTATTTGCTGGGGTTTAGCTCCTAGACCCCCCCCCAATATGGATACCAAAGTCTGTGGATGCTCAAGCCTAATTATATTAAAAATGGGGTAGAAAATTGGGTTCCTAATATAAAATGGCAAATCAAGGTTTGCTCTTTGGATTTTTTCAAAAAACTATTTTCGAGCTCTAGATGGTGGTATCCATGGATACAGAGGGCTGACTCTATTTTAATTTGTTTAAACCACACCATTTGATTAAAAGGTGGAGTATGAAATAAAATAATGAAACATGTAACATTTTGGCTTTTCCAGAGGAAATCCAGGGTTAGTTTCCAATCAGAGTTTGCAACTATGATTTGCAAACTCGGCCTTGAGCTAACCATGGATAGTACCAAAGTAAACGAAAACATTACAATATACAGTACTATTGTTTCACTAGCTGTGTAATGAGGAAGAAAAGAGAACTTCCATGTGCAAAAGAAAGAGGAGCCCATGGTGTGTCCCTGATCACTTCACCATGTTTGGGAGCCCAGAGTCTTTTGTGTGTCAAAGCTATTGCTGATTTGTGAGTCAAAAGGAAAAAGAGAAGAAAGCAATGAGGCACAGACAATCTGGAAGATAATCTCATAAAACATACACATATCAAAAAACTATTGCATAAACATTATTTTCTTTAATTTTAACAAGACATGAAGGAGTACCATTTTAATCAATTTATACAAGTGTTAGATCTGATGAATAAGTATTAACACTTTCTGGGGGATGGATTAATATTCTGATGGATTTGGCTGCAACAGGGACAACTATTTAAAGGCTAAAAGCCTGTTTTCTAATCAGTACTTTGCCAAAATGGTTTCATATCTAATTTTCTAATGTGCTTTGGACTGTACCATTTTGTAGACCAAAAGTGCTATAAGAGATGGTTATATCCTTAGGCCATAGTGTAAAACCACATAAATTATGCATGGATTTTTGTCAAATCTATCCTTCCCTCTAGCTAAGAGAGATTATAATTATATTCTTTTCTTTCTTTGTCATCCCATCCATACACATGAGGAAAAGATGATGATACTGTAACAAATTCCCATCAGAACTATAACAGACCTGGTGAATAAATCATAGAATCATAGAATAATATTCTCATCTCTATCCTAGATCCTTTTATCATGCACAGCATCACTGGTTATTAAGGCCATTTAAAAAGCTGTGCTGGATTCTATTAAAGACCTATCTAGTCTAAGAATCTGTTCTATGATCAGTCAGGGGCTGTCTACACAGGCCAAAAAATTGTATTCACTCTGTTTCCATTTCTTTTGGAACATGCAATGTAGCAACACAGTTCTGATTTTGTACAGCGCCGTGTAGATTTACAGCGCTTTATAAATAAAGTTAATAATAATAATTAGAACACATTATGGTTTCACAAGGAAAGCATTTCTTTTAAGCATGAATGCACATTTTACAAACTTAATTTGTACTGTGCAGTTTCAGGGGTGTCAGGATCAGAGTAGAATCAGGATGGGTGGGTTAATTGGAGGGCAGGATTAATTTGGCAAGCTTAGTGCATGTTGCCATTTTTATTTTTTATTTTTTATTTTCAGGGCATAATAATCAAAGGTTAGCAGGGATTCTGAAATTGAGACATGGAGCTATATTTAGTACTTTATAAACTTTGACCTACTGTTAGCTCCATTAACTCTGCTTGTTGTTGTTTTTAACTGCCCTCAAGTCAGCCTCAATTCATAGTGACCCTGTGAACGAGACACCTCCAAGCCCCCCCTGTCCCGAACTGCTCAGGTCCTGCAGGTTCATGGTTGTGGCCTCCTTCATTGTGTGTATCCATCTTGCAGCCATCTCTCTTTTCACTGCCCTCCATCTTTCCTAGCAATTATTGTCTTTTCCAATAAATCATCTCTTCTCATGATGTGGCTGCAGTATGACCACCTCATTTTAATCATCCTGGCTTCCAGGGATAGATCAGGCTTGATCTGTTCTAGAATCCTTTTTACAAAAATTGTTTTGGCCATCCATGTTATCCTTAACACTCTTCTTCAGCAGCACATCTCAAATGAGTTGAATTTCTTTCTGTCATCTTTATTCACTGTCCAGCTCTCACATCCATACATTGTGATGGGAAATACAATGGTTTGGATGATTCTAATCTTTGGTATTCAGCTTGATATCTGTGCACTTTACGATCTTGTCCAGTTCTTTCATAACTGTCCTTCCCAATCCTAATCTTTTTTGGATTTCTTGACTGCAATCCCTGTTCTGAGCAATGATTGATCCAAGATATGGGAAATCTTTATTTCAATTTCCTCCTCATCTATATTGAATTATTTTATCTCCTCAGTAGTGAGGCAGACATGCTGATGAACATTAAGAAAACAAAAATAGCTCTGTTACTGTTCAACAGCATGCCTGCCTCGGCACTTTCTTCTTTGACTTCCTTTAGTAATTCTTTCAAGTCTTATGGTATTGTCTGCATATCTTGGATTGCTGATATTCCTTCCCCTGATCTTCACTCTTCCTTTCTCTGTCTCTATACCTGCTTTGCACGTTATATTTTCTGCATACTGGTTGAATAGATAGGGCAGCAGAATGCATCTGATTTGGGAACCATTCTTTTTCTTGGGATTCTGTTCTGAGGGTAGACTCCTGTCTGAGTACATCAGAACAACCAAGTGCAGTGGTACACCCATTTCTTTAAGATCACTCCACAGTTTTTCATGACCCATGCAGTCAATGGCTTTGCTGTAGTCTATTTTCTTCTGCAATTCCCTGGTATACTCCATTATCCATCAAATGTTTGAGATGTGATCCCTAATGTCTATTCTTTTTCTGAACCCAGCTTGCAGCTCTGGAATTTCTCATTCCATATATGTTAGGTCTCTTGCTAACATACTCACAGAACTGCTTGCCATCATTTTTTGAGAAATCTTGGAGAAGAGGTGAGGACTGTAGAGAAGCAAACACTGCCCCTCTCTTCAACACCCCCCCCCCCATTTATTAGGAATCCCATTTTCCTCTGCAATGTAAAATACAGCAAAGAAACAAAATATTAGCTACCACACTGAGGATGCAAGAAAGGACCTACATCAAGAAGACAATGAAGTAAGATATTTGAGGATGGTGTAAAAAGTCAGGCGAAGGTCCATCACATTGGATTCACACTGCCCTGTTCTTGGGTGAGCAGGGACCAGTATCAAGATCCACAGTCCATGGTCAAATTCCTGCTACAGAGAAGAGGAGAGAGGTAGCTGGGCAGCCATTTTGAGTGGAGGAAGCCCACAGTCCTGTTCCAGTAATTTTCTAAGACTTTTCAGTATGGACACTGATGGAACCACGGCAGTCACCTGCTACTCTTGTGGGATGTTTGTCTTCTTGCCTACAGAAGTGGAGAAATTCACATGCACCAAGTGCAAGTTGGTAGCCCTCTTGGAGGAGAAAGTGCAGCAGTTGGAGTCCAGAGTAGCTACACTTCAGCATATTAGGGAGCAGGAGGATTTCCTTGACACAACAGAACTAACAATCCTGGACGAGTACCACGCAGGTCACTTGACATATACAGGAGGCAGACAGCTGGAGGAATGTCACACAGAAAAGTAGGCCAAGAAGGGATTGTTCTGGGACCTTGCAGCTAGAGAATCGATTTGAAGCTCTTTCCCTCATCAAGGAGGATGGGGAAGAATGGCATGGACAGATTTCAGAGACAGAGCAGGGGAGCCTGAGAGTCCCACCTGAGGGAACAGTCGCTGCTAAGCCTTGGAGGAGGCGTGTGGTTGTAATGGGCAACTCTTTGCTGAGGGGTACAGAAGCAGTGATTTGTAGGCCTGACAAGATGTCTCGAGAGGTGTGTTGTCTCCCCGGGGCAAAGATCTGTGATGTGACAGAGAGGCTGACAAGACTGGTCAAGCCTACTGACCAATACCCCTTCCTTTTGGTCCATGTGGTAACCAATGATACTGCAAGTCACAGCCTTCAGAACATCAGAAGGGATTACGAGGCGCTTGGTAGGAAGCTGAAAGGAATGGGATCCACAGGTTGCCATCTCGTCTCTTCTGCCAGTTGAAGGGCACAGTCCAGGAAGGGAGAGGAAAATAGTGGATGTGAACAACTGGCTCCGCAGATGGTGCCGCTGAAAACGATTTGGATTCTTCAATCATGGGCTGCAGTTCCATGAGGAGGGACTTCTTGCAACGGATGGGTTGCATCTCACACCAATTGGAAGAAATGTTTTTGCCAACAGTCTCAAGAACTTGATCAGGAGGGTTTTAAACTGAGTTCCGAGGGGAAGGGAGACAATATTAAGGAAGGCGAAAGGGATGGAGAAAATAGTCAAACTGACATAGAGGAAACAAGAAAAAATTGCAAGGACACAACAGTGGGAGGCAAAAAAACTTGCACAAGCAGCAAGTAAATGGGACCCGTGGTCTGCGATGTCTCTACACTAATGCACAGAGCATGGGAAATAAGCAAGATGAACTTGAACTCCTAGTACAGCAAAGCAAATATGATATAATAGGCATCACTGAAACCTGGTGGGATGAGTATCATAAATGGAATGTGGAAATAGAGGGGTATAACCTTTTTAAGAGAAATAGGCCAAACAGGAAAGGAGGAGGAATAGCACTATATGTAAGAGATATTTACACCAGTGAAGAGATCCAGGACATCAATCATGGAAGCCAGGTGGAGAGCATCTGGATAAAAATTAAAGAGGAGGGAAACAACAAGGATGTTACGGTGGGAGTATATTACAGACTCCCAAGTCAAATGGAGGAATTGGATGATGCCTTTCTAGAAAGATGACTACACACTCAGAAAGGAGAGATGTAGTAGTGATGGGTGACTTCAACTACCCTGATATTTGCTGGAAGTCTAACTCAGCAAAATCCTCAAGGTCTAGCAAATTCCCCACTTGCCTGGAAGACAATTTCATTGTCCAAAAGGTGGAAGAGGCAACAAGAGGGTCAGCTATTTTAGATCTCATCCTAACCAACAAGGATGACTTGGTTAATGGGGTGCAAGTGGTGGGATCATTAGGTGGAAGTGACCATGTTCTCCTGGAGTTTGTTATACAGTGGAAAGGAAAAGGCAGACATAGTCAGACACGCATTCTAGACTTTAGGAGAGCGGATTTCAGTAAACTTTCAGAAGTATTGAGGGTGATCCCGTGGTCAGAAATACCAAAAGATAAGGGAGTTCAGGACGGATGGGACTTTATCAAAAGGGAGATACTGAAGGTAAAATTTCATACAGTTCGAGTGAGAAAGAAAAATGGGAGGTGTGTAAAGAAACCAGGATGGATGACTAAGGAACTTTCAACTGAGCTAAGTTTTAAATGGAACATGTATAAGTAATGGAAAAAGGGGGAAATCACGAAAAAGGAATTCAAAGAAATAGCAGGCATGTGTAGGGGTATAGTCAGAAAAGCTAAAGCGCAGAATGAACTCAGGCTTGCTAGAGAGGTTAAGAACAATAAAAAGGGCTTTTTTGGATATGTCTGTGAACATCTAGAAAGCAATGCTATAATCACAAAAAGTCAACACGGCTTTCAGAGAAATGAGTCATGCCAGACAAATCTGACCTCTTTTTTTGATAAAATTACCAGCTTGGTAGATGAAGGGAATGCTGTGGATATAAGTATATCTTGATTTCAGTAAGGCCTTTGACAAGGTTTCCCATGACATTCTTGCAAACAAGCTTGTAAAATTTGGGCTAGACAAAGTCACTGTTCCATGGATTTGTAACTGGTTGACTGGCCGAACCCAAAGGGTGCTCAACAATGGCACCTTTTCATCCTGGAGAGAAGTGACCAGTGGGGTCCCACAGGGCTCTGTCCTGGGGCCCGTATTATTCAACATCTTTATCAATGACCTGGATGACAGAATTGGGAGCATACTTATCAAATTTGCAGATGACACCAAATTAGGAGGAATAGCTAATACTCCAGAGGACAGGATCAAAATTCAAAATGACCTGGATAGACTTCAAAGCTGGGCCAAAGCTAACAAAATGAAATTCAACATGGAGAACTGTAAGGTACTGCACTTAGGGCAGAAAAATAAAATGCACAGATATAGGATGGGGGACATCTGGCTGAATGAGACTACATGTGAAAGGGGTCTTGGAGTCCAAGTAGACCACAAGTTGAACATGAGTGAACAGTACGATGTGGCAGCTAAAAAGGCCAATGAAATTTTAGGCTGCATCAATAAAAGTATAGTGTCTAGATCAAGAGAAGTAATAGTGCCACTTTATTCTGCTCTGGTGAGGCCCCACCTGGAATATTGTGTCCAGTTCTGGGCACCACAATTCAAAAAGGACATTGAGAAACTGGAGCGTGTCCAAAGGAGGGTGACTAAAATGGTGAAGGGTCTGGAAACCATGCCCTATGAGGAAAGACTTAGGGAGCTGGGTATGTTTAGCCTGGAGAAAAGAAGATTAAGAGGTGATATGATAGACCTGTTTAAATAATTGAAGGTATGTCACATTGAGGAGGGAACAAGCTTGTTTTCTGCTGCTCCAGAGAACAGGACCCAGAACAATGGATGCAAGCTACAGGAAAAGAGATCCCACCTCAACATTAGGAGGAACTTCCTGACAGTAAGGGCTGCTCGACAGCGGAACAAACTCCCTTGGAGTGTAGTGGAGTCTCCTTCCTTGGAGGTCTTTAAGCAGAGGCTGGATGCCCATCTGTCAGGTATGCTTTGATTGAGATTTCTTGCGTGGCAAGGGGTTGGACTGGATGGCCCTTGTGGTCTTTTCCAACTCTACGATTCTATGATTCTATGAAATGCTGCTCAGGACCTGCACCACAAACAAATGAGCAAGCCAGGGAAAATCTAAAAGCTGAGCCAGAGAACAGTCCCAAACTCAAAAACAAAGAGATTTCTACCAGAGATCAATGCAAACCAAATGAGAATCTGAAGTCAAATTCAAACAACAATTCAGGGTCTCATTAGTCTTGTTGTCAACAGCAAGCAAGCAGGAAGATTACAAAAAAGATAAACGCAGTCCAAGATCAGGAATGAGCAGTTCATCACAAAAAAAAAGGTCTCAGGGCACAAGAAATAGCAGACAGGATCTGAAACTTGAGAATTATTTTACAACATTAATTAGGATTAAATTGTTAAGTCTCTGAAACTCCCTCCAGAGCTTATCGGTAGGCATTTTGGCCTACAAAGGAGTGCTCTTTGTAGCCAACCACTTCCACTGATCCCCATCTACTGAAGCCTGCCATTGGTATCATCCCCATTTTTATCCACAGATTCAAGCATTCATGGTTGGAAAAATATTTAAAAACTGTATAAATTCCAAAAAGCAAACATTGATTTTGCCATTTTATATCAGGGACACCATTATACTATGCCATTGTGTATAGACATTGGATTTTATGAACTTAAGCATCTATGGATTTACGCATCGATGGGGAGTCCCTGAACCAAACCACAGCAGATACCAAGGGCCCACTATATTATTATTAGTAGTATTAGTATTAGTATTAGTATTATTTCCTGGTAGATTAGCTGTGATTGGCCCAAGATCACATATTAAGTTCCATGATGGAGCAGGGCTTTTAACATGAGTGTCCCTGGAGCAAGTTCACCACTTACAACTTTACACTCTGTCATTTCTCTCAGATCAATGCTCACTACAGAAACGATACTAAAGCTGAAGTACAACAACAGTAGAAAAAGAATCCAACAGTCAATGGGCTTAATTGGCATAACATATACTTTTTCCTAATACATAAATTATCCAACCAAAACTGAGAAACTGGAATATGGCAGTCCTCCATTCAGCTAACTTCACATATTTTATGGATTACAAAACCAAATAAGAAATCACTAACTATAATCTACTGTTCTAATAAAGCAGCTCCTAAGTTTTAGGCAGGACATAATAAGAGTTCAACTTACATTCATTGTTGAGAAAATGCCCTTGATATCCACCTCCAGCACACTGCTGAGTCCAGATTACTTCACTTCTGTTACTTGTTTGGTAGGGTCAAATAGTGAAAGTCAAAATGCAACATACTTTCAGCAAAGAAGGATTTCCTGTTACTTCTTCTCACAAACCACTTCTAATATTTTATTAGCAACTTTTTAGCAATTTTTATGGCAACTTCTTTTGCAGCTCCTGGCAATATACATTTGCATTATAGCAAACACTGAAACAGCCACAATGTTTGTTAGGTCATGAAGCATGCTACCTTAATTGTACCAACACCATCCAAACACTGAGAATGAGATGTCAGGATAGTTGTAAATGCAGTACTCTGCAGAATCAAATACTCCTGCTGCTGCTAAATTAGCCTCTTCATGATTCATTTGGCATTCCAAGCTCAGAGCCAAACAACAAACAAGACTAAGGTCCCTTTTACACAGCACATACATAGCACTATGATTCCATTTTAACTGCCATGCAACATCCTATGGGACTCTGAGGCTTGTAATGTGATGTGGCACTAGAGTTTTCTGTTTTTGTTTTTTTGACCAAGAATGCTATATACCTCTCTCTAAGCTCCAAAACCCAGCATCCCAGAGGATGTTGCCAAGGTAGTTAAAATGTCATAGCACTATAATTGTGTAATGTCCAATGGCACTAAATATGTCACTAGGAATCACATAGGGCTTTCCCCCTTTAACATCAGGTAAAAGTGCAAATACCTTCCTTCAGGGTCTGCAGGTGTGTGGTGGGAAGGTTTAAACCTTTTCTCTCCTGTGGTGCCCTTATAGAAATTGCCATCCCCACTCCATGTTGCTATTAGATGCAGGTGGGACTCTCTGTGGGTACCACTAGGTACTTTTTCATGAGGCTGCTAATAACAGTACATGTTGTGATCCCAGTGAAGGGGGAGGGAGAGAGAGAGAGACTGAACATTCTCTTTGGCAATTTTTCCAGCACATTCTCCTGTTTGCAAGAGCCTGAGAAAAATCTGGAGAAAGTAGCTATCAAGTTTATTTTATTTGTTTCTTCAACTCTTCCTCCTGATTTTCTGCTTCTGATTTTCAGAACTTAGAGAGCTGTTGGTCTTCGAAAAACAAAACAAAGAAAAGCAGGGGAAGTTAAAGAAGCTGAAGGAGGAAAAGCCTCCAACTGCTTTCTAAAAATGCAAATCCACATGTTGTGTGCCTTCAAGTAGTTTCTGACTTATGGCAGCCCTAGGGTAAACCTAACATTGGAGGTTCTTTGCAGAATTTGCCTATTTACAATCAGAATTTAGGCATCCAAAGAAAAGAATATGACAAAATCTTGCACAAGTCCAACATTAACACATGTGGTAATCACAAATTGCCAAAACACTACATATATAAATGTAGCCTTTCTATGCATGTACACTTGGTATGCTGCAGGGCCCAACTTCAGTACACCTACAGATGTGTGAGAGAATTTGTTCTCTTTGACATGTGTACTGACAGTATGCAGGCATGCATTCCTTTAGCAGGGAAAAATAAGTTTAGTAATCTTGGCGTTTGCAAGTAGCATATTAGAATAAATTTCAAATGGAGTTTGTCTACAACTTTACTGAAAAATCACCACACATTAGACTCCAATAATAAGTCACATTTTTATAGTAAAATGACTTGCAGTCTTTCTCCCCAATGAAAATTGTCTTGCTACACTCTTGTCCTAAGGTATTAGTTATTTGTTGGTCTGTGTTAGTTATTTGTTGAGTATTTATACACAGCAAAAATGCAAAGTATATTTAACTATTACAGCCTAATATATAATCAAACCACTTGGCTCATCTCTGAAGGAGATGGTCCAAACTGTGCAGACAGTAGGCTTTTTCTCAGCAGATACATCAACTGTATGTCTCTGTTGATTTTCACTGTAGATTCATATTCCAGCAGCTGGTACTGGGTATATTGCCATGAATCTAATATCCATATATGAATATCCTCTTCTTGGACATCTGTCTGCCTCTCCTTTTCTGGATAAGTGACCAAAACTGGCCCAGTGCCTGGACTTACCTAATGCCAACACTCTTAGAGAGTGAAATTATTAACTTGCTATAATACATGCGTTTCAAGCTACTAATTAGCAAAATTAATAGGAAAAACCTTCAGTTATTTATCTCAGATATCAATGCATGTCAATTGACTTAGGGATTCTGGGGGTGCAATACCCTGCAATATTTCACCCATTAAAACCAGAAAATGTGTGGTCAAGCAATGTCAGAGTGTGGTCAGACGGCAAAAGTTATTAATAAAGAAGAACACAGAGGTTAGGAGATGCTGTAGTGGCTTGCATTTTCTTGAGCCTACTGGGAAGGGAAGACTCTGTTCTCCCCCCTCCCCCTTTTGAATTAATTGAGTGCAAACTACCAGTAGTTTTTCCTACTCTAAATTCAGTTTGGATCAAATGAAGTAACCTGAGGACAAAGGGGGAATATGTGAGGAAGAGAGACAAACACTGGGATGTTTTAAAAGTAGATGAAAAATGGAAGATCAGAAGTTTTATCAGGACTGTCCTGGCCAAATCAAGATGGCATGGGTTTACGGCCACCAAAGTAAACATTCAAAATTTTAAATGTGAATGAATGACAGAGGTAGGGAGGCAACCAGACTAAAGAAAAATGCATAGCTACTGAGAAGTCAGAGGAAACCCTTTGTAGGAGATACAATTAAAAAAAACAAGAACCTGTCTTGAGTGGGCAACTCTGGGAGGCTGAGAAACTGTATTAGCCCTCCAGGAAACCTTGGATGACTGTAGCCCCCCCTCCAAAAAGAAACACATTTTCTGCCCCCAAAATGCACTCAAAAATTCTCTGGGGTAGGAGATTTTCACAAGTTTTTAGGCTTAAGAAAGCCCCTTTTTAACAAGAGTGAATGGAAGTAATGTCTTGTTCACTTTCTGGGCCTAAAATGGTGGTGGTGGTGGGGGGGGGGCATAAATGTTGCAAAATACTTTCCACAACCTCTATAGGGCATTTTGAGGCAAGCTGGAGCAAAATTTTAAAAAAATGTATACTGTATATATATATTTTTTACCCCTGGAGCATGCATGCAGCCCATGGGCCACATTTTCTCCATCCTTGACCAATCAGATAAAGAGAGGTAGCATGGTTTGAAAAGCTTACACAAGGTCCAAGAAACAACAGATCTACTAAGAAGTGGGTCAGGCACAATTTTACTGGACTGTCAGCTTTGAAAGATGTTAACTGAGAAAACTCAGAAAGTTAGGGGAGACAGACCCAGAATAGCAGTAGGAAGAAAAAAGTATTATACATAAGGTTGCCAAATAGCTGGAAACAACTGAAAAATAAAGAACAGCCTCACCACTGTGCCACCAATGGAAGTCTGATATACAGAAATCATCAGGTAAAGTTTTCCATAGCAAGAAATTCACTATATTTATTTATTTGAATACTTATATCTTCTTGTTGGTGGTGTCATTTCTGACTTACAATGACCCTGTTTCCATTTTCAAGGGGTGGGTGCAAGGTAAAAGCAAGCAGTTTGGAGGCACTTCATGGGAGAGCATGAAGAATGCATGCCTGGCAGGCTTGGCTTGGCACCACCTCCACTGCTAACCTGGAACCATGTCTTGGTCTGATTGCACGACACCTCCTGTATGCCCATGACCCCTGCCCAACAATATTACTGCATTTTTCAGTCTGTGGTTGACTAAATCCAATATTTAAGACATCATATTTGACTAAATTATAAATTCCAATGAATGTCAACAACATCGTACCCCTCCTTCCCCCCCGCAACAGCCTCTTTAACAATGGTTGGACTATAATGTTTACATACCACATCTGGATCCCTCCATATTCGCAGATTTTTTTTATCCCCAGATTCAAACATCCACAGTTTGAAAATATATAAATTCCAAAAATTAAATCTTGATTTTGTCATTTTGCATGAAGGACATCATCATACTACACCACTGTATTTAATGGGACTTCAGCGTCCTTGGATTTTGGTATCCACAAGGGATCAAGTAACAAAACCCCAAGATACCAAGGGCCCACCATACTTGTTTTCATCTCCAAGCTATCTCAGCACACATATGCAAATATCCCAAAATCTAAGAAATTCCAAAATATAAAACAGTTCTGGTCCCAGGCATTTTGGTTAAGGGATACTCATTTAAAACAGTTTTAAAAGTAAACAAAATGAAGTACAACAAATGAATCACTTTAAAACAAGACTGTCTGAAACCAGTTAAAATATACTTTAAAAAAAATAATGTAAGACCACAGTATACAATATGCACAGATTTGACAACCAGGCCCAGAAGCTTTCGTTTTTAAAAAAATATTTTTTACTTGGTGCCTGAATAACACCACTTGATTGGTATCAATCAAGCTTCAGAGAAGTGGGTATTCCTAAACTGAGGTGCCACAGGAGAGAAGGACTTCTTTCTCAACTTTCTTAATATCTGTACCTCAAAAGAACAACTGAAAGAAAGAAGATAGCAGCATGAACATTTGTAGACTTAAGTCTGCTTCCTCAGAAGCATCACGCATCTCAGGAAGTAGACTGAAGTCTATGAAAGTTCATGCTGCCAACTTCTTTCAGGTAGTCTCAAAGGTGCTACAAGATCTCTCCACATACTGATTCTATAGACCTACATGGCTATCAATTCAATTCAATTCAATCAGTTTATTCAGTCATTTATCAATATAAAATAATAAAAACCAATAAAATAATAATTGTACAGCACAATTACTAACTATTATTAAAATTCAATTCAATGAGCGTACAGCAGAGTCAAACTCTATCTATTATCGTCGACCAATTGCAAACATAACTTACATATGACATATGACATAACAGAATTTAGCTACCTTAATTACATCATATGGATTCTAATTATCTAGCAAATATCATAAATAAAAGGTATCAGAGTGCCATATAACACAATTTCCCACCATTTGTAAAGTAAATACACAGGAAAGGTTAGTGTGCTACTAAAATTGCTTTAAGATGGTTGAATGTGGCCCATCAGTTGCCTAAGTGCTGGCATAAACAACAGGAATTAATCTCTGGACCACAGTTAAAATTCTTATTTGACTTTCTGCAGTGAATTTCACAGAAAATCAAGTTAATGGACTATTTGTACAGTATGTAAAGTAAATAGTAAGTAAACTGTACTAGTTTCAGGGTACAGTTCAAAAGCTAATAACAGCCAGAACACTGGGAAATGGTTGAAGGCATCAAATAAAAGAGAATGCAAGGAGAAAGTAGGCCTGAGGCTATATAACAGTGAAAGACTTGTTTTCTGAAGACAAATCTTTCCACGATAAATGGCAACCTAGCTCAACATGCACACATTGAAGGGGGTTGAATTTAGATCCCGGTGCTAATGGTATGGCTCTATCATGGCACCATTTAGTCCCACAAGTTATCACAGCTCCCCCACCCTTAAGAAATAAATACATCAGAATAAATCAGAATTTAATACAGCTGACAAACACCCTCATTCTCTACTGCACAGATAATCTCTGGGCTCTCCTGTCTCCCAACTCGCTTTCTAAGTACTTTCCGGCAAAGTTAGCTGAAAATATTTATTTTCAATACTTTCCTCTTTTATTATAGTATGCAAAGAGATCTTGTAGCACATTTGAGACTAACTGAAAGAAGAAAGCTGGTAGCTTGAGCTTTCATAGACTTGACCCTACTTCTTCATGCTTCTGAAACCAACAACATCTGGAATTGTACAGTTACCTGCCCTCGATGTTTGTTTGTTTATTTATTTATTTACTTATTTATCCCAGCTTTCGCCAAGCACAGAATTCAAGCCAATTTACAAGTTAAAACAAGAGTATAGCCCAAAACAAAAGCAAATAAACAGAAAGTATTTAAAAAAAATTAAAACAAAAATTCTGTTTAAAAATGCAAGTCAAAAACAGTTTAGGAAACACATGATAAAAAATAATAAAAAGATACAGTTATAACACACCTGATTGAAAGCTCTGTCTACCCCGAGTTAACCAAAGGCCTGCCTATCTGCCAGCTGGTGGGAAAATAGCAAGGAGGGAGTCAACTGAATCTCCAATGAAACAAAGTTTCACAAGTTAGGAGCAGCAGCTGAGAAGGCTCTCTTTTCTGAGTCCTAAACAAATGGGCCTGTGAGATATTCGGTCTTGTCAGCTTCATTTGAAGTGATTCAATGGAGATTCCATGTCATTTTGCATTGGTTCATATGCTGCAATATATGAGCCAGCTTTTCTGAATACACAACAAAAAAATACATATGTCACATACTTCACTTTAATCCAAGTGGTAGATGCCTACATTTGGAGCACAGTGTAAAATGGTAACTAATAATTAGTGATCAGTAAAATCCATTTCAGGACATATTTGTTGTTGTGTGCCTCCAAGTCTCTTTTCACTTATGGCAATCCTAAGGCAAAGGATTTTCTTGGCAACTGCCATCCTCTGAGGCTGAGAGTGTGTGACTTGCCCAAAGTCACCTAGTAGGTTATTATGCTGGAGCAGGGAACTGAACCCTGATCTCCAGAGTCATAATGCAGTGCTCAGACCACTACACCACATCACACTGACTCTATTCAGTCCCTAAAAGGACAGATACTGTTCAAATTTCCAGTCAGCTTGAAATAGGAACATTGTTTGGGGTTATCTTTTGTGTTACTACCTTTGTTAAACTTGCTTGAATGCCCTCCATTGTGATACGGTTGGGGGCAGAGGGATTTATTTATTTACAATATTTCTACCCCATCTCATATCATTCGTTCTAAAAACATATTAAACAATTTAATAATGTAAAAATGTGAAGTTAAAACCATGTACGTAAACATTGATTGAAGTCACTGGGGGCCTTAAAGGGTTTTATAAAAATAGAGCAGCTGGAGAAGATTCTTAAACTCATAATGAACTGTTTTTAATTATTTTATCCTTTACCAAGTATATGCTTTCAAATGCTTTGCTATTGTTAATAGTTTCATTCTATTTTAATGTTGACATTTTGTATATTTTAACTGTATTTTAATTGTTTTAATTTGTAAGGAGCTTATCACGTGGACTTTAAAACCATCTCAACTCTCCTGGGATGCAGCTGGGATGCAGGGCGGAGAAAGGGATTACTGTTTGCTAAACTGCCCCCGAATCACCACCCGCCATCATCCCGGGTCCAAGCTGGGTCTCAGCCGCACCTTTTGAAAGTCAGAAGCTTTCCAGATTCTAAAAGGTACTGGCAGAGTGCAGCTGGGACCCAGGCTGATGGCGGGTGGTGACTACGTGGAGATTTAGCATATAATAATCCTTGCCTCCATCCTGCATCTTGGCTGCAGCCTGCAAGGCTTTGGACAGTTTTAAAGTCCACGTGATAAACTCCTAAGCTTCTTTGAATCCCAAATTTTAGCTGAAAGACAGAGGATACATAAGAAGCTGTAAACATATACCCTGTTTCCCAATGCTTACCTCTATTATACCTTTCTTGGGGCTCAAACAGGTCAATTTTTGTTCATCTCCTCCTCCATTTTGTTTTGGTTTTCTTGTTGCTGTAGTTTTCCCAACTTCCTTTCTCAAATTTCTATGGCTCTGTGCATACTAGCAGTTTGGGCCGGCCTGGGGGCGGAGTCAGGGTGTAGCATCTATATGATGCATGCCCTGCCCCCACCTCAGGGCACCGTGATGCCATGTGCCACACCACATGGCATTATGACACTCCTCTGGTACTGCCTACGCAGGAGTGTCTTCAAGCCGTGGTGCCATGGCTATTTTCTTACACAAGGTTTTGCTTCCAGAAAAGTGAGTACAGTACAGATGAGTGAGTTGTAACACTAGTCATCTAGTCAACTTTCTTTCTACAAATGCCTCTGAAATTCTCTGTTCTACCCTAGAAGTCAAAGGAACCTTCCCACTATGTTTAGCCAATAATGCTTTCTTCTCAGGAAGTAGTTTCTATAGTTTTCATCAGTGCCAGGCATTTGAAACAAATCAGAGGTGATGACCTATGGCTTTTCAGATGGTGGGTAGGATCTCCCATAGTCTTTTACCACTGGTCATGCTACATGTACCTGATGAGAGTTGTAGACCAGTATACCTGGAGGACCAAAGATGCCATATCCCTGATATAAGTACTGTGAAGGTATAGCAGAGCCCATTGGCTATGTTGCTGGTACTTGTACTCTAGTATACCTGGAGGAGTCAAGGCTGAGGAAAGCTGACATCTTATTTTTAATCCAGATGCCACAAGAGCAGTGGTCAAATCTACATGTTTGCATAAAACTTAATCAGTATTATTTCTAAGTAGGTGTTGCATGTTGAGGTGTCATACTCTTCCCAATTAAAGTGGAGCATGCTCTTTGTTGTCAGCCCAGCTATTCTGGTATAGTGTGAGTCACTCATACATCAGTTTCCCCACTTTGTGTGTCTCTTCTTTTCTAGGCATTCCTCTGTGAATTCTAGTGTGAATATCCCAGAGAATAATTCATACCTACTCCTGAAACTGCATCCTATGAATGATCCATGATAGCACATAACCCATGAGTAGGGGTAGATTGTCAGCTTCTATTTCTGACAGGTGCTTCCAACAGCAGCTTGACATACAGAGGTTCAACTGTAGCTTTCCCTACCACCCAGGTCTATGGAGCAAAATTTTTGCAGCTGAATTTCTGTCTTAAAGGGACAGCTCATTGCATCTTTTTGGTATTTTGCAATTGATCTTCCCTTCCTGTAATTAAACAGTGCCTGATATAGCTTGTTTTCCAGGTGCTTTTAAAGATCTGCCTTTAGTTTCCATTTTGTGTATTCTTCTGATCCATTCTTTGTTAAACTTTGTGTTATGTTATTTATATACACTATTATATAATTATGTTAATAGTGCAAATCTTTCATTCTTTGTAAAGCCCCAGTTGGTAACATGAACACAGTTGGATGAAGCATAATATACTTTTTTTAAGACTGATGTTAAAATCCCCTATAGATTTCCCTTCAGATTCCCAGGGGGAAACTGCATAAGATAAGCAGTATTCTGCTAGAACCTACTTTCAATTTTTTTTTACTTGCAAGAAAGTGCAGGTCAGGACTGCTACCTGTGAGTAGGGGAATTAAAACCTTTCCTGGCTTAGAAGTTTAGGCCCTCAGTTTAACATATGACCTATGAAGAGTTTTTTTGTTTTGTTTTTTAAGAGGCAAACTCAACTGACACTTACATTTACATCTCTCCTGTCTATGTACATTTGTTCTCCATCTGAATCAGATCCTGTACAGCTTACTTGGAAGTTAAAAAAAGCAAATGAGGCTCAGCTGCGCACTGTATATATAATGTGTGTACTTAGCACCCAAAAAAGCAAGGACTGGGGTTTTCTCCTAACAAAAAATCCAGATGTTCTTAGTGTAATCCTGTATATACCCACCCAGAAGTAAGTCTCATTGAGTTTCATGTAGTTTGCTCCCAGGTAAGGGAATATAAAATTCCAGACTTTAGGCTGCATCTGTACTGCAGAAATAATGCAGTTTGACACCAGATTAACTGCCATGACTCCATGCTATGGAATTTTGGGATTTATAGTTTTGTGAGATATTTAGCCTTTTCTGTCAGAGAGCTCTGGTGCTACAACAAACTACAAATCCCAGGATTCCATGGCAGTTAAAGTGGCATCAAACTGCATTGATTCTGCAGTGCAGACACAGCCTTAATGACCTATCATTTTTCTACATGTGTTATCAATTTTTTTAACCACTCCTCTTCAGAGTCTTCACCACTTTGTTTCAAAGAAATAAATAAAATAAGCTTCTCCTGGTATAGCAGGGGAAGGCAATGTGTTCTCCTCCAGATGTTGTTAAATTGCAACTATCATCTCTCTCCCATGGCTGTGCTTGCTGGGCATCATAGTCCAATATCTGGAAGGGCCACACGTCCTACTCATCCAAGTTTTATTTGCATAATTTATATATGTCGGGGTCCTTGAGGAAGCAAACATGACTAAGAAAATCTAAAGTTGTCATACATATCATCTAAAGCAGTAATAAAGCTGCCCTATCTACAGCTATAGAAAGTAACAGTGAAAAGGTGCCTATTTTTACTTCATTTTTTACTTTTTCCAGTAACCTTTCAGGGATACACACACCTCTTCTCCTTCTTCTTGTTATCTCAGAAAGTCTGATATGGTTCCAGGGCACCTTGTGTATTTGTGATATACAGCAAAAGACAAGCTTGCATTGTTTTGTTACTCCCCTAATGATTTTCCATGCCCTGGGGAGGAGAGTGTTGCTCTGCTTAGCTTTAGCTTTCTTCCAGGAAATGCTAGCTTACCTGTACAGGTGAAGGCAACAAGAACACCCAGAGAGTTTCCTCTTCCTGAAGATGCTCAAAGAATAAATATCAATGCAAGTCAAACTGATGGGGATGAAAAGGAAGATATGGTGGGGTTTACTTGAATTTCCTTTGGTGTGTCTAAAAACATATTGATACCTGTGATATATGATGTAAGTTTGGTTCTGTGATTTTATGCTGTTCCTTGACACATTTGCAACTCAGTTCTAATGTTATTTTATATATTTACATGTTTAAACCCTGCCCTGTGTCCACAGATCACACAATAGAACAACATTAAACTATTCAACAACATTAAAAAAAATACAGAAATCTGTAGCCCAGTCAGCATAAAGCCAGGATCAGGCTCCAAACTTTGTGATGTAGGGTGACTTTAGAGGATTAGTGTGTCTGCGCATGGTGGACTTTTTTTTTCTGAAGTTGCTTTTGGGTTTTTTTGTAGGGATGTGAGTGCTGCTCTTGTTGCAAATTTTAAAGTGATATCAGGTTCTTTACAAAAATCATGAACAACAAAGGCTTAAGAAACCTTGAGAATCCATGCCCTTTATATTTGCTTTTAAACTTTATAATATAAGGGGTTTTTTCATTCTACTTCAATTCTGGTCATGTTTATTTGGAAGTATGGGATAGTTTAAACTTTTTTGTTTATAATCATTACACCTTTTAGTTCTTCTTTCTTTCAGTCTGTGCTATGAACTGCCTTGAATCCTATGTTGTGAGAAAGACAGGATAAAAGAAAGAAGGAGTGACAGAAAGAAAGAAGGGGAGAGTAATGTCTTATACCAAGCAAGATAAGACTGCAGTTAATCAAGTAGTCAATATAGTAGGTCCTGTGTATTTGTTGTTAATTGCCCTTAAGTCAACTGGTGTGATATTTAAACTATACATATGATGTAAAAACAACTGCAGCTTGCAATTTACAGCATTTCTCAGTCTTCATATTTTTATTTAAGTTAAGCATGTATCTAGGGCTCAGTTTGCATGTGATATAGTAGATGTTATAGTGGGCCTCCTGCTGTGTCCTATAGAGAATATTTTAAGAGAGTAACAAAAAAATGTGAAAGTTTGATTGTTACAGCATTGAGTAAGAAAAACTGCATTTTAATGAACAAATAGTTCTATAAACAGGTATGTTCTGCTATACCTGGTGATCATGGTTGTAGATTAGGAGTGAGGAAAGTGTGGACCTCCAAATGATGTTGGACTATGGTTCCCATGATTCCTGGCCTTGTTGGCATACCTGCAACCACGTCTGTAAGGCAATGCATGTCTTTGCTCCTGGACTAATGGGAAGATACCTGTAACAGATAATTTATGAAAGCTGTTTGTAAAGTAACTGAGGAGGACTTGATATGGAGGCTCACCAGCAAAGTTTGACTGGTTGTGCTTCTCATTCTCCATAATTTCATAGTCATGTGTGATTATAAAAATAAAGATAAATAATTACAACATGAGACTAGATAATTTTGCTGATGATTTTTCCAGAGCCTGGACTATCCTTTTCTTTTCTTTTCTTTCTTTCTTTCTTTCTTTCTTTTTTTTTTTTGGGGGGGGCTACCAATTCCAGAATACCTCAACCAGCAATGCCATTCTGAAAACTGTTGTCCAAAATCCCCAACTTTTCCAAGCACTACTTTTTAGACTTTTTGTTTTTTTTACCATGGACCACAACAAACAGGGAGTGAGGGTTGGCAATGTTTCTGTCTGAATTTCATTTTTTGGAAAATTGTAGTGTGTTACTTAAGTTAATATTCTTTTCTTTCATTCTGTGTAGACTTAGGAACAGTTTGTAGGCTACCAGAGCTATTTTAACTTTGAATATAATTCAGTGGGGCCACCTTTGGAAACATAGGCACGTTCCAGACACGCCAATAGTACGTGCTCGGCATGTACTAGGGTTACGAAAAGGCGTCCTTTCCGGACGCCCTAACCCTAGTACGTGCCGAGCACGTACAAAATGGCAGCGCCTTAGACACATGGGCGCCGCCATTTTGACATGCTGGATGCTTAGCATCCGCATGTCCCCCTGCGCTTGCGACGTCACAAGTGTGCCATTTGCGCACTCGTGCATTGCAACCGCGACGCAAAAAAAAGCCGCTTTTTGTGGCTTCTTTTTCCACTGCTGGGAACCCTCCCCATTTGGAGGCTGAGGCTTCCCAGTGGCGGAAACAGAGGCGGTCTGTAAACTGCCACAGTTTAATAATAGTTCTCATCTAGACATTTCAGTCTTGTTTTATTCAGTTAGAGAGAAATGGGGACATAACCTATACTTTATACTTGTAATTCTTTGAAATGTATTTGATTACTGCAATGCATGCATATTATGTATAATCTTTAGTACAGTCACATCATATCATACTCATTACAGATTTTGGAAACAACTACCGCCAGTTCAATTTAACTAGCAATTTTCAATTGAGGCCCCATTCAGGCTGACCTTTTTGCCCTGGAAGGAACCAGGAAAATTCGGTTTCCGACCCCCCCCCCCCCAAATCCCTCCGGAACCAAGTGCTGATTACCAATCAGGGTATTTTAACCCTGAATGCCCTCTCGGAGAAATTGGGTTAAAATGAAGGTGCCTTGCTGTCAATCAAATTTAGTTCCGCATTCGTCATAGGTGATTTTTCCTGCACTCATTGGCCAGTCAGAAATGTGCTTTTCCCCTTCTTTTTTTAAAAAACCAGGTGCCAGTATGTGCATATTTTGTCAAATTTCCCTCCTTGCTTCCCCAGAATTCCTCATACACATGTAATAATAATAATAATAATAATAATAATAATAATAATAATAATAAATTCCTCACCTCGGAATGTCAGAAAAGGATGTCATGCATTCTTTGCTTTCCCTAGGCTACCCATGAATTCCTTAGAGACAGCAGCAAAAGCATTCTGTATCGATTTGCCAAACTGGAAAGAGAAACGTAACATTTGCATTGTAGCATTCGCAAAGGAAAAAAAGCCTCCTGCAAAGTGCTCTTTGCAGCATTTCTTTTGCTGGAAGCAAGGGAATGAAAGTGAAAGTGAACAGGCAGGCAGGCACATTCTATCTATATATCTATCTACCTATTGCAAAAAACATGTGCATAGTTTGTCAAATATAATAAAAAATAAAAAATAAAAGAGAGAAAGCTGCCTGGTGCGAGAGGGAGGCTTGCTCCGTCCTGTGCCCTCCCTCTGACCTGCCCTGAATTGACCATTCATCCTGCTCCTTCCTTCTCCTCCTCCTGATCCATTACAGATTGCCCTCCATGGCCCCCTTCTTCCCCCCGGCTCCTTCATCCTCCTCCTCCTCCGTCACTTTCTCCAGTTCCCCCCTCTGCCCTCACTCTGACTGCCCTTTGCATCCCCGTCAGTCACCCTGATTCCCCCTTTTTGCATCCTGTCACCCTGAATCCCCTTTTTTGCATCCTTCCTCCAGCTCCTTCCTCCTCCTTCGTCCCGATGAAGGGGAGGGAATGCTCTGCCCACTGTCCTCCCTCTGACCTAAATCCCTCCCCTGAACTTGCCCTGATCATGATCGGGGGCATGTTCATATTTGCCAAACCCAATTTTTTTCAAAAGAGATGGCTTTTTCCCTGATCATTTGCCCCGAAATGGTTGTGCATGCCTCGAATTTGATTGTGAGAGATTCGGGCCAATATGAACTTCACATGCAAGATTCAATTCCTAATCCGGGGTAAAAGGTGGTCTGAATGTCCCCTGAGTTACTCCCTTTCTCCAATGAGACGAGCTGATTTGTTGGCTAATGGCAACTCACTAATGTTGTTAAGAAATAACTAGATTTAATTTGTTTGTGTGCAAACAAATTTCTCTATTCTCCCATGAGGCTTTTAAAGTAAGGTGAACAGGCCACACTATTAGTATGCGGCAATAAATAAAAGTTGTGCCTGAGTAAGCACTGCATAGGGGGCATTCAGGACAGGACTTTTGGAGAGTAGTGTGGTTGTTGAGCAGTGGTCGAGGGAGTGAAGATGGCAGGGACTGAACTTTAGATCTCCGGCCCTTGTATGCAACACGCAACACATAAATGCTAGTATTTATCTTCACAAGCCTTGCTTCTTGATTTTCATTGATTGGGAAGATAGAAAATGTGGTTGCTGAGTACTTCAGAAAAATGTTTTGCCTATGTTCAGAAACACTCAATATACTTTTGAATGAAAAATTCTCCATCCTTGATTCACTGGCTAATGTTTGTATTTAGCTGCTTATGGAAAAAATGGATTTTTCCAATCCAGAAAAAAAACCCCAGCTATTTTATGAGATGTTTTTAATAGTTTATAGTCTGTAAACCATTTTGATCTAGGGAAAAACGGTATACAAATAAAATTTATTATTATTATTATTATTATTATTATTATTATTATTATTTGAAGGGTTTGAAGGGTACATAAAGAACATATACAGTCGGCCCTTCTTATACACGGATTTTTTATACACGGATTTAAGCATACACGGTTTGAAAATGTTCCAAAAAAGTATAAATTTACCTTGATGTTCCATTTTTTTATTAGGGACACCATTTTGCTATGTCATTATACTTAATGAGACTTGAGCATACACGGATTTTGTTATACACGGGGGATCTTGGAACCAAACCCCAGCGTATAACAAGGATCCACTGTACTTGGTGGCAATCAGTGTGAGTAGAAAGAAGGGATATGCAGACTAGTAGTGAAACTTAGGACTGAAACAGAATGGCAGTAAGTGCCAACTTGGGGGTGGCATGGGGGCATGGGGTTTAGATGATGCATGCCCTGACGCCCCCCTAACCAGCATCATAGTGTCCACCTGACCAGACGGTGGGCAGTGTTGTAGTGCTCAGGTGGTACAGCATTCAGACGCCACACCCTACAGGAGCGCTGAACAACCTCTGCCACAGCAGAAAGGGCGGCTTTTTTCTGCCCCCAAAAGGAATGGCATTTTGCCACTTCTTTTTGGACCAGAAAAATGCTGGATTAGGACCGTAGCGTGTGGTTGCCGTGGCCCCAATCCATCAATCAAATGGGCAGTGTCAAGCTGTCCCTTTCGGCCATCTGTACTGGCTCTTAATTGAACATATTATTACACAACATATTTGGGACAGTTGTGCTCGAACTGGTTGTTGCAGACCTATTGCACTACAAATGCATTGCATTACTAATCTTAGCAATGAATCAGATTGTTCAGCTCTGTAGTCCATTGCATCTGGAAAGTGGAATCCTGTCAAAGAGCTTTATCACACTAGTGAGATCCCACAAGAAAATGGGAGTTAAACGAGAGTTAAGTTAAATTTGAATTTAAATAGAATTTGCATTTAAACAGAATTCAGAAAGTTTATCATACTAACTGCTGCTAAAACAAAATAACACCAAGTTAATCCGTAGTTAAAGCGGAGGAAACTAGTAGCTTTTTAAATTCGGTTTGTTCCAAATTAAAAAAGCTGCTGGTTTCCTCCACTCTAACTGTGGATTAACTTCACATTATTTCATGTTCATAGAATCATAGAATCGTAGAATTGGAAGAGACTACAAGGGCCATCCAGTCCAACCCCCTGCCATGCAGGAAATCCAAATCAAAGCATGTTAACGGTGATGTCGTGTAATAAACTTTTTGCATTTCCGGGTTATCTTTGCGTTATATTGCCTTTAACACCCATAACTTAAAAACTGCAAAAAGAGCTTTTTTAAGGAAGGAGTGACAAAATGATTCACTATGGGACAACACAGAACTCAATGATACCATTCTCTGTAAAATCTCAGTTTATTTTACAAATGCCTAACAATTTAATTTAAAAAATAATTAGCAGTAAAATAACAAATTAAAGTTTACATTTCATAATATTATGATATGTGATTATTTCATTATTTTCCCCTTTTGCAACAACCAATATCTTTCCTGACAACATCTGTCTGTCTATCCATCCTCCTGTCTTTTCTCTTTCTACTGGCTGGTAAAGACCTTTTTATTTAAGCAAGCCTTTGGCTCTTAGCTTGCTGTGGCTGGAGCTTTTTGTAATGAGATGTGTTATCCTTTTTACTATGTTTGCATGTGTTTTAAACTGTTTTATTTTAGTATTTTAACAAAACTGCTAATTTTTTTTTTAAAAGAAGTTTTGTATCAAATAAGGTTTAGCTGCATTTGGCTTTCATTTGTTTTGCATCAAATAAGTTTTAAAGAAGTTTTGTATCAAATAGGTTTTAGCTGCATTTGGCTTCCATTTGTTATAAGTTACTTTGGGTCCCATAAGTAGAAGGGAGAAAGGAAGGAAATAAACTACATGAATGAATTAATGAAATAAACATTAAGGGATCAATGTTTAAACCTAACATTCCCACTCTGGTTTATTAACAGTAGTCACAGCAAGTTCAGTGAATTTTATTTGCATGTAACAGCGAACACCAATTTGGAGGTAATCTGTGAACTCAGTGAAGTGTATTTCTCAGAAATACACAGAACAATCATTTTTCTTACAGGTCTTTAACTTCTTTTTTCTAATAATGATACATCTAGTAAAAGCTACTGTTAGGGTCATAGAACAGATGGAGCTTTAGGCTGATTTGCAGTAGCAGATCTTACACTCTTCTTCTGTTTTACATACTTTCATTTAAAAATGCTAATCCCATGATTGTAAAACTGTAAAGCCAATGTTTGTCTTTGACAGTAAGGATCAGTATATACAAACCAGTGCCAGGAAGAGAAGCAATTATACTTAATGAACCATATAGCATGTTAAAAGTAAATGTTATATAGACAAGACCTGAAGTATAGCTTGTTGTAGATTTGTGGTTTGCTGGTGATGCTGGTGTAATTTTTTAAATTAATATTTTTTAAATTTTACAATACAATTTATTACACTTTCTTCATACAAATATATGCCTTAACACTTACTCATTTTATAATAAATATCACCTCAGTGCACCCCTCCCCCAGGGCCATTCCCATCCATATACTCCAACCAAAATTTTAATTCATCTTGTGAACTTAATTTTCCATCTTCTTTTCGTAATACTTTTTCAATAATTTTTTTCCATATTTCATCAAAATTATTTATTTTCCATAATCCTTTCTTCATTTTCAATTTACATGTTAATTTATCATTAATTGCTATTTGCCAAACTTCTCTATACCAATCCTCCAGTTCCACATTTATTTTTGATTTCTAACCTTGCTATAATTAATCTTGCTGCTGTAAGCAAGTTTGTTACAAGATTTTTCTTCTTTTTTCCATTCTACATCATTATACAGAGATAACAATACTATATTTGGTTTTCTATCTGTTCTTATATCCATAATATTTTCTATTTCCAATATTACTGTTTCCCATTTTTTTACATATTTATATTACCACCACATATGTATATATGATCCCACTTCATTACATCCTCTCCAACAATATTTTGAATTATTCTTATCTATATTATGTAATCTCACTGGTGTTAAGTACCATTTCCAGATCAGTTTATAATAATTTTCCTTAATTCGTAAGGATAAAAATTTCAAATGTCTTTGTTCCCAAATTTTATTCCATTCATTTCCACAAAATTTACATCATAATTCTTCTTCCCATATCTCTTTCCTTTATTCTCCATTAATATTTTATACATTTTGCTAGTTATTCTATTTTTTAATGGAAATGATGTGAGCTGAATATTGATTAATATCATCCCTTTGAGGATTACCATTATTTATATGCTTTGGCATACAGATGGCTTACCTCTGAATAGTCATCTAGAACAATACATTAAGTGGTCTGCAGTGTCATTGGCCTTTAAAACTTCCTGAATGGAAATGTGTATCTCTCTGTTACTGTTTTATTTAAAATATGTAAGCATGTATGAGAGCATTTTTTAAAAAACAGAATAGTGTGTTTGAGTTATAACAAGACTGATTGCATGGCACCAGTACATGTATAACTGGGAAAACATAAAATTTCGGGGGGGGGGGGAATGAATTAAAGCAGCAGATTTTTAAATTTTATTTTCTTTTATATTAGAAAGGTTAAGAACTATTCCTCCATGGAGTGGTCAGAAAGTTATTATGAAACCCGAGGTTTAATTTCCCTCTTTCTTTTTCTTTTTCCTTCTCCTTCCCAGCACACTATTCCAGGAAGTTAAACTTTTGAAGTCCTGAAATTTAAGACATGCAACAACAAACTGATCCACCCCAACTTACAATGCAGGGGATTCAGGCAGTGGAGAAAAAAAATCCTGTTGTCAAGGCATCCTTCTTGACATCTACCAAAGAGAGCAAGGAGTGTAGTAGCAGACTTAGTCTAAAAAGACAACACTGCCATGAGCCACCATTGGAAGGAGCTGTCTGCATCTCTCAGTGCTCTACTGAGCATGTCCCAGAAGAGCCCTGTGCTAGCAGCACATTATGCAAAAAGGCAGTTCCAGCAGCTGAGAGAGAAGCAGAGCCAGCCTTTGCTCTACTTGCATCACCGCTGCTTGAAAACAAACCTGGATTACCAGAGAGGTCTGTGTTGCCAGGCCAGCTGAATGAAATCGAACAGCATGGCTTGATTCCTGATGCTGCACAACTGCAAGGCAATATGGGGAATCAGGATGGGAAGCTGAAGAGGAATGCAGGTGATGCACATGATGGAGGTGAGGATGCTTCTGGGCCCAGGGATGTGGATGGCACAAAGAAGGGAGCAGGGAGCAGAAAGGGACTGGGGAAGCATGGCAAAGGGAGTGAATCTGGTAAAAAGAAGGGCAAGTCGGAGTCCCGAGCCTCTGTGTTTTCCAATCTGCGAATCAGAAAGAATCTCTCCAAAGCGAAAGATGGAAACAGCAGCTCGAGAGAGGATGTTTTAGAAAGCCAGGCCTCGCAAACAGGGGAGCTAGACAGTGCTCATTCGATCCTCACCAAAACTCCTGATATTAGCATTTCTGCAGATGAGGGGGGTCTCTCAGACACTGATGTGGAGCATTTTGAAAATACAAATGAAACTCGCCCAGCTGCTCCTGAGCCGCAGGATGGACAAAGGACCAGCTCTGGCTCCGATACGGATATATACAGTTTCCATTCAGCCACAGAACAAGAGGATTTGCTTTCTGATATCCAGCAGGCTATTAGACTGCAACTGCAGCAGCAGCAGCAGGAGGCAATTAACATTGGAACTGAGCAGCATGGCACCAAAACAATGGACCTACACATGGCTAATTCTCAAGCAGCCCCCTTAGATTTTGAAAGGTTTCTTTCAGTAAGCAGTGACAAAGACAGCAGTCCAGAAACCGAACAGCCTGTCTCAGCTAAATCGGAAATTACAGACTATAACCCTGTGTGTGATAACAAAAATGAAGTGAAAGGAGTGACAAATGGAATGGGGCATTCCTGCAGCAGTGTATTTGATGAACAAGAGGAACACAGGCAATTGCCAGAGGAGCAGGAACAACCTGCTGGTGAGCAAAAAGCTGCATCTCCCTCACATCCTGCAGTGACAGAATATGGGACCCTGCTAGGCTGTTCTGTGTTTAATTTCCCATCTCCATTTGGAGAATCAGAAACTGAAGTAATGGCTGTTGAATCTGCAGGTTCAGAAAGAGAGGAGGATGATATTACTGACACAGGCCACAGTCAGGTTATTGAAGCCAAAGAAAGGAAAAGGAGTATGTCAGCTAGCAGAGAGGCCTTGGATGATGGCCTTTCTGTTACAATAAAAAATGGAACTCTGTCCTCAAATGATGTCTCAAGCAGCCCTATTCATAGTTCCAAAGGTTTTAAGCCCTATCCTCTCATCAACCCGTGCTACATCAAAACCACCACTAGGCAGTTGAGTTCTCCAAACCACTCACCTTGTCTGTCCCCATCCCAAAGTCCACTTTTCAAAAGGAGACGCGAGTCTTCGCAGAGGAAAGAAAGTGTGCCAACCAAGAAACAGAGGTCATCCAGTTTGGCTGGTCCATTTAGCCGATCAGCAGACTGGACAGATGAAATTTTGGATCATAGAGGTGACATAACTCAAAAGTCAGGTTCTGCAGATTTCTTGGAGTACAGACGGAGCAGAGATGGCTTCCAGGGAGAAAGAGTGCCTTTGAATCACTTGAGAAAGTCCTCAGGGACGCCAGCTTCCACTGACACCTTCCCCAATGTTTTTAGAGGTGAGTGTCATCTGTAAATGAACATTACCTGTTAACTCATGTCTGAAGAGTAAGCATCCAAGATAGAGCTAGTAATACATCATTTCTATTTTAGTAGCAATTAAATTAGGAATCTAAACTCTGCAGGTAATTATGCATGTGAGATTTGTGATTTAAGTGGAAATGAATATGTTCATACACATTTAGTATTTGTTTAGAACTCTTCTCAGTGAGGCATATTCAACACTGTTCATTAGACAACTAATATGGTGTGCTGTAACAAACACTGTGTTGTGTAGATAATGTTCAAAGTGGTTTCCATTCTCAGTAGGGATCTACTCACCTTTACAGTATAATTGCTATTGTATGAACAGGGAGGTCTTGATGAAAAATAATGGCTAGGCCATCCAATTAGTGAATCTAGGCCTGCCAAACCGAAGTGCAACATTTTGTCAACTGAACTGTCCTAGGCCTCAGTTGATCTCTTATAATGCATATAGCTTTTATTTATACACCTCTGTTTCCCAATTTTTCATGTCTTACTCATTTTCTTTACCACAACATTGAAAAGTGAGATGGTTTCCATTTTTGAAAAAAGCTTGAAATAACCATGGTTGGGGAGATAAATATTTTCAGAAGGCCAGCTGCTGAAACCATGACTGGATTCCAGGCCCCTTCTCTCTGATATCTCCTGCAGCCTTACCTGATGGCAGTGTAATGACACTGATGTCACTAGCCTTGCTTTTGTTTTGTTCAGTTGTTTAAACCCATTTTAAGGAGTTACTGGTGAGGTACCAGACTAGGGAACTGCAGGAGATGCTTTTTACTTTGCTCCAATTACCTTTCAGTTCTGCTCAGTGTAATGACCCCTTGTGATGCTACCACAGAGCACAGAGGGTATCTAGCAGATGCACTTGAGAGAGAGAAAGCAGCCTGATACTTCACTCGGCATCAAACCCACCTTTAAAAAAACATACACTGATGAATGAATGGGTGCATAGATAGTTTACTATTACCACATTAGTTCTTCTGACATTATCCAGCAAAGCATCAAGCTGAAGGATAAGGCAGTTGCTCTTTACTGTCCCCAAAATTATTCTGCCACAGAATATCCCCCCCCCCTTTTTTTTCCCAGGCTTTTTTGAAGCCTCAAAACTCCATTATGGGACCCACAGGTTTTCAGGAGAAAGGATAGGGGCTGCAATGGCTACCTGGCCTTTCTCTACTTTGCTATCAGTGGAGATTATTATTATTATTATTATTATTATTATTATTATTATTATTTTAAATAAATAGTAATAGTGTCAGTTGTGGTGGCCCTCGTGAGCAATACCAGATGTTCAATTGTATTACATGACACTGAGATTTTTGGTTTGGGATGAATGAGCCTAGATTTCTCAGTTGAATGCCATCTGGTAGGTAAGCATTGGCAACATATGACCCATAATTCCATGCAAGTTAAAACATGTTTTAGAGCAGGGGGTGGGCAACTGTCTTGCCTTCCAGATATTCTTAGACTGCAGCTCCTATCAACTCTAGTTTGAATAGCCAATGGTGACATCTAAAAACATCTAGAAGGCCACAAATATGGTTTTATGATTCTAATTGCCCAAAAAGAGGCACTGTGTGCAAAAATAGAAGCGATTGGCCTAGCACAGTAGCCTTGTGTCTTCCCTAACTCCACCAAACACTTTTTATAATATTCTACTGTTTGCAACTTTCTCAAATGAGTTCTCTATTTGCCCTAGGCTGTTTGCTGTCCCCGTTGTATGAACAGCGTATGAAAAGCAATTTGCCTGTGATATGGTCCTTCTCTGTTTTGTGTGTGTCACTGGGTGTTTTTCCATTGGAGCAGATGTTCTGCTCTTCCTCATTTAGTCACACTGACTCTAAGGTGTCCTGAAGACATATTGGAGAATAATGCACTGCAGAATCCAGCCATCAAAGTTTCAGAGGGTACTGTCAAAGTTTAACTTATTTCATGTCAATAGGTTTTGCTGAAACTACTTACATTATAAAGATTATTAGTTTAGGGATGGAAAGAAGAGTTGCACATTTTCTTCTTGATGCAAAAGGGTACCTTTATACTTCAAGACACTTGACAATAATCCATTTCAAATATTGTTTCGCATTTACGGATTTTGGGGTGGTGTGGGAAAATAGTTTGCACAAAACCAGTGTTTTATAATGTAAAATTATGCAAAATGAATTATTTTGTGCAGAAAACGGTATTTTTTGCCCCAAATGCTGACCTTTGCACAAAAACATTGTTTTTATACAGTTTTTAAAGTAAAATATACCCCAAATGTGCAAAATCACTAAAAATACACACAGAACCTCATAATCTAATCCAGCAGAGAGAAAACAGAGGCAGGTATCCTGTTTAACACAAATGGACCATAAAACTTCACTGATGTACTTAGACAGAAGGAGGCAAGGCAGCAGGGGGACTTTTGATGGTGGTAAATGGTAGAGGCCAGAGGGGGATAGAACTGTGTCCTGTGGGTTTGCTAAGGCCTACAGAAGAGGGTATCAGATCCCTCCTTACATAAATGTATAAACAGTGCAATTGCCAGAGAATTCTGGCCAGAGAACAGATATATCCTTGTCTGAAGTCAGGTGCATTGTTTGTTTTTTTTTAGTTTTCATATGTAGATTAGTTTATCTATATAAAATAGTAGAAACCGCTATTTCTGGGGATAAGTACATTTGTGATTTAAATTAAATTCCTGTGTGTTGAGTTATTTTGAAAAGTAACTTGGATAGTTGTTGAAGATTACTCCCTATAAAACACTTTGCTTTATTCAATTTTGAAATCTTAGCTGAATCACTCATTTCAAAGTATTATTATCCTCTCATTACAATAGTGTGCATTAATAATTGTGAGTTATTTGTTCAACCTTTTCACTCCCAGGGATACAGGACAGTACTCATCAACACGCTGCATACAAGCAATTCCTTTCAGTTCCTGCTTGTCACATCAAGGAAAGAGAGATCTCTAAAAGTATTGATGTGTAGGGAAATGTAGTGGAATCCTGATGAAGATAAATAATAATAAATAATAAAAATTTTATTTATATCCCGCCCGTCCCAAGATCAGGGCGGCTTACAACAAGGTTAAAAACAATGGTGCCATAACAATATAAAAATACAACAACAGGCTGACCATACAATCAATAAAAACTATCTACAAAACCAACAGAATTAAAAACCCCTTAGCCCAACCTCTTGGCCACGGAAGAGGAGGGAGGCCCACAGGATTTTTAGTCGGGGAATGCCTGTTGGAACAGGAAGGTTTTTAAGTCCTTCCTGAATTGGGCCAGGGTGGTAGTCGAGCAGAGCTCGGTGGGCAGCGTATTCCAAAGGGCTGGGGCAGCTGTGGAGAATGTCCTCCATGTGGTGGAGGATAACCTAGCCCCAGGCACCTTCAGTAATTGCTGCCCAGACGTTCTGAGGGTGCGAGGCGGAATGTACGGGGAGAGGCGGTCCTTTAGGTATCCTGGGCCCAAGCCATTTAGGGCTTTATAGGTAATCACCAACACCTTATATTGAGCTCGGAAGCGAATGGGCAGCCAATGGAGATCTTTCAAAACCGGTGTTATATGGCTGGTCCTGGAAGCACCAGTGACCAGCCGGGCTGCCATATTCTGCACCATTTGCAGCTTCTGAGTTTGGTATAAGGGTTGCCCCATGTAGAGTACATTGCAGAAGTCCAATCTCGAAGTTACCAGAGCATGTACAACAGTTTCTAGGTCCCTCTGGGCCAGGTATGGGCGCAGCTGGCGAATAAGCCGAAGCTGATGACAGGTGCTCTTGACCGTCGCATTCACCTGAGCAGTCAGGTGAAGCGACGAGTCAAGAAGCACCCCCAGACTGCGCACGGAGTCCTTCACAGGGAGCGTGACCCCGTTCAGGACAGGTGGAACCACCGCCATTCCTGGACCAGGAGAACCTATCACTAGTACCTCCGTTTTCTCTGGATTCAACTTGAGTCGGTTTTCCCTCATCCAGCCCATTACTGACTCTAGACAGGCCACGAGAGGAGAGACGCCATCCCCAGTCACTGCATCAGTCGGAGACATAGAGAAAATAATTTGGGTGTCATCAGTGTACTGATAACCCCGCGCCCCATCACTTTCTTCATTAGAGAGAGTAATGCCTGCTTCCCCATTGGGGGCTGATCAGCTGGCCAGTGAGAGATAAGTGAGTGGGCCATGCAGACAGTCCAAAAGCTACCTGCAGGCCCTGGGGCGTGTACTACCTTTCTGTTCTCTATCTGAGGTTTTGCTGTTTTCATTGTATTTGTAATGCTAGGGTTATTTAAACTGTGTTTTGTATACTGCTCTGGCATGTCTGAGGAAGGGTAGTATAAGAAGGTTTTAAAATACATTAATTATTTAGAATTAGCAAATGAATGACTGACTGCACTTACTTTTGATGAAAATTGATAATTTGGGCTGCAACCTGGAATTTACTGAAATCAACAACATTGATTTTTATAGTGTGAAATGGTTGGACAGGACTTGGACTGGGAAGCTTTGGTTTCACATCTTCACTCACACTTAAAGATCAGGTGGAGAAGTTCATGTATTTAGCAGAATATATGATGGTTAAACATAGTAAAGGGGTGGGTCTGTGCATACTGGCCCCACACAATACCTGCATTCCTGGGCTTGGTATGCTGAACAGCAATGTCTGAAGGGGTGCATGGCTTGAATTTACTTGAATGTGGATGGAACACTCCATGTGCAGAGACCTGATACCAGGTACAGCATTCTATTTGCGTTCAGGTATGCACTATAGAAAGGTGCCAATTCAAATCAACTTACTCAACATAGAGAGGTTGGGGAGAAAGAAGGACACAGTGGATGGGCCCAATATGCATGGCCATCCCCTGATACCCACTTGCTTTGAGTCCCAGTTTTGTGGGAAAGGAGAATATGAATAAAGATAGTAATAATCAGTATGCAGAGAGAGCCTGTAGCGTCTTAGAGACTAACTGAACAAAAGATGTTGGCATCATGAGCTTTCATAGACCAAAGATCCTCAGATGCATTTGGTGATAGTAATAATGATAGCTCTCATCCATTCAAGCAAATGCATGTTTCTCCACCCAGTGTGCCTTGTAAGTAGAGAAAAAGGTGCAAGGAGATGATTCTAGATACATTGCATAGAAATATGAGAAATATGGTTTCTACCCTTCATGATGCTGAGCACTACTTGTGAGTAAATACTACTGATTAAGTAGTTGCTATTGTATAATAGTATGGAATAATTCAAAGACATAGAATAGTATGTAAAAAGATCTTGTAGCACTTTTGGGACTAACTAAAGAAAGAAGTTGGCAGCATGAACTTTCATAGACTAAAGTCTACTTCCGAATGCATGTGAGGAAGTAAACTTTAGTCTCTGAAAGCTCATGTTGCCAACTTCTTTCTTTAGTTAGTCTCAAAGATGCTACAAGATCTCTCTACGTTGTATTGGATAATGAGACTCCCTATTGCAGTAAGATTCCTTTACTGCAAAACAATCACATTAAAATCACAGATGCTGCTCTGGAATTCATGGTGATCTTCCAAAAATAAATGTGTACTCTTACCGTTTATTCAGGTTGCTCATGAATCTGAGTAATATGGCTTTAGTCATGGTAATAGTTCTCTGTAATAATCATGCAATTTGTACTTTGTTACATTTTGAATTGCGGATTCACTATTTTGAGGGTTAGAAGGAAAGCATTTTTTAAAAAAAGGGGGTACATAATTTTATGCCAACAATTTCTATACAGTATTGTGCCATCAGAGAGATGTTAGTGTTCTGCAAGAAATGAATGTCTCTAGGCACAGAAGAGGCTGCCTAGTGACTCTCTGCATGACTCATTTGCACTGGCCTTGTTTCCTTTCAATCAGCACCTTCTGAGAATGGGCAGTTCTACTTTTCTTCTTTTTCTGTGGCATTAGCTGCAGTTGAACGATTCAGTTGCTCCTGATGAAGAGAGACAGAAGAATGTCTTAGTAGCTCCTTACAAGGGTTAAGTTCCCCACTAGTTTTAAAGCAAAGAGGGGGATGGGGAATGTCTCAGCTATCAGAAGAGTCTGAAAACCATTTCTTTTGTTGTGTCTTCCCTCCCTACAAACACACATGCCATCTGTACAAAGTGAACTGGATTAAAATGACTAGCAACCTTGCCCAAATTTAATTCTGTCTGGAAGTGTGTGTTGAAGCAGGGGCAGGAATATCTCCTCTATATAAGATTGCCATTCTCACATAAAAGGCTTTGATATTCCCAATTATTGCTTTAGCCATTATGTTCTGGATTTTTAGAAAGCTTTCTAAATCTTCACTAGCTTTTGTTATGATAAAACCTTATAACTCTAATGCTTAGCTTCCAGGATCAGACAGGATCTGGTACCTTTAGGATGTTTTGCCTCTTCCCTTCCATTAACTACAGTATGCTGTTTTACTACTTTTTTTCTCTAATCATATGTTTACTGTAATTATGAAAGACACATGTTTTCTCTTGCAGCAAAAGCTCCACCCTCCCTTGCAATAAATACTTATTTTTTGCATGCATAGATTTTTGAAATTAGTGGTCGAGTTATACTGATCACTTTATGTACAATCGATCATATGTTATTGTTGGATCAATAACAATTGTTGAAACCAACTGCTGTTTCCTTGTTCATTTCAAAAAAATGAGCAGTAGAATGCAAAAGAAATACCTCTGCATTTAGTCACTGTTTAGCCATATCAGTTCTTAAAGCTGAAGAATATTTCTTTGTTATATTAGAAAAATACAGCTACAAATGTTATATTATTTATTCTTTGGTACACTTAGCAGAGGAGTGCAGGTATTGTCATTAATTTCTTTCTAGAGCAAACGTTTGCCATGCAGGATAGATTTTTAAAAAAAGAGAGTTGATGCTGAGAATATATAATTGGAGAGTATTATGAGTCAAGGAGCATAAATTAAACCAGACATAAATTATGTTAGAGACTATGTGGCATAATGATTTGAGTGTTGAGGACTATGACTCTAGAGACCAAGATTCAATTCCCAGTTCATCCATGAAACCCACTGGGGAAGACCTTGGGCAAGTCACATGCTCTCAGCCTCAAAGGAAGGCAATGGCAAACCTCCTCTGGACAAATCCTGACAAGAAAACTTTGTGATAGGTTAACCTTAGTGTCGCCATAAGTTGGAAACATCTTGAAGGCACACAACAGCAACAATAAGTTATACTTAATTTTTTGTGGGGGTTTTGGGCCATGTGGTCATGTTCTGGAAGAGTTTATTCATGATGTTTCACCAGCATCTGTGGCTAGCATATGAAAAACCGCACAAAAAACTATGGATTCTGGTCATGAAAGCCTTCAACGTCACATTAAATAATACTCTTTGTTTTTTTTAACTCATTACTTTCTACTTCAACTGCTAGCCTCTTTGCTCAATCTCTGGGTTTTTTCCCCCCCAAATCACCTTCTCAACAATTTTAGTTCCAGGGACTGAACCTGGTACTGACCTGAGCAGGGCAGTTAATGACAGGGTATCTGGAAGATATGGTTGCCATAAGTTAAAATCAACTTGGTAGCAAAAAATGACAACTACTTAGTTACTGTTCTTCACCATTGCTGTAACAAGAACAAAATGTTGAGGTCCATAGTGTGTGAGCTTTAAATTTGCTTAGACCAAGAATAAATAATTTGATTGCCCATGGATCATGTACATGGATTTCTAATGATGTGGTACAAGTCAGAAGCCCTATATGATGAGTAGATACATTGGGTCAGCTTACAACATAAGGAGTTGGATATTTTTAGCATGGAGAACAGAAGACTGAGAGGTGTCATAGTAACAATCTTTAAATATCTGAAGGGGTATCATGTAGAAGATGAAGTGAGTTTATTTTCTGCTGCTCTTGATACTAGAACACATACCAATGGATTCAAATTACAAGAAAGGAGATTCTATGTAAGCATCAGGATGTATGTCTTTACTGGTAGACTTGTTGAATAGTGGAATAGACTGCCTTGGGACGGGGGTGGACACTCCTTTTGGAGATCTTTAATAGACACAGGGTGGGCATCTTTCAGGAGTGTTGTAGCTGTGTATTCCTGCATGGTAAGGGGTTGGATTAGATGGCTCTTGTGACCCCTTTCAACTCTTAAGATTCTATGATAAATCACCTCCATGAATATGAATTTAAAGCAGCTCATAGCTTTAAGTTGCATAAATCAAATCTATTTCTGAGGGAATGGTTGTGGCCAAAGTAAATCAGAATTACTGTATATAAAATTACAACTAGATTTGACTTTCCTGTTGTCAGCTTGAAAATTATCCCATAATTTGTGTGTCTTTCTTTACCACAGTTAGCAATGGGAACTTTGCACCTTTTGAACATCGTCACACATGCTAAATATACTTTTATAAGAAATTTTAAATAAAAATAAATCCTGCTTGAGGAAAGGGTTGCAGTCCAAGCACAAAGCCTCCCATTTATTTGTCTACAGATTGTGATTTTTCCAATTTATGCTTTCCATAACTGTTCCCTTGCATGCACAGTGAAGATATATGCATGTTGTTATGCATTCTGAAATATTTCTGTTCACTTTATCTATTCTGAAACATCTTTATCAATGGTCTTGGTTAGAGCAGGCAGTAACAACTGGCTGGCCTAGTTTACAGTGCTATATCATTGGGCTTTTTGCCATGTCATTTTTTGAGTAGTCCACGTGTTCTTTTTCTGTTTAAGGATTTTCTGACATATGACGTAAATGGTAATGAGCAGCTGCAACTGTGAAGTTTTCATACATAATCCATTCCTGCAAACTTTGTATAGAACATTCAAATGAGATATAAGGATTGTGGATTTGATAAGCGCCAAGGTATTATACAAAGCTTTGGGCTATTTTAAGAAAGAAATTTACAATGCAACTAAGTTGAGTGTATCTCTTCTGCTTTGGGATATGATGCATACATAGGCTTTTATAGACCTGTCAGTTCAGTTAAATTCATGGGAAAGTGTTTATCTGTGAAATGTGAGAGAGGCCTTGCTTATTTATGACAAAACGGTATTCCACAATGGAAACATCTAAGTGTTAAATGGAAAGTCAAATGTAATGGGATGATTCTGTCAGATGTGTAAAAATACATAAAACTTGAGAATCTTCCAAAATATTTTCTCATCTCATGTAAATCACAGTGTTGTGTTGAAGTGTGTAGAGGGGGGATATTGATGGTATGGCATTACAGACAGGTATCTTCTCATGCATCCTAGGCGCAGTACAGATGGCGTGACAGTGCTGTGCTGGGGACAAAAGTAGGGCTGGGGAGCGTGCAGACACGGCACGCTCCCTAGCCCTACTACATATGGAGGGCACCATTTTGACATTTGACTTGTCATCGTCGTGCTGCTGGATGGTGCTTAAGGTGCCCTATTTGCGGCACAAGAAGCTCCTTCTGGGAGGGCTTTGTTCCCACAGCAACTAGATTGCCATGGGAACAAGGCCAGGGAGAAAGGGGCCGAGTGGCCCCTTTCTCATCTGGCTGCGCTTGTCAGGGTGTCCTGGGGCATGAAGCCCCAAGGACACCCCTTTCCAGGCCATGGGAAGTGGTATATATATAAAAATAGAATAGGAAAGCATACAGATGGTTGTTGATGTGTGCTTTCAAGTCATTTCCAATTTATGGTGACCCTAAGGCAAATATATCATGATGTTTTCTTGACAAGATTTGTTCAGAAGGCGTTTGCCTTTACCTTCTTCTGGGGCTTCAAGAATGTAACTTGCCCAAAGTAACTGGGTTTCTGTGGCCAAGTGGTGATTTGAACCCTGTTCCCCAGAGATGGCATCCCACACTCAGAAGGCTACACCATGCTGGCTTTCTAAACAGCCTTCCACATTTGGGATTTGACTTTTGCGGATTTGATTGATATGTTCTTGCTAGGAATCTCTAGGTCCTCCAGCACAGCTCTGCCAGAAGTTGACAATAGACTCGTGATGGAGGACCAAGAGATACCTAGGAAAAATACAAGGTATAATCTCCAGTGTCATAGTCCTGAATCTAGCAGTATCTCCCAAGATATTATGACACTGGAAGACCATTCATTGTGTGTACATGCATTATAAAGATTTTCTAGCATTTCTAATATCCCTTAATCAGAAACTAACCATGTACTGTAACTGGTTATCAGGAGTCAGGACCTGCATCCTGAGTAGCAGCCTAGATTCCAACAATGGAAGAGCTGAAACTATCCATCATACAGAGTGGGTGGAAATTAATCTATGCCCTAGCATCATGTTCTTGGCCTGGGCTAGAGCTATTTGGATCAGGGGTTCTTGAGACAGACTCACAAACAGAGAGTTCTGGAATACATATATGGAGCCTTCCTTCCCAGAAATAAATGACAGGAACTACATCCTTTTGTAATCTCATATAATCAGCCTGGAGGGATTTTTATTTATTTATTTATTGGTTTGTTGATTTTTGTCCTGGGAAGAGGATGAATTTTAGTTTCCTAGTCCAAGATCTGTTCCTTTAAGGACTTCCACTCCTTGAAGTAATGGCTGTGTGTGTGTGTGTGTATGTGTGCTGGGGGATGTAGTTGCTCACTTGGAACTTTCCACAGTGCTGCAGCTAGTAGCTCTCATGTCCCTCCAGCCTCTTATCAAAGTCAGAACAGAATGCTGATAGACAGGTTAACTTGCTGTTGCTCAGAATGTCCTGACAAATCATATTTAATACCATCTGATGATCTCCCAGTTACAGAAATCTTGAGTTTTTCTGGCTGAATAAGATAATTGCCAAGGTGCTATTCATATTTTTTTTTTGAGCCCCAAGAGTCCAGTCTTGTGAGTAAGCTGTTTAAATATATATGAATTTGTTGGAAATTACCTTCACCTAACACCTGCATTTACTTTCCCTTGAATGAAAAAAAATTTCTTGCTAATTAAAGGGAATGAAAGCAGGTGGCAGGTGATTTAAAAATAAAATAAAATCAGGACCCTCTGTTTTAATATCTATTTATATATGGGAGTCTAATTAACACTTGACATAAGACACCTGGTTGGAATATATCATTAACGAGAACAAATGTTTAGCAGTCACAAATAATTTTAATACTGTATATACAGTGCACCCGCGTTATACATGGGCACGCTTTACGTGGACTTGAGCATATGCGCTCAAGCCACGGGGAGTGCATGGGGCCCAAGGGCTGGCACGTCCCAGTCAAGTGAATGGGGCTTGAGCATAGGCGGAATTTGCTTTACATGGTGGGATTCGGAACGGATCCCCGTGTAAGGCAAGGGCCCACTGTACTCATGTATAAACTAAAAATTTCAGTCAAACAATTGACCCCCTAAAACCCAAATCGATTTAGCCACAGGTTGATGTAAGTTCGGTACCTAAACTCTTATTTTTAAAAAGGAACTGTCCCCTTGTGAAAAGCAAGAGTGTGATCTGTCTTGAAAGTGCTTGCCTCCCCCCACGTTCTCTCATCCATCCATCCTTTAGTGTGAGCACAAACAGTTATACCTGCTGGAATTCTGTAAGTTCTTTACCATTTTTTTCATTTGCTTCATCCTTTAAAATCTTTCTTACATGCCCCTATGTTTTACTCTCAACTTATCAACAGGTCATGTCAAAATCCACAATTTTTGCCCTCAAACCTGCCCTCGAATTATACATGGGGTAGACTTATGGTCGAGTATGTACAGTAGATAGAAATTAGAAATTGCATATAATAGATGCAATTCATATCTTGTTTTTATTTTTAAAATAAAATAGGAACCTAATCAAAGTAAGGTAAGGTAAACACAAACATCTGCTAACTGCAATTTATCTGAAGTTGTAATTGACATTAGACATGGACAACAACTGCCCTAAAATCATATAATGAATATAATATAGAAGGTAATACTGTAGGACAATTCAAGTTTCCTAAGGCTTCAGCCTTTGTTAAAGAAACAAAAATATTGAAATATTAAAAATATTAAAGCCAAGCCTGTTAGGGTCTAGCTTTAAATCAGCAGAGTAGCAGATACGTGTCCTTATCTAACTCTAAAAACTGTGACTGACTCAAAAATAACATAAGTAGCATGCAGTTTAAACAAAAGTTTACTAGTGGTTGAATCTACATGTGCATAAAAGCTATATCCTAACCTAGCTAATGAATAGTTCATGTAAAGAAGAAATCTTTATCTCACCATCTTTTCAAAGACAGTTGAGAGAGGAGGAAGCTGGGGAACCCAACAGGGCAGAAGAAAATCTTTTTGAGAGAGAAATTCCTAAAAGAGGGAGTGACCTGAATCAAATAGTTTGTTTACCAATTTGCAAAGTTATTGCTCTGTGATTCAGTAGGAGCAAATGGGATGTTTGAATGAGGAAGTAAAAAGCAGAGTTTGCATGCAGGATAATCCTAGCTATCTAATGAGGGGAAGAGAGAATACTAAAATCTTCTACAAACTTAACACACACACACACACACACACACGTCTACTTTCAATACCAACACAAAGAAATAAACAAACAAAAAAACCAAGAGATACACATATACATATGACAAAACAGATTACAGTTGACCTTTGACATTTGTGGGGGTTAGGGATGATTATCTTATTTTGAAGCAATATAGCCATATATGAATTAAAGTTCTTCTGTGTTCACATCCTATTCAAGGAAGAATGTACATTTTTAATAGTAGATTCCAGTCAAGAAGAAAATAAAAGTCTGTCTGTCTATCTATCCATCTATTCAAAAATTTAAAGCAGCTTTAAAGGAAGCACCAGTCCAAATGTTATTTCAATCTCAATCTGCAATAGAAGGGACTATTTGCATTTCCCAATCAGTTCACATAGCTTGTAGGGTACTTTTATTGATCATCAATAAGACATTATATATTTTGGATCCAAACCCCTTATTGTTTTGCTGACACACTACATTAATCCTCAAAAAGGTTCCTCCTTCAATTTGTACTATTCCTTTGATAGTGCAAAGGGATGTTGTAGCATTTTTGAGACTAACTGGGAGAAAGTAGTTGGTAGTGTAAGGAAGTAAGGAACTTTGATCCTTTGGGCCTTTAATTTCCATCAAATCATACACATTTGGGTTATTCTCTCCCCCTGCTCCCAGTTAATGCTTCCTCCCAATCCATCTGATGATGTGTTTACATCAGATTTCTAGAAGTACATCAAAGTACATCCGCTACTGCTTCCCAGAGTTTTAGTTAACTAGAAATAAAAAGTTCTGTGCTTAAAATGTAATGTCCATTTGCATCCATTCATCTCCCATTTCAAATCTTAGATGGTTCCTCTGGTCTCTTCCACTTATATGATTCTGTGCCCAATATATATAAAGTAGAGTTGTATAAGAAAAAGTATTATGGAATTTAAAATGCAAATATGAAAGTTCAGCAACAGAGTCTGGAACATAGATTATAATAAAGTAAAATGGGCCTGTTTGGAGCAGAGTCTACCTAAAGCTACAGTGCGACCATTCATTTTATAACATTCACTGCAAAAAGGAAGCATTTTATTTCTTTAAACCTTAGTTACCATATTCTAATGCTTATTCTAAATGGGTCAATCTCCTTCCTGTATTCCTCTCACCACAGTTGCAGGCAACCTGGTAAAGCCTGGAAAAGTTACTTTGCAGACAATTCCCAGAAATCAGCAACCATTATTAGCCGTGTGACCTGGAGGATTCACAACACTGTAGTCCAATAAAATAACTTTTCTAAGCTCTGCCTGCTGGTAACTAAGGTTTAAAGAAATAAAATGCTTCCTTTTTGTCATGTATAGATGGTTTGGCAAATAAGTGATGGTTAGTTTAGACTATATATAATTGTAGGTACTGGTAGAATCACTTCTGTGCTGCTTTTATATTTAGAAATATTGATGGAGCTGAGGACCAATGTTTGCATTCAGTTTGTCTCTTGTGATAAATGTCCTCTATTCTGAGGCGAAGCAGTGTCACCAACTACAATGCATAAATAGATGAAGTTGGCAAGTCAATTGGTGCTATTTATATCCCTTAGTAATCAGACTGTAAAATCTGATGTCAGGCTTTTGCTTCCCAAGCTTCCTGTAGCAAACCCTTCTGCTTAGTTCCTCTGCCCATAGCAACATCTTTGTTGCTAATTTTCTGCCATCCTGTCTGAGATGTTGCTTTGACTACAGCTGGACACTAGTGCTCTGAAAGCTTTATACAGCAATTATTCAGGCTTCAACAAGTTCCATCTAGTGCATTAAAGAATACCTTAGAGGAACTAGAGAACATCAGCAATAAGGAATTACAGAGAAATTCTTTAACCGATTGTGCTTCTTGTTGAGACTGAAAGAGTGCATTTTTTGTTTTGTTTTTTATCATTAATTTTTTACATGAAGGGGCCATTCAGACTACCTTTCGTACCGAATTGTAACTCAGATTAAAAGTGGGAAGTTCCCATTGGCACTGGTTTAAACACATCAGAATTAGGGTCTCGCACACCCGATCCAGGGCAAATCCCCCTTAGAGCATTTTTTCCAAAAGTGGATTATTTCCAGTTTCTTTTAGGAAAACCCACTTCTTCTCTGCTGCCAGCAAATGTGAACTTGGCCCCGGTCATGATCAGGTCAAGTTCAGGGGAGGGATTTAGGTCAGAGGGAGGGCAGTGGGCAGAACATGCCTCCCCTCTCGCACCGGTCACTTTGCAAGTGGCATTTTTTTTTTAAAAATTGTGTGTGTGACAGAATATGCAAATGCTTGAGTCCCCTTTTAAATTTGGCAAATTGATACATAATTTGTGAATGCTTTTGCTACAATGTGTGAATGCTTTTGCTACATATGTGCATGTAAGGAGAGATGGCATTCTGGGATGGCAATTGAAGGGAAAGCAAAGAAAGATGATGCAGAGATGGCATTCTGAGGTGAGGTATTATTATTATTGTTATTGTGACAGATTATGCATATGCTTTGGGCTGGAAGGGAAGGGAAGAGGATGGCATCGGAGGGGGAGGCAAGGGCTTCGGAGGTGGCATTGAGCTGGAAGCGAAGGGAAGGGAAAGGGATAGGTTCCAAAGAGGATGAAATGCTAGGCTGGAAGCGAATGGGGAAGGAAGAGGCTGGCAAACCCATGACTTTGGGGGAGTCACACTCTCTCAGCCTCAGGGTAAAGGCAATGGCAAATCTCCTCAGAACCAATTTTGCCAAGAAAACCCCAGGATGGGGTCGTTTTAGGGTTGCCATAATCTGTAATGACCCAAATACACACAACACACAAACACACCTGGAGGTTTTTAAATTTGACAAGTTGACAGAATATGCGAACACTGCTGCCAGTTTTTTTAAAAAGAAGGAGGGGGAAAGCACCCATTCTGTTGGCCAATGCTTGTAGGATATCTCACCTTTGACAAAAGTAGAAGTGAATTTAATTGACAACAAAGGAGGCTCCATTTTAAAGAGGTACTGCAAATGTGAATTTCATGGGGGCAAATTGCATCAATCAAGGTAAAGGGTAGTCAGAACTTCTACTCGGAGAGATTCGGTATCGGGGCAACCAGATCTGCCCAATTCTATCCAGTGCAAATGGGCTAGTGAGAATGGGGCTGAATATCACTTTTTTCATGATGTTTTGTATTTTAATGCAAAAACAAAATCCATATCTATCATGTCATTTATGAAAGGACACATGTACAAACTGCAGATTTCCCTTTTAAAATTCACACAGTTGGTGACTACAAGTCTATCCTCCTGTAATATGGTCTTTCACTTTTCTGACTGCCTTGCACTTACCAAGCATTATTGTCCTTTTGAATGAGTCATGTTGTTTCATGATACGTACTTACATGGTCCTTATATTCTATTGGCATGTTCTTCTATTTGAATTTTGGTGTGATTGATTTAGTGTAAAACTTTTAAAAATCAACTGAATTGACCATGCCAAAATTCAATAGAAAAATATCCCAATAGAATTTAAAGACCATGTAAGTACATATCATGAAACAACATGACTCATTATCAAAGCATATTAGTAGTTCACATTCTATGCCACTGTCTACACCTGATCTTGGTTTTGCAGGAACAATGGGACTTCATCTTCTGCTTCCAATTATTTAGCCTATTGAATTTCTGTATTGGTCATCAGTAGATGTCCACATATGCATTCATCTCATTGGTTGCCTGAATAATGTGTTTGCAATTAACAGACTTTTGGCCTCACAAACTCACTTGCCTTCTTTCTTTCTTGATCCCAGGCCAAATTCTCTGACAATTTTGGTTCTGCTCTCTCTCCGGCTTTTGCATTTTTGTCCTCTATGGTAATCAACAAGTCCTGTTTGGGTCTATACAGTATTCAGTTTCCTCCACAACTCCAGCACATACCCTTTCAGCTTTTCCCTCTTCTGCCTCTGCAAAGCATAAACTTAGATTACTGTTATAGTGATGGGTTTTCCCCCAAGGCTTATTCATATTATTTGGTCAGATTTTGCAATACCTCACTGGTTTTGTTACATCTTTCTTCTCTATTAATGTGACCCCATTTCTTCTAAAATTTTCTTCTCCTGAGTGAAACACTGTGTAATTATCTGATTGAGAATATCCCATTCCTATCCATTTTAGTTCACTTACACCATGAGTTGCGGTTTTTATATACCCCATTTCTTTTTTTACTATGTCTAACTTTATATGAATCATGCTTCCCATGTTTCATGTTACTATTCTATACATCATGCAGGTTCAGACTTGATTTTCCCATATCAGCAGCTGGATGTCCTTTGAATTTGAATCCAGTTGCATCATTAAACATATTGCTACTCATACTTTTCCTCTGCTCTTCCTCAGTAGCTGGATGGGTGCCTTCTGAATTGGCAATTTCATGTTTCAGTACTACATCTTGTTTCATTTTGGATTGTCTCATCATAGAGTGGCCCAGTAGCTGTTTGGCATAGGGTCTGATTGTCAGTAGTCTGGCTCCTCAGCAAAAGCCTGTCTAACATGGGAAAGCCTTCCAACAGTAGTGCTTCCCATCAGCATAGCCTCTTGCCTCATGGCAGCATGCAATCCCAACATCAGAGAAAAATGGTGGGAAGGTTTGACTAATTCACATTTAAATACGAAATGAATAAAGCATTAATGGGTTTCACTGGTATCAGACTGGCATTCTTTGGAAACCTTGACATCAAAGCATCCATTCTTAAAGGACTGGCAGAAAGTCAACAATGTTTCATTTCAACCAAGCTACCAGAATTGCATACTAACAACTCTGTGAACAAAATTTATACAGATGAATTCTATTTTACTTGTTTCGGGGGGAAATAAACACTGCTAATACACATCTTTGAGCTATGGTCACACTGTATGTACAGGAGTCAGTTTTGGATAGGTGTGTGTGTGTGTGTGTGGATGCATGTATCATCACTATCACAATAATGTCTCTCTGTTGCCGTGTACAGAACATCCAGCTTAAGTTTTAACTTCATTCAGATTTTGGACTTCTGCCGGCATAAACAACATTGTGTAATCTTGTGGCAGAACAGAAATAAAGGAAAGCTTGTTTTAAACCTTTGTTAGGGGTTATCAGTACTAAGTTATCAATCAAAACAATTTGTAGAAAGTTGGAATTGGACTGAGTGAGTGAGGAAAGAGACTTTTAAGACAATTGACCTTCCTTTCAAGTATTATTTATAAGTGAGAGAAAGATAAAACCTCAGAAATAAAAATCTAAATTAACCTTTCATAACTTTGCACTTTTTAGTTCTCCTCTTTTATTTACCTTTGGGGATACTTGCAAGTTCACACCCATTACAATATACTCAGTTGAAACTGCAAATTGAATAGATGATGCAGTAGCAGGATTTTGATTTTCACTTGTTATATAACTAGGATATGTGCAATATTGCCAGTCTGCTGGGAACAGCCCTAAGGAAGCATTTGCCCTTAGCAAAAGTTCAAACTTAATCTCTCTCCTTCAAAAAATATAAACACAAAAACAAAATTAACTTAGTGTAGTGAGACTAGATCAATAACATTTAAAGCAGTTGAGGATTATGTGAAGCCCTCTGAAACAGGAAAATTCAATAAATGAGTTCGCTAATCCTCAAATATTCCATATGATATAATTCACTCTGCAGTAAAGCAAGAATCCATACTAGTGTGATCTGTTTTGAAAATATGTCAGTACCTGTTGTAAAATGGAAGTATAGACTCCAACTATATCATTGTTTTGTTGCCTCCTATTAAAAGCTGATGTGTATTGACTGAGCTGTTTTTGATGTTTATATACAGAATCTTCTAACAATCGTCATCTCTTCCCCTGCCATCATGCAGATACAGTTGTAAAGGGACATGCTGGGCCTTTGGCCATTTATTAAACAATATAAAAGATTAATCCTCTGGCCCCTGTTGGCATAGTGTTCATTCTTTGCCATATTTCATATTGTTATTGAATTACTTTTTGTACAGAAGGACTTTAGATTTTGGTAGAACATGTATTTTGCATCTATATAGTTTCCTACTCAAATTGGGCAGCCAGTATTCTGTTCAAAGTGCCTGAGATCTTCTGTCATGTGTGTGCCCACTTCTAGGCCAAATGGACCACTGGTTATTAATTAGGTCCTAATAGCAATAAGGCCTGATATCAATATCAGTATAGCAGTATCTAGCAAGTGATACACTTTTGTTAGATCTCTTATGTGGTTGTGATTTTTCTTAACATAAATGTATGGTAGTATTAGGCATGTAACTATCACTTAATTTGTTTTTGCACTCAAGAATAAAAAAATATTAAAAGTTTTCTGGCACAAAACAGTGATTGTACATAAAACAATGTACTTTGCACAAATCTTATGCAACTGAATCAATTGTGAATTGAATCAATTTATTAGGTATGCTTGGAGGATACACTGGGGGCACACTTTAATTCTGCAGAAAAACACTGCAAGCTATACAGTAAGGCTTTTTGTTGTTGTTGAGTCTATTTCAGCCCATGGCAATCCCGTGGATGAGACATCTCCAAGATTCCCTGTCCTCCACTGTTCTTCCTGTAAACGCATACTCGTGACCTCCTTAATATAGTCCATCTGTCTAGCATGCTGCCTTTCTCTTTTTCTACTTCCCTCCACCTTTCCAAGCATTATTGTTTTTTTCCAAGGAGTCATGCCTTTTCACAACGTGTCTGAGGTACAGGATTTTGAATTTGAATTTATATCCTCACACACTAAAGGCACAATTACAAAGTGTTCCAGTGAGGAGGAAAAAATGTAAGGTGCTTCGAGAAACCAGGATGGATAACTAAAGAACTTTCAACTAAGCTGAGTTTTAAGCAGGACATGTATAAGAAATGGAAAAAGGAGGAAATCATCAAAGAGGAATTCAAACAAATAGCTAGCATGTGTAGAGGTAAAGTCAGGAAAGCTACAGCACAGAATGAGCTCAGGCTTGCTAGAAAGGTTAAGAACAATAAAAAGGGCTGGGGGGGGGGGATATGTCCATTACAAAGGGAAGGAGGAAATGACCAAAGATGGTAAAATGCTAACGGGGGACAGAGAAAAAGGCAGAACTACTCAACACCTTCTTTGCTCCAGTCTTCTCACAAAAGTAAAAAGGTGGTCAACCTGAGGAAAAAGGAGCCGAGGACACATTAGGAGAAATGCACCACAGAATAAGTGCAGAGGTAGTACAGGAATACTGGTTAATCTAAATGAATTTAAAAGGCTATGCACACAGCCCTGAAGGGGTGGCCTCCAGCCACCCCTTTTACAGCCAGATTGGGGCCTTGGCAAATGCACACCACAGCCCCAATCTGGCCTTTCCAGGGTGCAAAAAGGAGCTGGAAAAAGCGGTTCCTTTTTGCATCCTGGAAAGGGTGCCATAGCTGTGGTGGCACAGCTTTACAGTGCTCTATCGGCACTGTATTGTGTGGACCTAGTGCTGGAGGAGTTCCGTGACACCGTGCACTGTGCGGTGCAATGCGTGGTGTCATACTGCCTCATGCCCCAACTTCACCCCCCAGCTGGCCTTTCAGGCCAGTCTGTACAGGGCCTAAGTCTCCAAGACTAGATGAACTACATCCAAGGGTATTAAAAGAACTAACAAATGTCATCTCAGAGCCATTGGCAATAATATTTGAGAACTCCTGGAGAACAGGAAAAGCACCAGTGGACTGGAGGAAAGCAAATGTCCCCAATTTCAAAAAGGTAAAAAGAAGATCCCAACAATTATTGCTCAGTTAGTTTGACATCATTACCAGGAGATCTTCTAGAGCAGCTCATTAAATGGAGAGAGTGTGGACATTTAGAAGGGAAGACCATATACACAAAAAGTCAACATGGGTTTCAGAGAAACAAGTCATCCCAGGCTAATCTGATATCTCTTTTTTATATATATATAAAATTACCATCTTTGTAGATGAAGGGACTGCTGTGGATATAGCATATCTTGATTTCTCTAGGACCTTTGACAAGGTCCCCCATGATATTCTTGCAAACATTCTAATAAAATTAATTAATGTGATCTAGGAGTCCAAGTAGACCATAAGCTGAACATGTGTCAACAGTGTGATGTGGCACTTAGGATGGAAAAATGAAATGCTCAGATATAGGATGGGAGACACCTGGCTTAACAATACTACGTGTGAAAGGGATCTAGGAGTCCAAGTAGACCACAAGTTGAACATGAGTCAACTATGCGATGTGATAGTTAAAAAGGTCAATGCAATTCTAGACTGCATCAATAGAAGTATAGTGTCTAGATCAAGAGAAGTAATAGTGCCACTCTATTCTGTTTGGTCAGGCCTCACCTGGAATACTGTGCCCAATTCTGGACACCACAGTTCAAAAAGGATGTTGAGAAACTGGGGCTTGTCCAAAGGAGGGTGACTAAAATGGTGAAGGGTCTGGAAACCATGCCCTAGGTAACTGGGTATGTTTAGCCTGGAGAAGAGATGGTTAAGAAATGATATGATAGCCCTGTTTAAATATCTGAAGGCATGTCATATTGATGAGGGAGCAAACTTGTTTTCCGCTGCTCCAGAGAATAGGACCCAGAACAATGGATACAAGCTACAGGAAAGAGATTCCACCACAACATTAGGAGGAACTTCCTGATAGTAAGAGACGTTCAACAATGGAAGACACTCCCTCAAAATGTGGTGTAGTCTTCTTTGGAAGTCTTTAAACAGAGGCTGAATGACCCTGTGTCATTGGTGCTTTGGTTGTGTGTTCCTGCATGGCAGGGGTTTGGATTGGATGACCCTTGGGGTTTCTTCCAACTCTATCATTCTATGATTCTTTATAGCTCTGGCCCTGGGCTTTCCACTTCACCAAATGCATCTGAGGAGTAGGCTCAAGTCTATGAAAGCTCATGCAACCAATTTCTTTTTTTTTTCACTTAGCCTCTAAGGTGCTACAAGATCTCTTTCCATACATCACTCCCTGTTGTCATTTTGAGATATGAAAACAGAGATATGTGGGCTTGCAGTGGAGGCAGGATGGTTTTGGAGGAAAATTAGTTGTTGGCCCCCATAAAATTGTCCATCCCCGAAGTGGGCTATAACTTTCCTGAAGTAGCATGTATAAATTCTTCTGTTCTTCCTGTTATTTAGGTTTATGAAGTTTCAGACAGGATTTTATTGTGGATTGATCTTGGACCCTATCACATGGGGTTAAAACCCCAGTTTACCTTTCTTGAATTCAGTCATAATTCGTGAGGCAGCTGTGTGTTATCACAAAGGAATCACCACTGAATCAGAGCCTGGATCCCTCCCAGATTCAGCCCAGGTCCTCTAAGCAGCTTCAGCAGCCAGTTTTAGAGGTTGAAAGCTTCCAACTTCTAAAAAATGGGCATCAAATCATTGCTTGATGTAGGCTATTTAGTGGTATACTGTCAAACTAAAAATGCCACCCTAAGCATAATTTCTCTTAAATATGTTGTTGATTAATTTAAGCAATTAACCAAATTTAAAATTCAGTAAGGAAAATAACTTTTAAATATGGAAGTTGTCATACAAACATTTCTCAACATACAAATTTGTCAAAACACCCTCTTTTGAACCAGCCAGTCAGGCAGTAAAATAAAAACAAACTGAGATATCTGCACCCCTTTCATAGTGCACAATTATAGCACTATGATTCCACTTTAACTATCATAATTATATCCCATGGAATCCCGGGGTTTGTCATTTTGTCAGGAACTAGAGCTCTCCAACTGAGAATTCTAAATACCCCTTCCTAAATTGCAAATCCCAGAATTCTTTATAATGGAAACAAGGCAGTTAGAGTGGAATGGTAGCAGTATAATTGTGTAGTGCAGAAAGACCCCCAGGCACTGTAATCAAAGAATTCCATTGCACAATAATATATATTCCAATCACCCTCTGCAGCTGTTTAGATTGTTATTCACTGAGAGGGAACGGAGGAGTATATAGAGCTAAAGATTTGTATGTGTCAATTGTTCTGGCCTTTGCTCCTTTTCAGGGCAGACCTGCAGGGCTAGATGAACAAGAAAGGTAATGGAGGCTATAAATATAATATAAAATATAATATAAAAATATAATAAATAAAGTGTGTGCCCTGATAGTGCAATTGGAAGGGAAGGGGGAATACTTATTCTTTTGGGCTAGCAGTCATGATCCTGCTATCAAGCCAACATACTGGAGATTCTCTGGTATCAGACAGGCCTCATTGTTAACATGAGTACATTAAAACAAACCAGATGCTGAGCAAACTGAGTCCACAAGGGGGAGAATGAAATTAAAATCTAACAACTATTGTTCAGCATCAACACTGATGAATCTTTTGGTCTTCTACAATTCCTAATAAGTATGTAATTCTGTATTAATTTCATTTTTGAAGGATGCAGCAAGTAATTTTGCAGTTTTCTTCCTTCAGCAATAAAGTCATGAAAAATTGCACTGTTTTTGAAGACAAATTTTCCATATTTTTGTAAACATATAAAACAGCATTCTCTGTACAGAAAATAGTATTTCTGTGTGGATGGTGTTTTTTTCTGTACAGCAAATGCTATTTCCTGGGAAGAAAATGCTCTCTAGTTGTGGGATTGTTCTAAAATTAATATGGGATACCGCACTTTTCCTCATAGAAAACTGCATTTCCTACCATATTTTTTTTTCATATTTTCAAATCTTAATTTAATCCCTAGTCCTTAGAAATTTATTTGCTACTCTCCAGGTTTAAACTTGTTCATTTGGGGGTGAGCCTCCTGCTGTCTTCCTCCACACCACATATCTCAGTAGTCAGCAACTCTTTTCAGCTTTCACATGCTTCTTAGTCAGCTACTTTTGTGTTCTTCCCTTCAGGCTTCTTCTGCAGTCTTCTCTTTTGTCTGCATCTTTTCACTCTTCTCTTTTTTCTGCTCTGCACAGTGTTATCTGTGCAGGGTGTGTGTGTGTGTGTGTGTGTGTGTATATATTCTAAAGAGGAATTCAAGGTTATGCCCTGTTTCATTTTAATTCTACCCATTGCTTTTTGAGTGTTTCCAGAGTTGGGGAAAGTAGGATGTTATAATACTTAACTAATGTGCTACTTTAGTCATTTAGGGCGGGCTATAGGAGACCTGGGTTATAAAATCTGTTTCCTCCTCTCTCTCATGTTTAATATTTTTTTTTTTTTTTTAAAAATGCCCTACTGACCTGTCTTGATAATGCCTAGAGTTATTGTCTTATAGTCATGTTTCAGGTAGTGTGTCTGTAGTTGAACATATTATAGGCTATGCTGGCCCTGAAAGTAGCTCACTGTTGTTATACCATTGTGCTGTCAGGAGTTAAAGTGCTGACAGAGTAATTCAGTGTTGTTACACAGTTACATGTTGTGTTTGCTTTATGCAGTGAAATGTGGAGGCTATGGACTGGATTGTAACAGCATTGCAGCGTACCAAGGGATTGATGCAACTCTGTTATAGGGCTAAGGTGGCGCAGTGGTTAAATGCCTGTACTACAGCCATTCACTCGAAACCACAAGGTTGCGAGTTCAAGACCAGCAAAAGGGCCCAAGCTCGACTCAGGCTTGCATCCTTCTGAGGTCGCTAAAATGAGTACCCAGACTGTTGGGGGCAAATTAGCTTACTTGCTAATTAGCTTACTTGCTGATCTTTGGAATAGCGGTATATAAATAAAACAAATTATTATTATTATTATTATTATTATTATTATTATTATATAAATTGAAAAGAGACTACATCTTCTCCTCCTTCATATCCAGGAATGACTATTTTCTATGATGTTGGGTGAGACAGTTGTCTCAGGCAGTAGCATGTCAGCAGTAGTGAATATGCTGCTCTGTCCTTGTCCCAGGAAGGTCCATGCTCCTCTGAAGAGCTTCCTTAGCAACACACAGCTTTCCAGACTGGCTATTTTCTCAATCCATGGCTCTGAGACATTGTCAGAGAAAAGAGCTATGGAAAATATGGCCTTAAAATGGCCTGGAAAGCAAAGCCTCGGTGTTTTGGCTGGAAGCTGTGGGGGTAAGCTTATCACCATTATTAATTTGTTAACTAAGCCAAAAGACCATTAAATGGGATGAGGAAATGAACTGAAAGTATCAAATATGGATGGAAAGCCATATTCTGGACACCCTGTGTACCCACTGGCAAACAACAAGTATATATTTTTGTGGAGATCAACCCTACCTATCTAATAACCAGGCAACCTGATCAATCAAAAACAGGAGAGCTGTTCTCTGAATCCACCTGTTTCCAGCCTTGGTCATGTCCCACCTTGATTACTGACAGGTCTTCCATTATCTCATTATCTTCACAGGTTTCCATTCAACGTTTTGCTGGTAAGATTATATTTTTGTCCCATCATTTTGATCAAGTTACCCCATGGTGCAAAGAATCATGTACATTGATGGCACTATATAAATAAATAAATGAGGAAGAAACTCTGCTAGAACATGGCCACGTAGCCCGAAAAACCCACAAAAAACTATGGATGCCGGCCATGAAAGCCTTCGACTTTAGAAATGAGGAGAAGGACTGTGATTATCAACTATCTATGAATTAACAACTAGTTCAGACTCTTGGATGAGGTTTTCTTTAGTGAAAAATCCAAGGTTCTTAAATGGATAATATCTGAGTTATTCTAATCTTTGTTACCCCAGTTAGCAATTAAATGAGTTAATGAGCCATGGCTTCCTATTTTTAGAGTTTCTGATTTCTGCCCTTGTACATCATACTTACCACTGTAACTAGGCAAGCTACTCTTAATTATGGTCATACAGTATTTCAGAGTACATTGTGTGTGTGAAAGCATAAACTGTGATTTCTCCCCTTCTTTTCCTACCTGTAGTAACACAATAATCTACCCTATAAAATTTTCAAGAGTGTGAATTCTTTATAAGAATTCAGATACTTCATAATTTCCAAAATGCAACCAGTATTCATCAGAATTCACCCAACCACTTTCCGAAAAATTATCTTCAAGGAAATTCTGAAAGATTCATTTCAGCTAACATTTTTAAGCAAACCTGTCAGATTCATTCTGCTGGCTTAATACGTAGGTCAGAGAGATGGAAACCCATTGGGTGACCTTGGGTAAGAGACCTACTTTCACCTCCAAACCCCTCAGTGATCGTGTCAAATTAGCATCACCATAAGTTGGAAAAAAAGGCACACAGCAACAACAAAAGTATAGATCAGAATGCAGCTATCCTTCAGATTATGCACTTATCTGATTTCTGAAATAAAATTCTTCACTCAAAAAAGTAAACTGTCCTAGGAACAAATAAATGTGAAACTGACATGGGCTGGATTTAGGGGGATCTCTTCATTCCTGTTTCCAGGCTGCACCATACAATCTCAGGGTACATTGCCGTTTTTTTCTTGTTCATCACTTGAAAACCTCACAGAAGGAAATGACAATTTTGCTTCAGTGTGCAGATTTTGTGTTTTGCTGTTCATATGAGTCTTTGTCTCTTCCCTCATTATGATTGATTTCAGAGTGTGGCAGAACTTGGCAAATTTTTTATTTATAATTCAGTCAAGGTTTGTGGGGATTTTTGTAGGCCTACTATTCTGCATCCATAACATCCACTATGCTTCAGCCAGTCATTAATTTAATTAATTAAAATATTTTGAATCCTTCTTTTTGATAACTAGATCTATGGGGTGAATGACAATAAAATATTTTTAAGACCACTAATTTAAATAAAATAAGTTTATTAACATATTCTAGTTCTTGAAAAACAAAATGTCTGCTTGGCCACAGAAATGTTCTGCTACTTGTTTAAAATCTATTATGAAACAAGTCCAACTGTTACCATTTTTTGAAACTCTATTTTTTGTTTGTTTTATTCTGTAACACTAACTCAGAACACAATCTCACAGTTACTTCTTTTCTCTCCTGGAAAATAAAGAACAGGGTTGGACTGCAAAAGCAGCCAACCTCCACTTCGATAATGGAGCACCACACTATAATGATAGAAGCACTCCTGAAAATCTGTCCTATATCCTTTTTACATTAAATCAAATTTGCAGAAAGTCTATGAATAACTAACCTCTATATTTTAAATGGATCTTTCTGCACTACAGATAAAGTGCTGTTCTTCACATTTAAGAGTCTGCTTTTTAGGCACCTGTTCAGCTGTTCCTTTAGCACACAGACTTAGGAAGGGCATGTTTTGCAGTGATGTTTTTAAGTAATCAAAGCTTCCCTCCCCCCTTCCACATTGCCATACCCAGTATGCTCCTTCATAGTCAGTCAGTTTAGTCCAAGCAAAAAACCTTCTATAGACTGCCCCACAGGCCTTGTGTGTAGCTGTCTGAATTTATTGCAGGGTTGTAGAAGAAAACCTACAAACATGGGCTAGCCAAGTGAGAGTTCTTTCTGTTGTCATTTATTTATTTATTTGGTATGAGCAGTTTATTTATTTTTGCCAGTGTTGGTTTAAAGAAACTTTAGGAGTGGTTCTGTTCAGAGTTGTTGGTTTGTTTTTGTTTTTTATGTGCAGCACTGGATCCTCTTAGTCACATTGTATGTTCTTGTTTTAAACATTAATCTATTAACTATTTTTTTTGCAGGCCGAACACTGCTGGAGAAGCTGTCCAGCCAGCAGGAGAATGCACCTCAAGAAGAAGCAGAGAAGCTTTGTTCTTGGATCATTGCAATGGGTCTCCTTCTGCCCTTCAGTGATTGCTTCAGAGAGCCATGTGGCGGGCAGAGTGCACAACAAAGTGCACCAACATTTGATGTAAGCCCAATTGAAGTGTTGTTAACATGTCTCAATGATTTGTATGGCAGTTCACACATTTGTATGTATGCTGTTGTCATCATCATTTGGCAAGTCACGGCCATGGTATGGCCCACAATAAGTACTTTCATGCTACTTTTGCCATGAGTCATCTCTATTGCTGTTCTCTAAACAGTGATATAGAGATTAAGTGTGGGGCAGGTGTCACTGTGCAGACTGCAGTCGAGAGTATGATGTTGCCTTGTTTAACAACAACAACAACAACAAACAAACAACAATTACTTCTTACCCCCTTCCCCATGGATTGAAGTGAGGAACAACAATTAGCAAATACATCAGTTAAAACACATATCAGTTTAAAAGGACACATAAGATGTACACATAGCAAGCAATAGCAAGTACACTTCTATACCGCTTATCAGTGCACTTAAGCACTCCCTAAGTGGTTTACAATGTGTAAGCCAATTGCCCCCCAAATGCTGTGTACTCATTTTAGCAACCTCATAAGGATGCAAGGCTGAGTTGATCTTGAGCCCCTGGCTGGTATTGAACTCAAAACCTTGTGGTTTGTGAGGGAGTGGCTACAGTACAGGCATTTAACCACTGCACCACCAGGGCTCTTCACATATGCTTTCACATATGAAAGCAATCCACATTTATTTGTATTTTATTTTTATTTATTATGGTATTTATACCCCGCCGTTCAGCCCTAAAGGCTACCAGAGCAGCTTACAATTATTATTTTTAATTAGATGGTTCCCTGCCCTCAGGCTTACAATCTAAAAGACATGACACAAAAGGAGAAGGGAATGGTGGTGGGGAAGGGGATGAGGTCCAGTGGTTATTCTCTCCCTTTGAGGCCTGGACCAAAGCAGATAGACTGGATGGAGGGCTCTTCTTCTTCAGACTTTGCAGGCCGAACTCTGCTGGAGTTGCCTGTTCACTCCCTCACAAGCCAAAGGATGACATTTAAAATTCAATTCACAATTTAAAAATAATTTAGATAAGCCTGTTGGAGAAGACTGGTCTGTAAAGCTCGTTTAAATCCAGACAGCGTATTTAGCTGTCAAATCTCTTCTGGAAGATCATTCCACAGTCTAGGAGTGGCTGAAGAAAAAGTCCTCTGGCTGACAGTTGCCAACCTAATTCTGGCTCACTGAAGTGAATGGAACATGCTTGATCAGTCTTCTTATATAATGTGAGAAGATGATTTTCCCCTATTGGCATATTATTACACTCAGACTGAGCCAGAATTTAAGTCTGAAGAATATTTTGTTCAGAGAAGACCTAAAGAATAACAGCCAATTTCATAAGCAGCAATTTTTTTAAAATGTGATTTTCTGGTAAAAAGTAATAGTAGCAGCTATATGTACATGTATCCAGACACACACACATAGAGTAGGCCTTCAGTATCTGTGGACTTGCCATCCCAGCATCTGCGGACAGCAAGCCTGTGGGACAAGGGCAGCAGAGGAAGAAAAGGAGGTGGAAGAAGGAGTAGGCAGAGGATGAGGAGGCAGAATGGTGAGGAAGAGGAGGAGGGAGAAAAAGTAAGGAAGAAGAGCCAATGGAGGGAAGAGTGGCAGAGGGAAGAGGAAGAGAAGGAAAAGGCAGAGGCAGAGGGAGAAGGTGGAGGGAGGAGGAAGAGGAAGCAGCCGCGTGCCACTGTAAGGGCTTCAGGTGGCCGGGGTGGCAAAGTCCCATTGTCCCCAATGGTGGTGCGCCCATGTGCATGTGCCACCATTGAGGACAATGGGACTTGAGAATCCATGGATTTTGGCATCCGCAGGTAGATCTGGACTGGATCCCCCATGGATGCCAAGGGCCAACTATATATACACACAAACATACGCACACACCTCATCCCTCAGTTTTCAGTACTGTGCTTATGAGTTGTGAAAGTTGTGTCTAACAACTTGAAGATGCATAGGAGTCTGCCATACTGCAGTGATTAGTATTTTACTTTGCATAAATTGGGAATACTGATACATTAACATTGCAGATTTCTAGCATTGGTCTCTTTATGCAAACCTGCTATAGTCTGTAGCTTAACCCCTATGTTTTTTCAACATTCCCTGGTATACTGCAGTGGACACTTGGTATCCACTGGAGTTTGGTTCCAGGATACCAAAATCTGTGAATGCTCAAGTTCCATTATATACCGTGGTGTAGTAGGATGGTGTCCCATACATAAAATGGCAAAATCAAGTTTTGCCTTGGGGATTCTGGAAAAAAATTTTTTCAAGCCATAGACATTTGAATCCATGGATACAGCAGGCTGACTGTATATGTATATGTAGATTTTAGAATGGTTTCTTATTGTTTTTTGAGATTTTCCGAAACATACTTTTTTGTTTTAGAAACCAATGCTTATATGTACTACTATGTTGTTCTTACAGCCATCTGTGAGTGTTTGCTGGAATTTTAGGTGGTATATTGAAGTTAAGTATTGTCAGAAAGTATTGCTTCCCTTCCCTGGCTGTAAAAACATAATAAGAAGAAATTAAATAACTGGCTGTTTGCTACCCTTTTATGACACTCCAGATATTAATGTTAATCTTTGCTTGAGCCTTGCTCATATCTGCCAAAAACTTTCAAATGTTGTCTCTGCACTGGGCAAAATTACAAAAAAATATGCATTTTTATTGATATTTCATATTTTGCGAATTGTTTTTAAAATATTCTTTGCACAGAAAGTGCAGTGTTTTGTGCATACTTTTTTTCTGCAGAAGTCAGAAAGTTTTCTAGAAAACAATATTTTCTACCACCACCCCTAGTGGAAAAAAAAATTAGGGGAAATATTTTTCTCTCTCTGAAAAAGGATGAAATATTAGAGTAGTTCATAGGACTTACTGTGGATGAGGAAATTAGTAAATATTCCTTAGTTCCCTAGCCTCAAAACTGCTGCCTGAGGTGACTAAGAATGGCTTTGTGCAACAGCAGCAGCAGCAGCAGCAGTTCGCTAAATAACTGTAAGTGGAAAGTAGCATTCAGTAGTCAGGACCATTGTTTTAGCTTAATATTTTTGTGGTGCCTGTCTGTAAGTCTCTCCTTCTTTGCATGAATCAGGGAGAGTCATCGATGAAAGTTGCAGTAATTGGCAATGTCCTTTGGAAGTTGCCATATAGTCAACAGATTGGTTCAAAATGCTATGCTCCTTTTTGAGTGGGGGTAGTTCACACTTTGATCATATTTAAACTTTGTCAGCGTGATTATTATCATACTCTCATAAGACATCTAAGTGGGAGGCATAGTAGTAATTTAGAAAGTTATGCATGGTCTGAAGATTGGATCTGAAGATCAGATTTGGCAGTCGTCACCAATGTGTGAGATACAGCATGCCTAGTAATACACTCTACTTGGGGATACCTTCAAAGAACATCCAGACTGTTGCACTGAAATTGTATTGCTCCAAAGACCATTGCTATTTGCCAGTTGTTTTCCAGATCCAATGCAGGATAGGTTTTTAAGTTTCAAAGCCCTAAATGGCTTGGATCGGGGTATCTAAATGACCATCTATGCCATTATGAACCTGTGCAATTTTAAGAATTTTAGGAATGCCATTTTGAAAATATAATCACCTGTGAAGGCACAACTGAATGGGTACATGAAAGGGTATTTTGTGTTGTCCTTAGATGGTGGAATACACTTCCCTCAGAAATGCAATAATTTCTCATTCTCATTGCTTTTAGGAAGACTATGAAGGCACATCTTTTCAATCTGGCCTTATAAATTGTTTTTCTTATGATGAAGATTTGAATGGGTTTTCAGAGATCCTACTCAGAAAGCCTCAGACTGATATGTGGAAATTAGCTGTGTATGAATGGCTCTTATGAACAGTGAAGGCTGGTGGTTCTCATGACAACAGATGGTGAATATGCTCCAGGTTTTCATATGTACTTTGAACAAGAGGCACAACCTATTTTGGGGATATATTTTAATACCTTGCTTGGCGTCTTCAAAGTTCATACTAGAACTTGGAGTGTATTCTTGACCCCACTGGCTTTCAGAATCACCAGCCTCCAATGCTTCTCAGTGGTAAACTCTGTCATTGAAAGCACACTGAGACTTTAGGATAAGTGGATGAAGCTTTTTTTTTTTAACTACCAGCTGTTCAGAGAATCAGGTTCCTCAAAAGAAGGCTCTAGTCCTTCAGAATTATCTACAAATTATGTGGGAAAGATAAAGGGTTATCTCATTTCCTAGCCATATATTACTTCCCAAGAAATTATCTAGCTTCATCATTTTCTCATCTATATTTGTAATTCAGAACAAGCATCTGCTAGACAGCCTGAACCAAATATTTCTAATCAGCAGTTTTGAGCCAAACGTATCATTTTTTCAAGTACCCAAACTTCCTTGTAGCTAACAGGACCAAAGCTTTCCTGATCAAAAATATGGCCAAGTTCTTTTAGCAACTAGCAAAGTACAGTCACCAATATGCATAGACCTCTCAGTCTCAGGCGCTATACAATTTTTGTTCTGACTGCCCCCAATTGTCTTCCCAGGGAGATCTACCTGGTATCTACCTTCAAAATTTCTTTAGGGGTAGGGGGAGTGTTTTTTGTGGGTCGGGATATAACAAGCATGATTCTCACTCATGCTTTTGAGTAAGACCCTGAGTAATATCATTTCCCACAAGTCACAAATCCACCCCACAACTCAGTAACTTAGTGGGAAGTTACTGAGGGGTTTGACTTGCACTTTTCTACCTCTGACAGTGCAGAGATTTTCTCTCCCCCTCCTATAAGGAGAAGAAAATCCTGTATAACACACATGCACACATCAAACAAAGGCATGTGGTGAATGTGAGGAAAAGCTTTTAAAGAAAAGCTTTTATTCTAAGTAAGCAATCTTATACTAGCAGAAGAAGGAGAAGGAGAAGAAGAAGAAATCTTGCACATGAAGGCACCTTCCTTCAGGCATTACATAAAAGTAGTTATGAGTTACAAAACATTTTATGTCATATTCAGCCAAGATTAAAAAGAAAACAAGCTCTAATGCACCTTCCTAGTCTACTCATGACACAGATAGTGCTCTGGATCTTTCATTGTTCCTAGGATTCTGGGAGTCAGGATGACTTCACCCTGTCTATTAACAAGCTTGCCTGGAGATGATGAGGTAGGCAACACCTCTCCTATCATGCCATCAGTCCGAAAAGTCTCTGAAAGATTCTCTTACCTCCTAGCATTTTTTTTTTAAATAAACTCTCATCTTGGAAATATTTCAAAGTTTTGAGACTTCTGATAAACTGGTCATACCCACTGGGCAATTATCTCTCATGACCTGTTACACCTCTATGGAGATTATCACATGGAGGCTTGCTGTGGGTTAAACACTGGCAAAACATTGCTGAAGCACAAAGGTGTGATAGTCGATCACATTTCTCATTCGTCATTGAAGCATCCCCTCACCTCTCCCATTCAAAGCATTCATGGAGCAGCCATTTCTTTAGAATGGAAGTTCCCATGACTGTGATGCTGACCATCAATAAAACTATCCTAACCCATCATTTTATCAAACATTAGTTTACCAGGAAGAAAGACACTAGCCCTCCACTGTGTTGCCCAGATAATGGAAGAGCCCATTATCACAGAGAGGGACTAAGATTTCCAGTATTCTTTAGCCAGCAAGGTCACCAGCCTAGGCCAGGATCTCATCTGTTGGCATATGGCTTTTTATTCTTGCAAGATTTGAACACTGTTATGTTCCTTCTGCCTTTTTTTCCCTTCATAAAATGGATTTCATTTTCTGAAAACCTTTTGCTCTTCTTGGGGTTGTTACTTGCTATGCTTAAGTCTCTACTGGAATTGCATATATTTTTTGTACCTGTGGATTTTATTTCTGCATTAATTGTATTGTGTAAGTTGTTCTGAGAACAATTTCAGTAAAATGTTCAGTGGCAGTTACAGGACAGCTAATACGCTTAACTGATAAATAAAAATGGACTATAATAAACAGAGAAAATGGAACTTAAACAGCAAATTCAGGAGAGGGCTGGCTTGTTAATTTTTTTTATTTTAGGATGTATGTTTTTTCATTTTAGAAATTACAGTCTCACTGATAATAGGCTGAAGTTTAGAGTAATAAGACTATATAAATGAACAAACAGCACAAGAAATACACAACATAATTAAGAAAAATAAAATATGTAGAAATGTTTGTTTGGATATATGCACAGAGGTTTTCAGTAACAAATGTAGATATTAGGATCAGTAAAGTACATTTGAAGTGAACCTGAGTGATCTTTTGTATTTCCAGATAGCCGAGTGGATTACACTAGGAAATACAGCTGGCCCTCGCCTTATGCGGGGATCCGTTCCGGATCCCTCCGCGTAAGGTGAATTCAGCCTATGCTCAAGCCCCATTGGAAACAATGGGGCTTGTGCACGGCGGCGTGACATTTATCTGGATTTCAGTGAAGCATTTGATAAGGCCTCCTACCACATTTTGATGAACAAACTGATTAAATGTAGAATATATGGGAACACTGTCATATGGATTAACAATTGGTTGGGGAAATGTGCTCAAAGAGTTGTTATCAGCAGCTTTGCTTCAAACTGGAAGGAGGTTTTGAGGGGAGTGCCTCAGTGTTCTATCCTAGGACTCTTCAATATTTTTTATCAATGACTGAGATGACAGGATGGAGAGAATCCTTTTCAAGTTTGCCGATGCCACAAAACTGGGAGGGCTGGCACATTGGAAGATAGAAACAGGATACTGAAAAGCCTAGATAAGCTAAAAAATTGGGCAGAAATTAATAAAATGAAACTCAATGGAGACAAATGCAAAATTCTACATTTAGGCCACAAAAACCAAACATACAGGTATAGGATGGGAACAAGATGGCTCAGCCATACTATATGTGAGATGGACTTTAGGATTATTGTTGATCGGAAGTTGAACATGAGACAGTAATGTGATGCTGAAGCAATGATGGCAAAAGCTATTTTAGTCTGCATTAAGAGAAGCATATGGGCTGTTTGTACACATTTAGCATGCAGGTGTGCCTTTACTGGCCAGATCGGGGCCATGGCCACCACACACCACAGCCCTGATGTGGCCTCCAGAGGGCGGAAAAAGGAGCCACAAAATGCAGCTCCTTTTCACACCCTCTAAAGGGCATCACAACCACAGCGGTGCAGCTTTGTGGCGCCGTTTTGGTGCTGCATCATCTAGATGTGTCATCATGGCATGATGGGGTGGAGTCATGGAATCCAGCGTGTGGATGTGACACTGTGACTCTGCTCACAGGCCAGCACTTTGTGCCAGTCTGTGCTGGGCCATAGTTTCCAAGTTGAGGGAAATAATAGTCCTCCTATATCTTGCACAGGCTGGTCCTCATCTGGAGTGCCTCATTTTGAGAAGAACAAGTTGGAGCAAGTTCAGTGATGGGCAATGAGGATGATAGGCATAGAAAACAAAACATATCAGGAGACGTTAAAGGAGCTGGACATGTTCAGTTTGGTGATGAGAAGATTGAGCTGTAGCATGATTGCACTGCTTAAATATCTCAAGGGCTATCACAGAGAGGAGGGGTAGACCTGTTCTCTGCTGTCCAAGAGGATAGGACCAGGCCTAATGATTTTAAGTTACAGGATGGTTGATTTTGATTGAACATTAGAAGGAACGTCTTGACAATAAGAGTGGTTTGGCAATGGAACAAATTGCCTTGAGAGGTTGGGAGGGGTTCTCCTTCTTTGGATGCCTTTCCCTCCCACCAAAAAGGAAAAAAAAAAAAAAAAAAGAAGAAGAAGAAGAAGAAGAAGAAAGAAAAAAAAGGATAGAGAGCTATGTGCTAGGGATCCTCCATTAAGCAGATGTTTGGATTTGATGGAGATTGACAGACCATAGGGCCTCATTTCTGTGAATCTATTATTCTACAAGTCTATCAATTGCTATTTTCCATGCTGAGTGTTTGTTTTTTCTATGTTCCCCAGTTCTAATAGCCTGGATGGCCTTGGCAATAGGTCTCATGAGCTGAAAATGCTGGTGTCATATGCCAGATCTATTGGGATATAACAACTTCGCATGCTGAGACCTTCTAGTAATGCATGTCTATGGTAGTTTTATTGCTTACTAACAGCCCCTCCTCATTTCCTGTTTACCCCCTTCCCAAAAGCACACCTCAGCTTTTGTCCCTAAAAGTAGAATCGCCATTATCTCATCCACTGTATTTGCTCTGCTAGTGAGATTAAACAATCTCTCCCACTTTCCTGAGTTTCTAACAATTCTCAAGGAAGTGATATTTTCCAACAAGATCACAGATTGGTGAATCGGAAAGCTACCATTCAGGACTTGATCCTGAATGAGTGTGCTGTCCTGGCTTAAAGATGAGGGGGTTAGACCATCCCAACTCTGACAATAAGATAGAGGAGTGGGAAGCCAGGGTTACAATGATCTTTCATGATTCCATCCCTGTGACCGGGTGTCCCAACCCACAGTCTGCAGCCCAAATGTGTATGTCTGAGAGTAGGATTCTCTTGGTGTACCACCCACCTCACTGCCCAACAGTTTCAGGAAAGAAGATAGCTGGAGTTGTCTTGCAGGTTGGTGTTGGAGTTCCACTAACATATTGGAGAACTTCAGGATCCACAACAAGTGGCTCGACTCTTCATGTACTCCATGGCAACCATAAATCTGTCTGTGGTGGTATATGGCCCCACTCATTCTTTACTACACTCTGGACCAGAATTTCTCTACTCTGTGAGATTATGGTGATTCTGACAGGAAGACATTCTCCATAGCTCTATTGACACAGCCAGATTACAATAGGAGAAGTGGGTTAGACTCACCTGAATTTAGAACCTCTAAAAAGAAGGGAGGGCATTAAGATAGTCTCAATTTATATTAGTTAGGTTCATCCAGATGGTTGCCCAGTGCCTTTTGGAGATTTTCTTGTTTCCTCAACAGGGGATTCTGTCAAAACCCTGCTGATTTCTGAACTGGAGAAATGACCACCATTCCTACTGACCATCCCCACTTTTAGAATGGTACCAAACTCCTCACCTGATTTTTAAGATAGATGGCAGTAATGTCAAAAGTAAGGTGGTGACTAGAGTGACACTTGCAGAAAATTTAATGTGTCTGCTACAATCTGGGTTACAGTCTAGAGTATGGTTGTAATGGCAGCAAAATGGTTTTGACATGAAATGTCTGGTGGAGGTGGTTTAATTTTTTTTTTTTAACTTGGCCAGGAAACACTGCCAGAGAGAGTAAAAGTAGTGGTGAATGTGTTTTTGCAGTGAGAGAAGATTCCAATATGGCTAATTAATAGCTGGTTGCCAATATCCCATTTTTGGCTATCCATGAGTTTCTGGATGGAAGCAATTATCTAAATCTAATTCAGTTTGGCTCAAGGCCCAATTGTGGAATGGAGATTGATTTGGCTGTTTTGGTGGATAATCCACTTTGGGAAATGAACAGAGGAAACTTTTAGCAGCTTTTGATACCATAGACCTGCTTTTCTTCTGGGCCCCATCTCTGGGATGGCACTTGGGAGCCTTGTTTTTGCTCACTTTTGAGTCCAAAAGATGATGCTGGGAGAATCCTATTTAAGCCATGATTATTGCCCTGTGAGGCTCCTCAGAGCACTTTTTTTTGTGTGTTTCATGAGCTAGTGCAAGAAGATGTCCAGGGATTTGTGTTTTGGTACCTTACATATTTCACCTTTCCATCTAAAATCTAACAAAGCTGAATTGGTTCTAAACCTATGTGTGGCATCATTTCATGGGCTGGATGAAAGAAACAAATTGAAGGTAGCCCAAACAAAGCAAAAGTTCCCCTTATCAATTGAAAGGTAAACCAGGGAATAGGGATTCACCCTAGTTACACTCTTTTGGATTATTGTTACATGGTTTGTGTGGGCTGGCTTCAAGGAGTTTTCAGAAACTTCAGTTGATTCAAATGCTGTAGCAAGACAGTTGACCAGGATCAACTGTAGGGAACAAATAAGTCTCTTATTGCAACAGCTTCACTGCAAGTCTAACACAATTCAGATTTCTAGTTACAAAGCCCTATGTGATTGGGACCATATCTGAAGGACCCAATTTGAAATTCTATTCCTGCCCAAACATTGAAATTGGTGGGGGAGGCATTTCCCTTGGTTTGGTTTGCAAACCTAGAAGGACTTTTGGTGCCCATAGGCTATAAAATCCTGGACTATCCTCTTCCATGGTCTTCTTCCTCCAGGAGGCAAAAATCTTTCTATCTAGCCAGGCTTTTGAGCAGTTGTGTGAGATGGTATTAAGAACAATGCACTGGTTTTACTGGGGGGGTGGAGGTCGGGGGGGGGGGGGGGAGATGCTCCTCCAGGCACTAACTCACTGCAGGACCTTACAAGCTGAAGTTACTAGAGTAACTCCAGCGAGAATGAGGTAAAAGGGAAACTGATTTTGCCGCAAAAACATTTATTAAAAAGGTAAAAAAAAAAAAAGCAGGCGAAACGTACATGGCAGTTATATTCAGTGCTAGCTGTTTCTCAAAGTAAAGGGGAGGAGAAACTGCATGGAAGCAAAAACTCTTCTCCTAACTAATCTAAAAGGGGTGAAACTAAGCCTAAAGGATTACAGACTATGGGCTGAAATAGACGGCCTGGATGGGGCAGTGTGAAGCCACCCCACCTGAAAATGGATTGAGGCTGTGGCAGCTGCACAACACAGCCCCAATCTGCCATAGTGCTGACTGAAAAAGAAGTGGTTTTCAACAGCTTCTTTTTCAGCCGCAGAAAAGCTGCCTTTAGCGGCTCTTCCATGGCCCCATGGTGGCTTCCCGGCATGTTGGGGGCTTGCAGCATGTAACCGTTACTCCCCCAAGATGCCTGTAAACTGACCCACATGTGGGCAGCCAGTCAGCTGGAAGCTGGCTTCAGAGCACGAGGCATCAAAATGCCACGCTTTGAAATTGCCAAGATGGCAGCCCAAAGAGGTGGTCTGTTTCATCCCTATGACATAGCAATGGACTTTCTTACCTCCCGAAGAGCAGGGAAGCAGGTTTTAGAGAGATACTCTCTGTGTGTCCTTGTATTTAATCTCTTCCTAAGGGGCTGTCTCCGGAAAATGAAGGTAAAACCTTTGAGTGGGCAAAACATGCCCTCAGTGTTATTCTATGAAAAGTTCAAAAAATAAAAACATGTACTTGAAAAGAGCAGAGGTAAATGTTCCCTTCAGGAACTGATAATGACTCTTAGATGGTCTGGGAAGTAGAGAACAATGGGCTGCATACACAAAACAAGAGTAATACATCACAATGAGGGTGTACCAGTTTGAGCCAGTATGGCAGGTCTCCTTTCAGTGGGGGTGAATAAGACATTCATGTCAGGGATTACCTTAACCTTTTTAAACAAGACAGAATCCAAAGATATAGCCATGCTAGTCTACAGAATCAGTAGGTAGAGAGATCTTGTAGTACCTTTGAGACTAAAGAAAGAAGTTGGCAGCATGAGCTTTCTTAGACTTAAGTCTTCTTCCTCCGGTGCATTTTGTGGAGTGCCTGGGTTACCACTCCACCAAATGCATCTGAAGAAGTAGACTTAAGTCTATAAAAACTCATGTGGTAAACAAGACAATTAAGCCCTGACATCAGTGGAACCATTTCCTTATCAGGAGGATAGGAAAGTTGGAGAGAATGTTCAGTTTGCACTTTAGAATAAAGCTTAGCTTCTTTCCTAAGATTTATAGGGTCCAGGCCACTGCCCTGCCTGTCTGGCAAGAGACAGATTTCCTTCCTTACACATCAAAGTCTAATATTCATATTTATTGAGTATTACCTATAATAATGGTGTATAATGGTGGACAGTTGAATTTAATAAATGTTCATTAATATTTTAATTGATGAACTTTTAAATTATTTCTAATTTTATTTGTTTGTTTGTTTGTTTGTCTCCCTCTCTTTTCCAGAACTAGGACTCAGTGTGGCTTCACAATATTAAAAAACAATACAATCAAAACATAGAAAAGTAATTCATTAAAGCAGAATTTAATATTACAATATTAAAATAGACTACTTATTAAAAGAATAAAAATACAGTTAAAAAGATAAAAAAATTAAAACACTTAAAATGATACAGCACCCTAGCTGGTCCTTTAAGAATGTTTTATTTTCAAAAGCCTGCCTGCATAGGAAGGTTTTAACCTGTTGGTGGAAGGCCAATAAGGAGGGGTCCATTCTGGTTTCCCTAGGCAGGGAGTTTGAAAGTCTAAGGGCAACCATTGAGAAAACACTCTCTCATGTCCCCACCAACTGCTGGTGGTGGTGGGACAGAGAGATGGGCCTCTCCAGAGGATCTCAGGGCTTGGGCTGGACCATACAGGGAAATATGGTCTGCCAGATATCGTAGACCTGAGCCATATAGGGCTTTATAGTTCAAAACCAGCACTTTGAATTGAAACAAACTGGCAGCCAATGCAATTCAATCATATTTTGGTAGTACTGTATAAATTGCTCAATTTTGTTTTAGCTTATTGTTATTCGTATTTATATTTTCAGTAATGATATGTACTGTACTGTCTTGGGTTTCAGTTCTGGAAGATGGGTGGGATGTTTACAGTGTGTGCATGCACATGTATATGAATAAATAAATACTAAAATAAAGTATACTTCTGAATGCTACTCCCCACTGAGGAATAAGAGTTGCCCACAGGTTCTGCTTATGGGTTTCTCATAGAAATAATGATGACTATGAGAAATAAGAGTGGCACTGCTGGATTTTCATTCTGATCCAATAGGACTTCTTATGTGCTTCATATATGAGTTTTGGAGATTATAATTCTAATCTTCTCTGCATTGTGTGAATGTCATACCACCACTTTAAAGAGACACTAGTTAAAATAGCTTTCCTATTTCTTCGTTAAGGGGCCAGCTGAAGTTATCCGAAAGTCTAGGAACTGGCACCACTAAGAGATATGTGAATAAGCATTAATGTTCTCTTATTGATCATTTAATGTCTGTACATTTATATTACATTTTCCTTAGCTTTTTAGCACATTCATTGTGCTGCCTTATTCTGGTACCTACCAGTACACAGATGAGCAGGTCAAGCTATTCATCATTATACACTGAAATTTTATCCAGCAATCACATACAGACAAATTGAAGCTATCATCTGTTGATGTCTATGATTGCTTTTTTTTATATAGTTTAAAGAATTCATTAGACACTTCAAAAAGAACAGTGGCTTCTTTCAAACATATATGACGTCTGATGTCCATGTCAAGGAAGGTTAAAATAGCCACATCCCTAGTGACTAGATATAGTGTTTAGATCAAGGGAAGTAATAGTGCCACTCTATTCTGCTTTGGTCAGGCCCCACCTGGAATACTGTGTCCAGTTCTGGGCCCCACAATTCAAAATGGATGTTGAAAAACTGGAGCATGTCCAAACGAGGGCGACTAAAATGGTGAAGGGTCTGGAAACCATGTCCTATGAAGAACGACTTAGGGAGCTGGGGATGTTTAGCCTGGAGAAAAGAAGGTTAAGAGGTCATATGATAGTCCTGTTTAAATATTTGAAGGGATGTCATATTGAGGAGTGAGCAAGCTTGTTTTCTGCTGCTTCAGAGAACAGGACCTGGAACAATGAATGCAAGCTACAGGAAAAGAGATTCTACCTTAACATTAGGAGGAACTTCCTGACAGTAAGGGCTGTTCAACAGTGGAACAAACTCCCTCGGTGCAAGCCCTCACACTGGAGGCGTGGTGGTGGCGGCGCTTCTGCCGCCGAGGAGGAGGAGGAAGGTGGAGCCGGAGGAGGAAGTGGGTTGCCGCTGCCCACCATGAAGATGAGGAGGAGGTGGGTTGGCGCCGCAGCAGCCGCATTAACGGCAGCGGCAATGGCCGGAGCGGGCCCCCGAACCGGAAACAAGGCACGGGTGGGGGCCCAAACCGGACCGGGACCGGGAGGGGCCCCCCGAAACCGTGATTGGCACAGGGGCCGCCAGGTTATGGCAACCCTAGGAGTGCATAATATTATTGAAGATACAAATAACAATACAGTAACTGAGGTTAGAACAAAAAAGGTTCTCAATTCGAGATTGATGGTTTTACTTCTTTATTCTTGGTTTTAAAATTTAGTTTCATTTCTCTTAATGTGTCTATTCTGTTCTGTTTTGTAAGTGCTTTTGGAGTTAGGGCTGAAATGGAATACATTTTTTTTAAAAAGCAAGCAAGGCTGTAATGCTCTCTTGCCCCATTTTAAAATGTAAAATGTGATTTGTATCACAGTGCACTTTTTCCCATGATACATGGCATGTTTCATTTTTATTCATAGCCTAGGGGGTACACCTTACCCACATTAAGACTATAATTCATGAAAGTAGTAAATATCTTTTCTGTTAATTAGTGACTTGCTTTTGTTCAGCAAAGTTTTATATTCTGTCCTACAACAGTGTTCTTTAGTTCTCCAAAGCTTCTCAACAACTATATTTATATTTATCAATATTTACTATTGATATTTAATGAGAGACAAACTACAAAGTGTAATATTACATCCATTATTTCTCTTCAGTCAAGTTAAAAGAAAGATTTCAAGCTAAGGATAGAACAGAACTCCCAAAGAATAAAATGTAATTTTAAATCTATAAAACATAAAGAATTTAATAATTTGGTTCCATACATACTCTTAGGAACATTAGCCATGTAAGTGTCTAACAGTCTCGACAGACCAGCGATAAAGGCCAGCATTGGGGTGGAGTATGCCCCAATTCTACCCCTATACCAGCATGATGCCGGGTGCCCTACTTCACAGCGGGTGGCATGACAGCACTCCTCTGGCACAGCATCCAGATGACACAGCATCAAAGGAGCACCAAAAAGCCACAGTGCTGGCGGCTATGGCTGCCTTTCCGTGGCACAAAAAGGAGCCGCAGAAAGGTCAGATTGAGGGTGCAGCATATAGTTGCCATGGCCCCTATCTCGCGAAGATAAAGACAGCTGCAGGCTGCCTCTTAGGGGCTCTCTGTTTATCCCCTAAGTGATTTGACAGCAACCATGTATTGTGCAAAAACTCATAGCTTTTATTTTGGTGGCTTCAATATTGGTATCACAATCACTTATGCCAGTTTGAACTTTTAAATATACTGTTGCTAGCTTTGATAGTTCTGCGTTCAGCACAGGGTATGGGCTAGATCAGTGGTCCTCTTACTGTGCCCTTCAGGAGATTCTGGATTTCAGCTCTCAGAAGCTTCAGCCATGTTGGCTAATAGTCTGGGATTTTGGCAGCTGAAGTTCAAACTCCTTTAAGGAGCACAATTTGGGGACCACTGGGCTAGACAATCACAGGAGAATATAATGAAGATGAAAAAGCCATAATAGTGGGGAAAAATAGTGCCAGATGTCCAAGCTGGGTTCAGGAAAAGAAAAGACACTAGGACCATATTACAAGCATACATTGGATAGTAGAATGCACGAAAGAATTTCGGAGGAAAACCAGCCTCTGTTCCATAGATTATCACAAAGGCTTTGACTGTGTAGATCCTTGGTTCTCAAATGGTGGTGTGCATACCCCAGGGGGACATGACAGTTTCTCAAGGGGGACATTGACCTCAGGTGCTGAATATCTCACCTTCAAGAGAGGGGAGAGACTTGGAATGCTTTTTCACTGTTTTCTTTAGCTTCAGATTGTGTGCCAAGGTGTGAGAGGGAAAGAGAAGGTAGCAATAGCAAATACATTTCTATATCAGTGCACTTAAGCACTCCCTGAGCAGTTTACAATGTGAAAGCTAATTGCCCCCAACAATCTGGGTACTCATTTTAGCAACCTATGGAAGTATGCAAGGTTCAGTCGACCATGGAGCCCTGCCTGGGATCGAACTCACAACCTTGTGGCAGTGAGAGGCTGTAATATTGGCATTTAACCATTGCACCACCAGGGCTCCCTCAAAATAGTGAATGTTCAGGGTGTGATGGATCGGCTAGGGCTTATGTGTACATGATTAGAGCAAAGATCACTCCATCCCTCTTCACTCACACATTGGAGGGAGGAACAGCGATCATGGCAGCTGTGTGTAGGAGGGTAAAAAATAGAGGTCGCTTAAAACCCAGTTTTCCAACAAAATCAACAGAAAAGTCTCAGTACTTGAGGAGGGTTAAAGAGAATGCTTCCCCCGTAGGCATTGCAAAGCTATGCTGCGACATTGTGAGAATAAGAGATTTTAAGCCTTTTTAAATCCTTTTCCTCCCACAGCACACAAGAGTCACACAAGAGACTCCAGCTTTATGAGTTAGGTGCGGGAGGAATCCAAGGATCACTCCTCCTCTTAACTCTCAAAGCAGACGTCTGTTGTATCAATAGGAGACAGCAGCCTTTAGCTTTGGAAATGAGGGGCACAAGGAATTCAGGGATTCCTCCTCTTTATAACTCTCAAAGTAGGACGCTGATGTGTCAATGGGAGACAGCAGCCTCCAGCTTCATTAGTGGGGGGCAGAAAGCCCTCCCCCCCAACATGCACATGTTGATGTAACACATGGCCAGGGGGAAATGTTTGAGAACCACTAATGTAGATCGTGAAAAATTTTGGATCACTCCTAAAGAAATGGGTGTGCCACAACATTTGATTGTCCTGATGTACCTATACTAAGGACAAAAGGGTATCATCAGGACAGAATACAAAGAAATGGAATAGTTTCCAGTTGGCAGAAGGGGTCAGGCAAGGCTGTCTTTTATGACCCTATTTATTTAACTTATACATTGAACATATCATACATAAAGCAGGATTAGAGTTGGAGGAAGGAGGCGTAAAATTGGAAGAAGGTGCATCAGCAATTTAAGATATACAGATGTCACCATATTACTAGTAGAAAGTAGCAAAGACTTGGAATAATTACTGAAGATAATCAGGGTTTACAGTTGAACATTAAGAAAACAAAAATAATGACCAGAGATTATTTACATTACTTTAAAGTAGATGATGATGACATTGAAATAGTTCAAGAGTTTCCATACCTTGGCTCAGTCAATAAGAATGCAGTCAAGAAATCAGAAGACTAGGACTTGGAAGGGCAGTTGTGAAGGAACTGAACAAGATCCTGAAATGTAAACATACATAATCGAATGTGAAAGTTAGGATTGCCCATGTCATTGCATTTTCCATTTCTATGTATGGTTTTGAAAGGTAGACAAAAAAAAATGGTGATAGAAAATAAAATGATTCAATTGAAATGTGCTGCAGTGGAGTTCTACAGATGCTGTGGACTGCTAAAATGACAAATTGGTCCCAGAATAAATTAAGCCCAAAGTCTCCATAGAAGTCAAGATGACTAAACTGAGACACTGCCATACTTTGGCCATATCATGAAAAGACATGGCTCACTAGAAAAGATAATAATGTTTGGTAAGGTAGAAGGCAGTAGGAAAAGAGAAGACCTCATTCCAGATGGATACACTCACTCAAGGAAACACGACCCTGAGTCTGCAAGACCTGACCAGTGCTCCCGATAATGAAGGAATCTGAGGTCCCTCAGTCATAGGATCACCATAGCCCAAAGTTGACTTGATGGCAGTTAACAACAACATAATGAATGACAAAGACATATAAAAGTGATAAGGCCCTATTCTAAGGCTACATTCTTACATAAAATTGCTCAAGAATAAGTCTTGTGAAACTCAGTGAGACCTCTTCTGGGTAGACATGCATAGAGAGTGCATTGTAAATCTGGTATTCTCATTATTGAGCTACCACGCCTATGATTGTGTAACTAATTAAAATTGATCACAGATACAATATTTATTGACCTTGAACTTTGGAACAAGAATACATTTGTTTGGAAAGCCACTTCTAACATTGACATTTTTCTGTGCCAGTGCTGGGAGTTGTAATTCATTTTCCCTGATGTCAGGGAGCAGGGCATGCTTCAGCATCAGAATTATGTTCTCAACATGATATTTGGCTTAAAAGAAACCAGGACAAAAAGGATGGCTTGCTTGGTTTCTTCTGTTCATGAAAAGAACTACTGCTTGGTCCTCCAGGCAGTTTTTTAATTTAGGGACTAAAGCTGTCCAGCATAGGAATGAGATAACATTAGATTTCAACTCCCAGGAGTCCTTGTCTTTAGCTATGCTGGCTGTACAACATTTTGAGGCTAACATGGTTCTCACAACTAATCTAGTATATGGTGAATTTGTGAGAGAATGAGGAATTGGGTGAAGTGGCTTATGCAAGGTGGACTCTGCTACATATCTCAGTCTTTGTCAATAGGGTTGCCAGACCTTAGGGCCTGAATCTCCAGTTTTTGTGGGAGACAAGGGTAAAATGCTTCAGTTTTGATGGGCTCCAGGCAAAAGGAACAAATTGTGTCTGCTCAGCTAGTAGAGCAGCAGCTTGTTGCAGTTTGCAAGGATTAATTAGTTGCTGCAACTTGCAAAGACTTTCCAGGGGGGAAAAAAGGGAGGGTGATCTCTATATTTATCCAGTTAGGTTCCTCCTTCCCTCCCACTCATTGTAGTACTAGCACTCACACTTCTCTCTGCTCTGCATCCACCTTCTGGCTACAAGCAATAGTATAAATGTCAGTTATCCCATCTTGCAAAGTCAATGAGAGGGAATAATCTTCTCATTTAGCCTGGATGTGAGAACAACCCCTTTAAGCTAAAATGTCTCTCTTAATTTCCAAAAAGGAAAATATGTTCTCAGTCTGTGTGTCTCTCTCTGTGTGTGGCAAGCGGCAAGCAATGAGCAACTGTAGTTGGTGGTAGTCAATGGCACCTAACAATGACACCACCAGGGGCCATTCCTAAGTCTCAGGTTTAGGTCCAGAAACCTCAGGGCCTGGGGTGATCCTGAACTGGCAATGCAATCCTAGCACTATTACTGATGAATCCAGCTGGGACCCCAGATATTAAAATTTCCAGGTTACTAATAATGTTGGTTTGAACCATACCTTGGAAACTTATTTTAAGACTACCCATCTCTTCCCACCCAGTGTATTGTATTTGTTTGAAATTATGTTTTCCTTACATACATGTTGGATAAATTCCCATCATTTCTATCCAATCATGTCTGTTTTCCTCTTTCTATCACCTCTGGCCACCCTTCTCCCCCGTAATAATCAAATAATGCTGACTAAGGCTCCTTGTAACATCCTTGTAACCGGCTTGGGCAGGTCTGTTTGAATTGATTTCAGTTCTAATTCTATCCCATGTGTGTCTTTTAACCATTTCAGAGCAGCTTTGTCTTTGGGCCTTCCGAAAGCTTTGCATTTAGTGGCTTTGTAAATAGACACTTGGCTCTGCATGGAGATGTGATGGTTATGTTTCTAACTGCTGTTAAGATTTTTAGTAGCTGCTTATTTATTCATAAGATGAGTCTGCCTACGTCAGTAAAGAAATAAGATAATAGCGCTCCCAGAACTGAGCTTGGAGGTCATGTACATTTGTGTTCCTAGCAGTAAGTACCAGGTGGGTTTAACTGATAACAATCCAGGAATTTTTTTATCTCTAGGGAGGCAGATGAGAAGCAGCTATTTTGTAAATCAGAACAGAGTAAAGTTTGACTGAAAACCAAAAATGTTTAGGCAAATGTGATGGGAGGCCATTATCTGATTAAGAATTGGAAAGATATTTCCAGAATGCGGGGAAGCAAATTGCCTCTACCAAATTGCCATGTAGAATAGCTGTTGTCATTTTAAAGGAGCAGCTGAAATTTCCCTGGAATTCCTATAAATGAATTCTCCTCCCCCCCCCCATAACTGTACTGACTCAGCAAAAAGTACAGGCTTTGAAAGGTGGGGAGAATATTACGATATTTTATTCTGGGAAGTTTCAGTAGTGAATGGATTCTGAAAACAGTGGAAAGGGGACTGGATGCTTCATATATATTTGTGTGTGTGTTAAGGGGAGGGTTTCTGTGAAGATGACTTAGGAAGAATTAAAAGTGTTATCTGTACTTAGTTTACCAGGAAAGCACAGACAGAGTACAGACGTTCAATGTTTGATGTATTCTTCAAATAAGCTATTTTGCCATGCGTCTTTAGTTAATAATGTAATGCAATTGCAGTGAGCATTGCTATGTTTAGAACTAATAACTGTATTGCTTTTAGATATCGCATACTAGATATTGTTTTCAGAGTTTTCTCTGCACATATGGATGTGATTTTAAAATATAGAAACTATAATTTTGAAATGTATGTAAACCCAGTTCTGTATGAAGAACAAAGAAGGAAATGTAGTGATCATTTTTTCTATGTAGAATTCTAAATTTCTCATTTGCCATAATCCTAGAATAATTCATACAGTATATTCTTCTGAAGACAACCAGAATCCTGCAGGAATATCAATCATTATTCCTTTATAATTGAATGGCATCCATATAATTGCTGTATCATGCTGTAATTTAAGTTCTCTTTGGACACTGGACACATTTCCCCTCATGACTAAATATATAATTAGCTTTAAAACTGCAGTGTAGTACAGTATGTGTATCCATTCTGAGATATATTGGCTAAAATATTTTTGACCTTTTTATAAGAATATTTGTTTAACAAAGCCCGTCTGTATTAATTCTCTCTGTGCATGAGAAATGTTTGGACAAAATTATCTAAAACAACCTTTTTGGTGATAATGAAAATCTACTTCTGATGGTAAAATGCTCAGTTTGTGTCTCACTGTTCCTTGCATCAATTTACTGTGACAAATTCTCATTATTCTCATTTAATACATGGGCAACTGAGTCTTAGCTAGTGACTGGCACAGGGCCATCCACCTAATCCCTGACAAACTAACATTTAATCCATGTTTCTACTTATTAGACAGCACCAGCTTTAAATGTTTCTAATTTTATGTTGAGCATTAACATATGTGTTAATGTGCTTTCTACAAAAACTTTACATGAGGATTTTGGGACTTTCTTAAAAATAACCTTACCTGTGCTGTTCAAAATAAATGGTAGTAGTATTTAGTCTGGTTAAGGGCCTTCATTTGATGTGGAATATTGGTTGATATAGAAGTAATATTGCTTTTCCTTTCTAATTTTATTCTCTTTATAATCCTTAAGTGTATAAGGGCTAGGGTTCCAAATGTCTCTGTAAACCAGTTTTCATGTTTTAGGTAGTGTGTATGTTCTTTTCAGTTCATAGTAATCACTTTAGTCAGAGTCAATCAATGTAAAACAAACAGTAACATAGCCCGAAAAACCCACAAAAAAACAAAACAGTAACTTTTATTGAGAAACATAAAGAAATAATGTATCTTGTGTTGAGTTACCCTCAAGTTTAGTATGGTTAGATTAAAATCAAACACTCGGCAAGCTTTTAGGCACTCTTTATCCCACTCCACATCCTACTCGTAGTAGAACTTTCAACCAGATCCTCAACAAGACTAGACCAGACCAACTGACACAACTCTGCATTTTTACATTCCCCCTCTTACCAGGATGCTCTGTCCATCAAACTCAGCTGGATTGGGTTTTGCTCCTCCTCCGTTGTCCATTGCCTGGCATCCAGCTCTCAAGCTGCTCTTCACCCCAACATAATTAGCTTCTAAAAACACTTTGTCACAGATGATAATGATGTTGATGAAGGTAATATTTATTTATATCCCGCCCTTCTCCCAGGGCTGGGACCCAGGGCGGCTTACAAATTTAAAAAACACCATACAGTTAAAAACATACAAAAATAGTATATTAAAATAGAATTAAATTACTACAATAAGTAAAACAAATTTCATGCTAAAATCAAGTACTTTAAAAGATTAAAATGCTTAAAATACAGTAAAACAATATAACAACACCCGATCACATGCCTTAAAAACTTTCTGTTTTAAAAGACTGTCTAAAGTAGGTCTTAGCCTGCCAGCAGAAGGATAACAAGGAAGGGGCTATTCTGGCCTCCCTGCCCAGGAGGGTAGTTCCAGAGTCTCGGGGCAGTCACAGAAAAGGCTCTCTCTTGTGTACCCACCAACCATGCTTGTGATGGTGGTGGGAAGGAGAGAAGGGCCTCCCCTAAGGACTTCAGAGCCCGGTCTGGCTCATATAGGGAGATACAGTCTGCCAAATAGCCTGGACTTGAGCCATATAGAGCTTTATAGGTCATCACCAGCACTTTGCATTGTGTCTAGAAACAGACTGGCAGCCAGTGCAGCTGTTTCAACAGGGGTGTTGTGTGATCTGTATAACCTGCCCCTGTTAGCAGCCTGGCTGCAGCTCTTTGGACTAGCTGAAGTTTCTGAACAATCTTCAAAGGCAGCCCCATGTAGAGCGCATTACAGTTGTCTAAGCATGATGTAACCAAGGCATGTACCACTGAGGCCATATCTGGTGTCTCAAGGGCCAGGTGCAATTGGCGCACAAGTTTTAATTGTGCAAAAGCACTCCTGGTCACCTGGGCCTCCAGGTTCAAAGCTGAGTTCAGGAGTACCCCCAAACTCTGAACCTGCATCTTCATGGGGAGTATGACCCCATCTGACACAGGATGGGTCCCTATTCCCTAATCTGCCTTCTGACTCACCAAGAGCACCTCTGCCTTAGCTGTATCCAGTCCATTACTGATGATAGACACTGGTTTAGGACCAGAATAGCCTCCTTGGATTGAGGTGGAAAGTAGTAGTACAGATTAGTGTCATTGGCACATTGATGACACTGCACTCCAAAACTCCAGACGACCTCCCCTAGTGGCTTCGTGTATATGTTAACACAGGCTAATGGTTAGCACAGGCTAATGGCCAGGAGGTCAAGCAGGAGTCCCCCAGCACCACCTTCTGGGTTTGCCCCTCCAGGAAGGAATGGAGCCACTGTAAAGTCCCATCCCAGAGAGAAGGATACCATAGTTGATGGGATCGAAAGCCGCTGAGAGGTCCAGGAGAACCAACAGGAACACACTCCCCCTGTCCAGTTCCCTGCATAAGTCATCCATGAAGGCAACCAAGGCTGTCTCTGTTCCATAGTCAGACATGAAACCAGATTGAAATGGATCTAGATAATCCATTTCATCCAGAAACCCCTGGGGTTGGAAAGCCACCACATGTTCTAAAACCTTGCCCAAAAATGGTACGTTGGACACTGGTCGATAATTATTCATTATTGTGGGATCCAGGGATGGCTTTTTAAACAAAGCTTTCACAACTGCCTCCTTTAGGCAAGGTGGAACTTTGCCTTGTTGTAGGGAGGTTCTGTCTACCTCCTTTATCCAGTCAGCTAGTCCCTCTCTGGCCTGTTTAATAAGCCAAGAATGACAAGGGTGGACAATTGTGATGGACAAGATGCCATCAAAATTGTTAATGCTCTTCCAGAGGCCCTCAGTATCTTTTTCTGAATGCACTTATGTACTTTTGTCTTTTCAATGAGCACTCATTCAGATTCAACTGCTATTATTGTTTTTAAAAAAAAACATTTATTGTGAAATAGAAGCATTATAACAGTCCATTCTGACATGATTAGAGAAACACAAGCCATATCAGGGCTGCTTCTGCTCACAAGCTGGTTGGTGCCAAGAGATTGTGTAGGACCTTGAGACTAGCTAAGTGAAAAAAAAGTCATAGAATAAGCTTTCATAGACTTGGGGCTCATACAGACAGGCCAAAATAAAGCTGTTTTGGGTCACTTTGTCAGTATGCTGTTTAAATGACACATACATTTTAAGAGGCCAGAAGCTGTGCCAAAGTTGTGCTCCAGTCCTTAGGAGCACACCTCCAAAGTGACCCAAAGCAGCTTTATTTTAGTTTGTCTGGCTCTTGGTCTACTTTCTCATGGAGCTAACTGGTGGTATACTTTAGTCCTGCATGTCTTTGAGGTCTGCAGTCAGACATCATCATCATCATCATCATCATCATCATCATCATCATCATACTGTTTATTTATAGCCCGCTTTTCCAAAAAAATGATCAAAGCGGGGTACAGCATAAATGTAAACAATATACAATATAAAAACATACAATATGAAAGCATCATAAAAAAATCCCAGTAAAAAGCACAATAAAATTCACAAGAATAAACCAAAGAAACAAACTAGCTGGATAAGCAACTGTATAACGGGGGAGAATAACAAATGTCAAGTCACATGGGGGAATGCTTGTTGGAAGAGATAGGTCTTAAGTTTCTTCCTAAACAGGTCAAGGGAGGTGACAGAGCAGAGCTCGTTGGGGAGGGAGTTCCAGGTCTGCGGGGTGGAAACAGAAAATGCCCTTTGGGAAGACGAGGTGTATCTCGTCTTGGGAACCCTTAAGAATTGCTTCCCAACTGATCTGAGAGTGTGGGGCGGATTATATGGGGAGAGGCAGTCCTCCAAGTACCCTGGGCCCAAGCCATTTAAAGCTTTTTAGGTGATAACCAACACCTTGTATTGTGTCCGGAAGTGGACAGTCAGCCAATGAAGATCTTGCAGGATCGGTGTTATGTGGCTAGTCCTGGAACATCCAGTGACCAACCTAGCTGCCATGTTCTGTACTAATTGAAGCTTCTGGGTTTGGTACAAGGGTTGCCCCATGTAGAACACATTACAGAAATCCAACTGAGAGGTTACCAGAGCATGTACCACCGTTTCAAGGTCGCCCCGGCCTAGTTAGGGTTGTAGCTGGCGTATCAGCCGAAGCTGGTAACAGGTGCTCCTGACCGTCACATCCACTTGAGACATCAGGTGGAGCGACGAGTCCAGAAGCACCCCCAGACTGCGAACTGAGTCCTTCAGGGGGAGCGTGACCCCGTTCAGGACAGGTGGACAAATTTCCTTTCCCGGACCAGGAGAACCTATTACGAGTACTTCCGTTTTCTCTGGATTCAGGCTGAGTTTGTTTTATCTCATCCAGCCCCTTACCGACTCCAAGCAGGCATTTAGAGGAGAGATGCCATCCCTAGTCACTGCATCAGTCGGAGACACAGAGAAACATATTTGGGTGTCATCAGCGTAATGATAACACCGCGCCCCGTATCTCCAGATGATCTCTCCCAGTGGTTTCATGTAAATGTTAAATAGCATGGGGGACAGAATAGCTCCTTGAGGGACACCAGATGTAAGCGTCCTCTTATCGGAGCAAACGTCCCCCCAGCTGCACCATCTGGAATCTACCCAAGAGGTAGGAACAGAACCACTGGAGCACAGTGCCCCCGATACCTAACTCCCTCAGGTGTTCCAGGAGGATACCATGGTCAATGGTATCGAAAGCCGCTGAGATGTACAAAAGCACTAACAGGGACACGCTACCCCCGTCCATGCCCAGACGGAGATCATCGACTAAGGTGACCATGGCAGTCTCAACTCCATAGTCCGCCCGGAAGCCGGTTTGAAATGGGTCTAGAAAATCCGTTTAATCCAAGATCGCTTGAAGCTGAAAGGCAACCGCCCTCTCGATCACCTTCCCTAAAAAAGGCAGCAGCAAGACAGGCTCATAATTATTCTGAATCAGGGGGTCTAGGGAGGGCTTTTTTAGCAAAGGTTTTACAACGGCCAGTTTTAGACTAGATGGAAACCGCCCTTCCCCAAAAGATGAATTAATTATACAGCGTAACATGATAGTTACAGCCGTTCCCCCCTGAGCTGCCAGCCATGAAGGACAGGGATCGAGAGAGCATGTCGTCTTCCTAACACTTCGAAGGATCTTGTCCACTTCCTCAGTACTCACAGACTCAAAATGATCCAGTTTAACAGAGTCCATGGAAGCTCTGGAGACCTCTTCTCTGAATTCTGAAGAAATACTGGCATCGAGATCAGCCCTTATCCGAGAGATTTTATCCACAAAGAAATTTTTGAACTCGTCACAGCAGGCTTTGGATGGTTCCAAAATAGGGTTCAGGGAGGGAGGCAGTTGGGTAAGCTCCCTCACTACCCTGAACAGCTCTGCCAGACACGACTCCGCAGACGCAATACGTGCAGTATAGAACGAGTGCTTTGTTGCACTTATTGCCACTCCGTAGGTCTTCAATTGAGACTCTAGCCTTGTCGGCTAAGTGCTGGTGTCTCTGCCAGTTGCGCTCTAGTCATTGCACAGTCCGCTTCCTTTCCCTGAGGTCTTCCGTATACCAGGGTTGCTTTTTGGAAGCAGGCCGGGAAGGACGCTTGGGAGCGATACTGTATATAGCCCTGGAGAGATCTGTATCCCAGGTATTAGTCAGGGCATCAACAGAATCGCCGTCAGTTCCAACCATATACCCCTCTAGGGCTTCTTGGAACCTTTTGGGTTCCATCAGCCTTCGAGAGTGGACCATCCGAATAGGTCCAGCACCCCTGGGGGGGATTTGGGTAGATGCCTTGAATCTAGCCTCGACCAGGAAATGGTCCATCCATGACAAGGCAGAGACATTGATAATCTCCGCCCACGGAGTCTCCATGTCTGTACAAAAGAGAACATCAAGTGTATTACCAGCAGAATGTGTAGGCCCTGAGACCAATTGGGATAGGCCCATGACGGTCATGGTAGCCATGAACTCCCGAGCCGCACCAGATGGGCCTTGGCTGGTCTCGAAGGGGATGTTGAGGTCCCCCAGGACAAGAAGCCTAGGGGACTCCAGCACCAGCTCCGAGACCAGCTGTGTCAGCTCGGCTAGGGAGTCTGTTAGTGCACGAGGTGGCCGGTAGACCAACAGAATCCCTAAACTGTCCCTGGCCTTCAGGGTTAGGTAGATACATTCGATATAGTCAGTTTGTCTGGCATGGTTCCTGGTCAAGGAAAGGGTGTTCTTATGGATCAAGGCAACACCCCCCCCACCCACCCACCTAACCTGGTCTGGTCCTTGAAGGCAAAAGAAATAAAACATTCTCGAATTGCAAAACGTCTGGCTTAGTTTTTCCTTTACTTAAACTCTGTGTCCCAAATCCTATTGTTAATCCAAACCAAAGTAGAACCAGTGAATAAATGGTAAGTTTGACTGATTCAATGGGTTTATTTTAGATGGAACCAGCACTGGGATTTAGAAATACATGTCAGTGTCTCAGTAAAGCTATAGTCTTCTGTTTTAGTAGCAAAAATTTGTAAAGAGTTCACTGTAGACTTTGGATATTTCTAGCATTAAAATAAGCAGGTCCTCATGCAGTAGCAATCTGGTAGATCTGTCAGACAAAGCTAAACAGTGTGTGTTTAGGATTTAAAGTCACATTTTCCTAGTTATTAATGAGATTTCAAGGGTATTAAACTTATCTTTAGTTTTAAACATCAAAAAATAACTTATTTGTTACCATATGTGTCCACAATCATTTGCAGTTACTTTGTTTTGGTATTGAAACACCTTTCTGGTCTTTTTTTCAGATATGCTTGAGGACTGTCATGAGCAAGCTGGTCCAGAATAGATTAGTACTAAAACATTTCCATATATTCTGACCTTTTTGAATGGGTAGTCCAACAATAGATTTTCCAGTGCATCTAATCTAAACAAACAGACAAACAGCTTCATTTATATACCACTTCATACTGAACTAACAGTGTCTAAGCGGTCTACAACTGTAAGCTAATTGCCCTCAACAATCTGGGTACTCGTTTTAGCGACCTCCTCAGAAGGATGCAAGCCTGAGTTGAGCTTGAGCCCTTTTTGCTGGTGTTCAACCTTACGGTTTTGAGTGAGTGGCTGCAGTGCAGGCATTTAACCACTGCACCACCAGGGCTCCTCAGAAAAAACTCAGAAGCAAGAAATTCAAATTAAAGAATTCAAATGAATTAAACCAGAAATTCAAATGAACTCTTTTTTTAAATCAGTAGTTGGACATTTCATGAGAGTATGATATAAAATTGAATTTGATATAAAAGCAAATCATTAAATATGCACTGCAGGCAATACCTTTGGATTTTAAAATACGTAATTTTTGTATTTTATTCCCCTTTTTTGTAAATGATTGCAGCAAGACCAGCTTTACACTTGGGCTGCAGTCAACCAACCCACACATTCATCAGATTACATTGAAGGAAGATTTCCTGGAAGAATTCCATCAGTGTGGCCACCACCAAAGCCCCCAGATGAACAACAGAGAATAAAAAGTAAAGAACAAGGTAAGTCTTGATGTGCTAATGGGAAATAGTACTTGGGCTGGAACTATTGTACGCACTGTTGAAAATGGGACCATTTTATTTAAAGCTCATTTTTATTTCATCCTTAGGAGTTCATTTTCAGAAGAACTTATTGAAAACAAGGAGGGGACTTTTTTGCTTGTATAATATGAGGCATTAGACATGGTATCTAATTGTTTTTCCTGTCTCATGTCATTATTATTTTCCAGTGGATGAAGAGGTTTCAGCATCCAAATCTGTACTCAGAACTCCTTCTATGGAGATTATCACATGGAGTATAAGGATGGGAGCAAAGCAGATTGCTCCCATCTTTATCCTGTCCTATTTGTGCTATTGGGGCCAATTGTGTGAATAGGACGGGAACAAACTGCTTTGCTCCCATCCTTATCCTCTGTGTGATAATCTCCATGTCTGAAGGAAGAAAAGTTTACTGACCTTTGATTACAGAGTTTTAATTAAAACAGTTCTACCATTTATCTACAAATCTGGAAGTAATCTCATAAAGCATATGTTAAAATCCTCTTCACGGTAGTCAAATCATAGAACTCATAGAATCGTAGAGTTGGAAGAGTCCACTAGGGCCATCCAGTCCAACCCCCTGCCATGCAGGAAATCCAAATCAAAGCATCCCTGACAGATGGCCATCCAGCCTCTTTTAAAGACCTCCAAGGAAGGAGACTCCACTACCCTCCGAGGGAGTTTATTCCACTGTTGAACAGCCCTTACTGTCAGGAAGTTCCTCCTAATGTTGAGGTGGAATCTCTTTTTCCTGTAGCTTGCATCCATTGTTCCGGGTTCTGTTCTCTGGAGCAGAAGAAAATAAGCTTGCTTGTTCCCTCCTCAATATGACATCCCTTCAATATTTAAATAGCACTATCATATCACCTCTTAACTTCTTTTCTCCAGGCTAAACATCCCAGCTCCCTAAGTCGTCCTCATAGGGCAGGTTTCCAGACCCTTCACCATTTTTGTCGCCCTCCTTTGGACAGTTTCTCCAGTTGTCCTTTCTGAATTGTGGTGCCCAGAACTGGACAAAGTATTTTAGGTGGGGCCTGACCAAAGCAGAATACAGTGCAATATACTTCTCTTGATCTAGACACTATACTTTATTGATGCAGCCTAAAATTGCATTGGCCTTTTGTAGCTGCTGCATCACACGTTCACTCATGTTCAACTTGTGGTCTCTTGGACTCCTAGATCCCTTTCACACGAGTTTCATTCAGCCAGGTGTCCCCCATCCTATATCTGTGCATGTTATTTTTCCACCCTAAGTGCAATACCTTACATTTCTCCGTGTTGAATTTCATTTTGTTAGCTTTGGCCCAGCTTTTTAGTCTATTCAGGTCATTTGATCTTGATCCTGTCCTCTGGGGTATTAGCTATTCCTCCTAATTTGGTGTCATCTGCAAATTTGATAAGTATGCTCCCAATTCTGTCATCCAGGTCATTGATAAAGATGTTGATAACACTGGCCCGGACAGACCCTGTGGGACCCACTGGCCACTTCTCTCCAGGATGAAAAGGAGCCATTGTTGAGCACCCTTTGGGTTCGGGCCGGTCAACCAGTTACAAATCCATGAAACAGTTACCTTGTCTAGCCACATTTTACAAGTTTGTTTGCAGAATGTCATGGGAAACCTGTCAAAGGCCTTACTGAAATCAAGATATACTATATCCACAGCATTCCTTCATCTAACAAGCTGGTCATTTTATCAAAGAAAGATTAGATTTGTCTGGCATGACTTGTTTCTCTGAACCACATGTTGAGTTTTTTGTGATTATGGGAATTGCCATCTAGATGTTCACAAACCCTCTGTTTAATGATCTGCTCTAGAATCTTTCCTGGTATTGATGTCAGACTAACTGATGATAATTGTTGGGATCCTCTTTTTCCCCTTTTTGAAGAGGGGGACAACGTTTGCCCTCCTCCAGTCTGCTGGGATCTCTCCTGTTTTCCAGGAGTTTTCAAAGATATTGCCAATGGCTCCGTATTACATTGCCAGTTCTTTTAATACCCTTGGATGGAGTTCATCTGGTCCTGGAGACTTAAATTCATTTGATTAACAAGGTTTTCCTCTACTATCTCTTTACTTATTCTGCCCATTGTCAAGTTTCTTGTTTTTCAATAAAATTCCTTGTTCCTCAGCTTGCCTTCAATGAAATGGTGTTGGCTTAATGCTTTCTAGCCAGGGTCTATTGAAAAGGCATGGTTCCCCACCCTTATCTTTTTAGATGTTGGGATTGAGTTTTTGCCATTTTTCAGTTAATCTGTTTGGACCTCTCTTTTATCAGTTTTTGATTGCTGGGGGCTTTCAATCTTGAATGTGGGTAAAATCCAAACAGGCAAAATTACTATCAAACACTCCACTTAATCACTCTTAATATTGGAATCTTGGGATATTTATAAGGAAGAATGAACTAGTCTGTTAGTCTTTTAGGCTTTTATTATATTACAAACAAACATTCTTATTAGGGAGAAAACACGGACTGTTCAATGTCTAGACACATTGTTTTCATTACATTATATTATGTGTGAGGCATTACACATTTATTACATTACATTACATTGCATTCTGCATTTTATATATAGAGGACTATCTATCCTGGGTTGGAGGAACACACAGGCATCCAAGGATAATAGCCTGTGACATTGCTATAACTGGCAGCAGAATGGGATATCTTTAGTTTATCTATTTTGGAGTGCTTGTATGATCAGCAGTCCATACCTCCAAAGCAGTATGCCTGGATCAAACCCCAAAGAGCCACTCTGTACTTATGCTGTCTGGAAAAAAAACCTTCTCCCACACTGAGAAACAGCAAACAAAATGACACACTGAGCTCTCGGTCAGAGGTACTTTAATCTTCATTCCATTGTTTAAAAATCATATTCCACAGACAAGAATCTCATGCCTATACAACACCATACGACAGCCACAATGGGCACTGGAGCTCCTCCCTTATAACATTTGCCATTTCCAGGCATTTAGTCCAGCCTTTTTCCAGTGTGTTTACATCTATACACAGTTCACCATGTGTGCATGACTTTGCACTTCTGCTACTGCTGATTTTATGTCCTGCCATGATTGCATCATAGTCCATTGCCTCATCTGGGTCCTAAATGCTTGGTCATCATGGCTTCCTATGACCCATAGTAACCCGTTACCTTTGTCTGACATCTGTACATTTTCCAGCATACCTAAATCCTGACAACTAACCTGTTTGAGAGCAGAGCTTCTCTCTTTCTGCCATCATCTGGTTCTTTATCAGCAAGGAACAAAAGTATTGGCATGACCTGTTGTAACAGCCATATGAAACTGAATGGTCCCTTATCTCTTTAGACTGAGGGATTGGGGGTTCCTTGCCACTTGTTATCTAATCTGGATCAGTCTGGGATACTATTGTCACCTTCTGGTCACCTGAGTGCTCAATTCATGATGGCGACTAAGCCACAGGCAAGTTAAGAGCAACACTCTACTTAAGCATTTTTAAGTATTGAATCTCAGGATATTATATGGGAAATGAGCAGGCTCTTTTGTAATCTTTAGGCTATTTATTATATATCTCCATAGATTTATAAACATAGATATTTTCCTGAGGGAGAACCCAGACATGTCAAAAAGCCGCTCAGCTTTGGAGGAGAGAAGAGGCAAGCACAGTTCCACTATGCTTAGCCTAGATACGATGAGAGGCCTTCCTTCCATTCCAATTGCATTACCTGACCTGGGGGGGGGGGAGAGAAGACTGGCAGTAACTCCTGGATTGATCCCCTTTCCCACTACATTTCCTTGTCCTTTTGTGTCATGTCTTTTTTAGATTGAAAGCCTGGGAACAGGAAAATGTCTAAATAACAATTGTAAGCACTCGCGAGAGCCTTTGTGGAAGAAGAGTGAGGTATAAATATCAAAATGAAATGAAATGAATTCATCTAGAGAAGTTGCGAAGTCTATGAAAGCTACAACCTCTTTTCACACAGGCCCTATACGACAGGCCAAAATAAGCTGCTTCGAATCACTTTGGAGGTATGGTGTTTCAATGATGCATGCATCCTAAGACTCTGGAACTGCACCAAAGCTGCATTCCAGTCCTTAGGATTGGAGCGTGGCTTTGGTGCAGCTTCGGACTCTTAGGACGCATGCATCATTGAAACACCATACCTCCAAGTGACGCGAAGCAGCTTTATTTGGCCTGTCGGTATCAGGCCACAGTCCTCAAAGGTGCTGCAGTTCCCCTTGCATACGATATTCCAGACTAACATGGCTATGTCTCTCATTTCTTACCATGTACATCTTTTCCACAAGCCAATATGCTGAAATTTAGTTTTAGAAATTCAGTAGAAATCTTCAACAGGCTAATTGTTTCAGCCTTGATTGTATTTTTGAGTATGCACTTTTAAATATAGATTTAACCGTTAAGGTGGTTTTTTATACTCATAGCAATTTGGATAACAAAATAACCTTCAATCCAGTGCCTTTATAACTTTATGGCCTTTTTATACATGCATCCAAACAGAAGATGATCAAGGTGAGTAATCAGGTTTTAATTAACTAAGTGAGGTATAAAAAAGGTTAGGTGTATATGAATGAGAATGAATAATAGACTAGTCAGATGATAATGTTCTATTCCAGTAGAAAATAAGTATAGGAATAATGGAAACATAACTAATGGCACGGAACAGACCCCCAAAAGGGGGCCTGCACGCACTAATTCCCTGGCAGAGGGAAGCTGTAGCCGCCAAACCTCGGCGGCCCTCCAGAGTAAAAGAAAACCCGAAAAAACAGGTTCTTTTTGCACCACAGGGCGGATGTCACAGTGCGCCAATGGCACACTCACGGCATAAGCAATGTGTGGCGCCATACGGATGCCATGCCACACTTACATCACGATGGCGGCTCCCGTGTATATGGGATGCCACATTGTTATGCTGCCATCCATGGCGAGGTTAGAGACGGTGTGGTTGCCGCGCAGTCCCTAACCCTAAAATCAGCGCCTAAGGTGCTTCTTAGGCAAGGAATATTCAGAAGTTGTTTGCCAGTTCATTCCTCTGAAAATAGCACCTTCTGTCATTGGTGGTTTCCCATCCATGGCTGACCCTGCTTAGCTTCCAAGATCAAGTAACCAGAAAAAGCTGAAGTCAGTATTCTGACTTAGCTAGAAATAAAAATGGAATAGGGCATAAAATTATATGTTACTCTATTCATTATCAGTCATGAAAATATTCCATACAGTCAAGTGGGTGGGAAATAAATATATTGAACACCCAGTACAATATGAACCAATTATATTAAAAAAAATTCATCTGAATAAATCACTGACACTTCTTGGAATGCTAGTCTAAGCATACTTTCATAGAACAAGGGCCCAAAACACACGGGAGAAATAATCCAGTTTCAGACTGCTTTAACTGCCTTGACCCAATGCAGGGATTCTGGGAGACATTTAGCCTTCTCTATCAGAGAGCTCTGGTGCCACAATAACGATAATTCCCAGGATTCTAGCACAGAACCAGGGCAGTTAAAGCAGTCTCAAACCGGATTATTTCTCCAGTTCACATAATGGGCATACTGTATAAGGTCATATAATGGGACTCATTTTAAAATTATGTGCGTAATCGGTACAGATGTTTAAATAATACAGTGTACCCTCACCATACGTCGCGTGCACTATACGTGGCTTCCCGCTTATGCGGAAGCCGCACGACTATTAAGTAAAGGGCGTGCACACTGCCCCGATCCATGAAACACACCTCCATTGTTTGCAATGGGGCTTGAGCATACACTGATTTCCCCTTAGACAGGGGATCTGGAACGGATCCCCTGTGAAGTGAAGGGCCCACTGTATAAGATAAGGATTTAGGATGTCACTTACAAATGCCACTTGCATTCTGTATCCGGAAACCAGTAATGAAGGCTAGAATATGCACCTTGTGACCATACTACTGGGATTGAAGAGCCATGATAAATCTCTGCACTGTGATTAGAAGATAAGTTGCCAGTCACAAAGTTACATAGCACCATCTCATTCTTACTTCTGTCTGGTTTGGGGAGGGTTTGTTTTGTTTTGTTTGCAGAGGGAAATGTCAAGGTTTGGAGGCTCAAGGTGTATCTCTGCTTTTCCAAATCCAGATTGCTAACAAATAATATTTTGATCTGGTCTGCTTTGCAGGAGCTGCCAGTAGATTCTGACAGCTCCCAGATCTGCCTAAATGAAATGAGTTTTTGTGGGTTTTCGGGCTATGTGGCCATGTTCTAGAAGAATGTCGGGTGAAATGTCAAGAAGAAACTCTTCTAGAACATGGCCACATAGCCCAAAAAACCCACAAAAAACTATGGATGCCAGCCATGAAAGCATTTGGCTTCACATTGGAAATGAGTTTGATTGTGGATTATCCAAATGAGGAGTACCTAATTTATGTGAATATATGCTAACATATGTGATTAGAATTTTTCTATGCAGTTGAGACTCCTATTAAACTGGAATCCCCCTACACTGAGAAGATTTTGATGCATGTGGATCTCATAAGTGCTAGATGCTCAGATGTCTAGGGGCATGACTATGAGGTGTAACCCTACTATTGTTATGTTACTGTGTGATTCCAACCTCAAAAGGAGAACAATGTAGAAATGCACACCACCAAATACAGTATATGGGTCTTTAATATACGTTTCTATGTCAAACTACAGTTGATTAAATTTGATGTTTCTCAGATATTTTTCAGATTCTTATTTCAATATGCTTCTCCATTAATAGTAAATAGTAATGTTCACTTTTAATTCCCTTCCCAGAACATGAAGCTACAGCTGTGGCAACAGATACAGAACATACAGCAGGTGTTCAGCAAGTACAGGTAAGGTGATGGTAGGAGAATATGTACTTGGTTGAATCATGGAATTCGCATGGAGATTAAATGAAACAACAATCATCTTGTAACTATTGACAATTATAGTTGTCCATAGACTTCTTGGCTCAGATTATTCAACCACTTCATGCCTTTCAGCTGAATGTGTGAACTGGATCAACACGTGATTGACGCTGAGAATATGCAAGTGCATATAAAGTGGTGTTGATGATGTAAGAAGGCTTATTTTTCCTGTGCAAGTGATTACATTAAGCTCCAATAATGACACAGGCAAAGGTTTATTGTATTAAATAGTAGTCTTTGCTTCATATACTGCAGACTCATCATGATCAGATCCCTCCACAGCTGTATTAAAATATAATTTAAAGAATGGTTGCATCATTCCACACAACTCCAGTATGTGGCCTTCAGTATGTTTGTCCAGAGTTGTTTAATGCCTGGATGTTTAAACACCGAGGATGCCCATCCTGTTAAGATCTATGTGGCATCATAATTAAAATCCCATATTTATGCCATTTATAAAGACTATGCCATCCACTCACCATCTTGTAGTTAGCGCTTTTCTTGATTTGCTCTATGATTTTACATTCCCCTGCCTTGACACCTCCTGACCTGATTATTGCAAGCACACTTCTCACCTATTCCCCACCTACCCATACTCTTTCTGTCTTTCGAAAAATTCTAGAGTAGAATGCGTCACAGAAGAGACATATTACTTATAGTTGGTTTTATTTGGAAAGTTATATTAGTCCTTTCACCAATTCATTTCAGTTTTAGAGGTACTGTAAATATAAAGGTGTGCTATGGTAGATATGATAGACAATGGAAAACCTGTGTCTGACATCTTCTTGCAACACTACTTGCAAGCTAGTTATGTTGTAACTGCCTTTAGTGTGTCCAAGGAAACCTTGTATCTGCCCACATGCCTGAGTAGTCTCCGCGATCAACACTAGGCCTACATGGCTTTCGAAAGGAAAGGACAAAGCACAGAAGCCATGAATAGCTGACATTTTTAAGTGGCCAGTTCAACTGGGCCATGCTTCATATGACCTCTACGGTAGTAACTGAGGCTTGAATGCTTTTGAAGCTCACCCCATTTAACACTAAGTCCCAAACAATATGTCATGTCAACATAAAAGTGGGAGGGGGTGAGACAGTGAAGAAATAAGGACTTAGCTGAACAGGGTTCTGAAATATAGTAGTGGCTGATGATCACTGTGATCTGGGGTAACTGTTCCTGTGGTTTGAAAATGGCCGTAGAAAGATCCTTATTTTGGTAGTGCCTTGGTCAGGTGCAGGTCTGCCTCTTTTCTCAGAGCTCCCTATTTGACCTCACTGTCATTATATCCTAATTCTGTTTTCATTTTCCTCTTGTTCACCATCCCCAATCTTGGCCTCTTTCATGTCACCCAGTAGACGGTTTCCTAATAAAAGCAAAAGCTAGGAAGAAATTATTCCTCATCTTTCCCCAAAATGTAAACATTCTCCAAGGAGGAAGGGTATAAACAGAAGAAGTTCATTGCTTCTTTCTGCTTTTAGCTTTTCATGGGGTCCAGCCAATAGTAAAACATGGTACCTTCCCATATTATTTTTTCTGTAGTGGCTGCCTTACTTTTACCACTCTGCCTCTGCCATTCTTACCAATGTAAACTGTGATGAGTCTTGCTTCTCTGATCCCTTCTGGATCCAGTGCCAATGCCTGGTCATTCTCACTGGATGAAAATCTTATTAGAAGCTTTCAAAGTACCACATAGTCAGTCCAGTAGTCACCTGTTTGAATCTGTAGCAATGACCCTGTCTGTACCAACTGGCAGTCAGATCTGGCAACATCTATCACAACTCCAGACAGATGTGGGTATAGAGGACGATATTAGGCAATGAGGGACCATGTCAGGGTGACATTTAATCTCTGTGTTGGTGGTAGGTCTGGAGGGCCAGTTTTCTGCCTTGGAATCCCCCGGGGGGGGGGGGGGGCTTGCAGACCTCATGCGGAAAACCCCAATTCAAAATGTTTCAGGAAGCCCACATTCTGGATTGAAGAAAGACTAATTTTATTTTAAGCAGTACATAGGCTTTGCAAACTTTGCTTCAGTAAAAGCGTTCATTGGGAGGGACAAAATATGTAGACTGGAGAGGTTAGAGAGCAAAAAAGCAGCCACAAGGCAGCATCTGTCTATTCCTAGTGTCAACTAACAAATGTACCAGAGGAATATTTTCATTTCCCCCCCTCCACCAACTGTTTCGCTTCCCTGATGTGTTTGCTGTGTGTGTGCTTATTATTTCAACTGGAGCTTTCACTATAGGTCTTACTTCTTGGGGACAGGGGTTATTTGTAATATTTATTTATCTGCTGAGTCCACTGACAGGACAGAAGAAAGTTAATCTTCTTCTCATGCTATGGTCATAATGCGCCCACCCACCACACACACAATCAATTGCTCCTAACAGCAAAGAGAATGATGATGATGATGCTATAATAATAATAATAATAATAATAATAATAATAATAAATTTATTGTATCCGCCCTTCTGCGAACAATCGGGCGGCTAACAAAGTTAAAAATCAAGACATATAAAATCCCTGGTACCCTCCCCTCCTTAAAAAGTATTAAATTCAATGCAATTTAAAAATTTTTAAAAAACGAAAAAAAACACAAACAAACACAACATACAAGTTAAAAACTGACCAGAAGGTCAACAACATCATACCAACAAGCAAATCAGTGGGAGACATAATTTCAAGCACTGTGTTTAGCATCCTGTCCAATTTCCTCCCAAACTTCGCTTTGTTTCTGTATATTTTTGTTACACCCTTTCTCTTTAACCCATGATTTTTTTTGGGGGGGGGGCAATTTTTCTGGAAGCTTATCCTAATCCATGATCACAGTATGTTTTTTATTGTCTTGAGATTTTGGTTTATCCTTCTGGCTGAAGTTAGTTAACAGCATGCTATTTCCTGATCTTGTTACTCTCAAACATAAACCTGTTAGGTTACTTATGGGGAGCAGACTGAGACTGTGGCTTGGAAAGGCCCATGTGCTGACAGCAGCTTAGGACACTAAAAGAAGAGCGAACAGTACAAGTGAGTTAGAGCTTATCTCCTATTGCTTGTTTTGGCAATAACTGCAGCGGGAAAGTGCATCTTTCTCTCCTTCACAGGGAAAGATGCATGAGCTCACCTCGGAATATTTGAAGAAAATAGCAGCAGAAGAATTCCAACTCACTTGTCCTTACTCTCTCCTGTTAATTTTGAATGCCTTGCACCTGAACTGATAGCTCACCTGGAATCAAATTCAGGTCAATACACTAGATAGATTATACAGATTCTGCAACATACAAACTATTTTGCTCTTCTAGACATATACTTCATTTTATTGATAGAAGCATTATGGCTATTTGAATGATTTTTTAAAAGGCTACCTACATCCCAATCAAAGCAATGTTTTCTATTCCAGTTCTTTCTGTATGCCAGTTTCAAAAAATGGACCATAATCAAGAGAGTCTTACAATATCTTCTTGGTTGTAGATAGCATTTCTTCATGAAAGCCAGCACTTGGCATCAAGAAAGACTCATGGCTCTGATATGCCCATAAAGCTTCCAAGTGAGCATTAGGCTTTCTGATTGTTCAGCTCAAATTAATAGACCCTTTGGAACCCAGTGTACCTCCTCTGAATCTGGCAGTTCTTAGACACTGAAGACAGATTTATCCTGTAAGATTTATATATGCATTTTCCAAGAATATGAAAACAATATGTTGACTTCAAAATCTCTTGTGTGCAGCACAGTTTGGAACATGATTTCAAAAGGTTTCCTATTTTTAGATTACACTGCTGTGGTCATGGCCTATCTTTTAAAAAATAATAATAATTGTGAAGCAAATTTAATTTTAATGCTATATAAAATATCATCATCTTTGGCTGCAAATACCTGGTCATTAATTGGGCCTCTAGCTGTCTCATTTTACCCGATGACCTAAAATCAGAACCCTCTCACCTCTCTCTGCTCCTGGCATTTGTAATTGTTTAAAAGAAAAAAAAGTACAGTTGCCAGTATGAGCCAATTCTGTATTTAACATTTAAAACCAAACAAATTAATGTAAAATTATTCCGTCAATGATTGTGGGTCAAGCCCACATACAGAGAATTCCAGTAAGAAGTTGTTTTCAGAGGCCTATCTGGATTAAAAAGAGTTCCAGAATGAGGCACCAT
>NC_056522.1:65598979-65635959 GCF_019175285.1 Sceloporus undulatus | reverse complement strand
TTAAAGACCTCCAAGGAAGGAGACTCCACTACCCTCCGAGGGAGTTTATTCCACTGTTGAACAGCCCTTACTGTCAGGAAGTTCCTCCTAATGTTGAGGTGGAATCTCTTTTTCCTGTAGCTTGCATCCATTGTTCCGGGTTCTGTTCTCTGGAGCAGAAGAAAACAAGCTTGTTCCCTCCTCAATATGACATCCCTTCAAATATTTAAATAGCACTATCATATCACCTCTTAACTTTCTTTTCTCCAGGCTAAACATCCCTAGCTCCCTAAGTCGTTCCTCATAGGGCATGGTTTCCAGACCCTTCACCATTTTTGTCGCCCTCCTTTGGACAGTTTCTCAGTGTCCTTTCTGAATTGTGGTGCCCAGAACTGGACAAAGTATTCTAGGTGGGGCCTGACCAAAGCAGAATACAGTGGCACTATTACTTCTCTTGATCTAGACACTATACTTTTATTGATGCAGCCTAAAATTGCATTGGCCTTTTTAGCTGCTGCATCACACTGTTCACTCATGTTCAACTTGTGGTCTACTTGGACTCCTAGATCCCTTTCACACGTAGTTTCATTCAGCCAGGTGTCCCCCATCCTATATCTGTGCATGTTATTTTTCCACCCTAAGTGCAATACCTTACATTTCTCCGTGTTGAATTTCATTTTGTTAGCTTTGGCCCAGCTTTTTAGTCTATTCAGGTCATTTTGAATCTTGATCCTGTCCTCTGGGGTATTAGCTATTCCTCCTAATTTGGTGTCATCTGCAAATTTGATAAGTATGCTCCCAATTCTGTCATCCAGGTCATTGATAAAGATGTTGAATAACACTGGCCCCTGGACAGATCCCTGTGGGACCCTACTGGCCACTTCTCTCCAGGATGAAAAGGAGCCATTGTTGAGCACCCTTTGGGTTCGGCCGGTCAACCAGTTACAAATCCATGTAACAGTTACCTTGTCTAGTCCACATTTTACAAGTTTGTTTGCGAGAATGTCATGGGAAACCTTGTCAAAGGCCTTACTGAAATCAAGATATACTATATCCACAGCATTCCCTTCATCTAACAAGCTGGTCATTTTATCAAAGAAAGATTAGATTTGTCTGGCATGACTTGTTTCTCTGAAACCCATGTTGAGTTTTTGTGATTATGGAATTGCCATCTAGATGTTCACAGACTCTCTATTTAATGATCTGCTCCAGAATCTTTCCTGGTATTGATGTCAGACTAACTGGATGATAATTGTTGGGATCCTCTTTTTTCCCCTTTTTGAAGATGGGGACAACGTTTGCCCTCCTCCAGTCTGCTGGGATCTCTCCTGTTTTCCAGGAGTTTTCAAAGATTATTGCCAATGGCTCCGATATTACATTTGCCAGTTCTTTTAATACCCTTGGATGGAGTTCATCTGGTCCTGGAGACTTAAATTCATTTAGATTAACAAGGTGTTCCTCTACTATCTCTTTACTTATTCTGCCCATTGTCAAGTTTCTTGTTTTTCAATAAAATTCCTTTGTTCCTCAGCTTGCCTTCAATGAAATGGTGTTGGCTTAATACTTTCTAGCCTAGGGTCTATTGAAATAGGCATGGTTCCCCACCCTTATCTTTTTAGATGTTGGGATTGAGGGTTTTTTGCCATTTTTCAGTTAATCTGTTTGGACCTCTCTTTTATCAGTTTTTGATTGCTTGGGCTTTCAATTCTTGAATGTGGGTAAAATCCAAACAGGCAAAATTACTATCAACACTCCACTTAATCACTCTTAAATATTGGAATCTTGGGATATTTATAAGGAAGAATGAACTAGTCTGTTAGTCTTTTAGGCTATTTATTATATTACAAACAAACATTCTTATTAGGGAGAAACACGGACTGTTCAATGTCTAGACACATTGTTTTCATTACATTATATTATTTGTGAGGCATTACACATTTATTACATTACATTACATTGCATTTCTGCATTTATATATAGAGGAACTATCTATCCTGGGTGTGGAGGAACACACAGGCATCCAAGGATAATAGCCTGTGACATTGCTATAACTAGCAGCAGAATGGGATATCTTTAGTTTTTCTATTTTGGAGTGCTTGTATGATCAGCAGTCCATACCTCCAAAGCAGTATGCCTGGATCAAACCCCAAAGAGCCACTCTGTACTTATGCTGTCTGGAAAAAAACCTTCTCCCACACTGAGAAACAGCAAACAAAATGACACACTGAGCTCTCGGTCAGAGGTACTTTAATCTTCATTCCATTGTTTAAAAATCATATTCACACAGACAGAATCTCATGCCTATACAACACACCATACGACAGCCACAATGGGCACTGGAGCTCCTCCCTTATATACATTTGCCATTTCCAGGCATTTAGTCCAGCCTTTTTCCAGTGTGTTACATCTATACAAGTTCACCATGTGGCATGACTTTGCACTTTCTGCTACTTGCTGATTTTATGTCCTGCCATGATTGCATCATAGTCCATTGCCTCATCTGGGTCTAAATGCTTGGTCATCATGGCTTCCTATGACCCATAGTAACCCTGTTACCTTTGTCTGACATCTGTACATTTTCCAGCATACCTAAATCCTGACAACCTAACCTGTTTGAGAGCAGAGCTTCTCTCTTTCTGCCATCATCTGGTTCTTTATCAGCAAGGAACAAAAGTATTGGCATGACCTGTGTAACAGCCATATGAAACATGAATGGTTCCCTTATCTCTTTAGACTGAGGGATTGGGGTTCCTTGCCACTTGTTATCTAATCTGGATTCAGTCTGGGATACTATTGTCACCTTCTGGTCACCTGAGTGCTCAATTCATGATGGCGACTAAGCTAGACAGGCAAGTTAAGAGCAACACTCTACTTAAGCATTTTTTAAGTATTGGAATCTCAGGATATTTATATGGGAAATGAGCAGGCTCTTTTGTAATCTTTTAGGCTATTTATTATATATCTCCATAGATTTATAAACATAGATATTTTCCTGAGGGAGAAACCCAGACATGTCAAAAAAGCCGCTCAGCTTTGGAGGGAGAGAAGAGGCAAGCACAGTTCCACTATGCTTAGCCTAGATACAGATGAGAGGCCTTCCTTCCATTCCAATTGCCATTCCCCGGGGGGGGGGGGGGGGGGAGAGAAGAACTGGCAGTAACTCCTGGATTTGATCCCCTTTCCCACTATCATTTCCTTGTCCTTTTGTGTCATGTCTTTTTTAGATTGAAAGCCTGGGAACAGGAAACTGTCTAAATAACAATTTGTAAGCCACTCTGAGAGCCTTTGTGGAAGAAGAGTGAGGTATAAATATTCAAAATGAAATGAAATGAATTCATCTGAGGAAGTATGCGAAGTCTATGAAAGCTACAACTTCTTTCACACAGGCCCTATACAGACAGGCCAAAATAAAGCTGCTTCGAATCACTTTGGAGGTATGGTGTTTCAATGATGCATGCGTCCTAAGACTCTGGAAGCTGCACCAAAGCTGCATTCCAGTCCTTAGGATTGGAGCGTGGCTTTGGTGCAGCTTCTGGACTCTTAGGACGCATGCATCATTGAAACACCATACCTCCAAAGTGACTCGAAGCAGCTTTATTTTGGCCTGTCTGTATCAGACCACAGTCTCAAAGGTGCTGCAAGTTCCCCTTGCATACTGATATTCCAGACTAACATGGCTATGTCTCTCATTTCTTACCATGTACATCTTTTCCACAAGCCAATATGCTGAAATTTAGTTTTAGAAATTCAGTAGTAAATCTTCAACAGGCTAATTGTTTCAGCCTTGATTGTATTTTTGAGTATGCACTTTTAAATATAGATTTAACCGTTAAGGTGGTTTTTTTATACTCATAGCAATTTGGATAACAAAATTAACCTTCAATCCAAGTGCCTTTATAACTTTATGGCCTTTTTATTACATGCATCCAAACAGAAGATGATCAAGGTGAGTAATCAGGTATTTAATTAACATAAGTGTTAGGTGTATATGAATGAGAATGAATAATAGACATTAGTCAGATGATAATGTTCTATTCCAGTAGAAAAATATTAGTACTAGGAATAATGGAAACATAACTATGGCACGGGACAGACCTCCCCAAAAGGGTGGCCTGCCAGCAGCCTAATTCCCTGCAGAGGGAAGCTGTAGCCGCCAAACCTCCGGCTGCCCTCCAGAGTAAAAAGAACCCAGAAAAAACAGGTTCTTTTTGCACCACAGGGCGGATGTCACAAGTGCGCCAATGGCACACTCACGGCATAAGCAATGTGTGGCGCCATACGGATGCCATGCAGCACTTACATCACGATGGCGGCTCCCGTGTATATGGGATGCCACCATTGTTATGCTGCCATGCCATGCTAGGGTTAGAGACGGTGTGGTTGCCGCGCAGTCCCTAACCCTAAAATCAGCGCCTAAGGTGCTTCTTAGGCAAGGAATATTCAGAAGTTGTTTTGCCAGTTCATTCCTCTGAAATATAGCACCTTCTGTTCATTGGTGGTTTCCCATCCATGGCTGACCCTGCTTAGCTTCCAAGATCAAGTAACCAGAAAAAGCTGAAGTCAGTATTCTGACTTAGCTAGAAATAAAAATGGAATAGGGCATAAAATTATATTGTTACTCTATTCATTATCAGTCATACGAAATATTTCCATACAGTCAAGTGGGTGGGAAATATAATATATTGAACACCCAGTACAATATGAACCAATTATATTTAAAAACACTTCATCTTGAATAAATCACATGACACTTCTTGGAATGCTAGTCTAAGCATACTTTCATAGAACAAGGGCCCAAAACACACTGGAGAAATAATCCAGTTTCAGACTGCTTTAACTGCCTTGACCCAATGCTAGGGGATTCTGGGAGACATTTAGCCTTCTCTATCAGAGAGCTCTGGTGCCACAATAAACGATAATTCCCAGGATTTCCTAGCACAGAACCAGGGCAGTTAAAGCAGTCTCAAACCGGATTATTTCTCCAGTTCACATAATGGGCATACTGTATAAGGTCATATAATGGGACTCATTTTAAAATTATGTGCTTGTAATCAGGGTACAGATGTTTAAAATAAATACAGTGTACCCTCACCATACGTCGGTGCACTATACGTGGCTTCCAGCTTATGCGGAAGCCGCACGACTATTAAAGTAAAGGTGTGCACACTGCCCCGATCCCTGAGCACACACTCCATTGTTTGCAATGGGGCTTGAGCATACACTGATTTCCCCTTAGACAGGGGATCTGGAACGGATCCCCTGTGTAAGTGAAGGGCCCACTGTATAAGCATAAGGGATTTAGGATGTCACTTACAAATGCCACTTGCATTCTGTATCCTGGAAACCAGTAATGAAGGCTAGAATATGCACCCTTGTGACCATACCTACTGGGATTGAAGAGCCATGATAAATCTCTGCACTGTGATTAGAAGATAAGTTGCCAGTCACAAAGTTACATAGCATCATCTCATTCTTACTTCTGTCTGGTTTGGGGAGGGTTTTGTTTTGTTTTGTTTGCAGAGGGAAATGTCAAGGTTTGGAGGCTCAAGGTGTATCTCTGCTTTTCCAAATCCAGATTGCTAACAAATAATTATTTTGATCTGGTCTGCTTTGCAGGAGCTGCCAGTAGATTCTGACAGCTCCCAGATCTGCCTAAATGAAATGAGTTTTTTGTGGGTTTTTCGGGCTATGTGGCCATGTTCTAGAAGAATGTCGGGTGAAATGTCAAGAAGAAACTCTTCTAGAACATGGCCACATAGCCCAAAAAACCCACAAAAAACTATGGATGCCAGCCATGAAAGCATTTGGCTTCACATTGGAAATGAGTTTGATTGTGGATTTATCCAAATTGAAGGAGTACCCTAATTTATGTGAATATACGCTAACATATGTGATTAGAATTTTTCTATGCAGTTGAGACTCCTTATTAAACTGGAATCCCCCTTACACTGAGAAGATTTTGATGCATGTGGATCTCATAAGTGCTAGATGCTCAGATGTCTAGGGGCATGACTATGAGGTGTAACCCTACTATTGTTATGTTACTGTGTGATTCCAACCTCAAAAGGAGAACAATGTAGAAATGCACACCACCAAATACAGTATATGGGTCTTTAATATACAGTTTCTATGTCAAACTACAGTTGATTAAATTTGATGTTTTCAGATATTTTTCAGATTCTTTATTTCAATATGCTTCTCCATTTTAATAGTAAATAGTAATGTTCACTTTTAATTCCTCTTCCCTAGAACATGAAGCTACAGCTGTGGCAACAGATACAGAACATACAGCAGGTGTTCAGCAAGTACAGGTAAGGTGATGGTAGGAGAATATGTACTGTGGTTGAATTCATGGAATTCACATGGAGAAATAAATGAAACAAAATCATCTTGTAACTATTGAGCAATTATAGTTGTTCCATAGACTTCTTGGCTCAGATTATTCAACACTTCATGCCTTTCAGCTGAATGTGTGAACTGGATCAACACTGTGATTGACGCTGAGAATATGCAAGTGATATTAAAGTGGTGTTGATGATGTAAGAAGGCTTATTTTTCCTGTGCAAGTGATTACATTAAGCTCCAATAATGACAAACAGGCAAAGGTTATTGTATTAAATATGTAGTCTTTGCTTCATATACTGCAGACTCAATCATGATCAGATCCCTCCACAGCTTGTATTAAAATATAATTTAAAGAATGGTTGCATATTCCACACAACTCAGTATGTGGCCTTCAGTATGTTGTCCAGAGTTGTTTAATGCCTGGATGTTTAAACACCGAGGATGCCCATCCTGTTAAGATCTATGTGGCATCATAATTAAAATCCATATTTATGCCATTTATAAGACAATATGCATACCACTCACCATCTTGTAGTTAGCGCTTTTCTTGTATTTGCTCTATGATTTACATTCCCTGCCTTGACACCTCCTGACTGAATTATTGCAAGCACATTCTCACCTATTTCCCCACCTTACCCATAGCTTGTCTGTCTTTCGAAAAATATCTAGAGTAGAATGCGTCACAGAAGAGAACATATTTACTTATAGTTGGTTTTATTTGGAAAGTTATATTAAGTCCTTTCACCAATTATTTTCAGTTTTAGAGGTAAATATAAAGGTGTGCTATGGTAGATATGATAGACAATGGAAAAACCTGTGTCTGACATCTTCTTGCAAACCACTTGCAAGCTAGTTATGTGTAACTGCTTTAGTGTGTCCAAGGAAACCTTGTATCTGCCCACATGCCTGAGTAGTCTCGCGATGCACACACTAGGCCTACATGGCTTTTCGAAAGGAAGGACAAAGCACAGAAGCCATGAATAGCTGACATTTTAAGTGGCCAGTTCAACTGGGCCATGTTTCCATATGACCTCTACGGTAGTACTGAGGCTTGAATGCTTTTGAAGCATCACCCCATTTAACACTAGAGTCCCAAACAATATGTCATGTCAACATAAAAGTGGAGGTGAGACAGTGAAGATAATAAGGACTTAGCTGAACAGGGTTCGAAATATAGTAAGTGGCTGATGATCACTGTGATCTGGGGTAACTGTTCCTGTGGTTGAAAATGACCAGTAGAAAGATCCTTATTTTGGTAGTGCCTTGGTCAGGTGCAGGTCTGCCTCTTTCTCAGAGCTCCCTATTTGACCTCACTGTCATTATATCCTAATTCTGTTTTCATTTTCCTCTTGTTCACTCCTCCAATCTTGGCCTCTTTCATGTCACCCAGTAGAACAGGTTTCCTAATAAAAGCAAAAGCTAGGAAGAAATTATTCCTCATCTTTCCCCAAAATGTAAACATTCTCCAAGGAGGAAGGGTTCATTGCTTCTTTCTGCTTTTAGCTTTTCATGGGGTCCAGCCAATAGTAAGAACATGGTACCTTTCCCATATTATTTTTTCTGTAGTGGCTGCCTTACTTTTACCACTGCTGCCTCTGCCATTCTACCAATGTAACTGTGATGAGTCTTGCTTCTCCTGATCCCTTCTGGATCCAGTGCCAATGCCTGGTCATTCTCAACTGGATAAAATCTTATTAGAAGCTTTCAAAGTACCACATAGTAGTCCAGTAGTCACCTGTTTGAATCTGTAGCAATGACCCTGTCTGTACCAACTGGCAGTCAGATCTGGCAACATCTATCACAACTCCAGACAGATGTGGGTATAGAGGACGATATTAGGCATGAGGGAACATGTCAGGTGACATTTAATCTCTGTTTGGTGGTAGGTCTGGAGGGCCAGTTTTCTGCCTTGGAATCCCCCGGGGGGGGGGGGGGCTTGCAGACCTCATGCGGAAAACCCCAATTCAAATGTTTCAGGAAGCCCACATCTGGATTGAAGAAAGACTAATTTTATTTTAAGCAGTACATAGGGCTTTGCAAACTTTGCTTCAGTAAAAGCAGTTCATTGGGAGGGGACAAAATATGTAGACTGGAGAGGTTAGAGAGCAAAAAAGCAGCCACAAGGCAGCATCTGTCTATTCCTAGTGTAAACTAACAAATGTACCAGAGGGAATATTTTCATTTCCCCCCCCTCCACCAACTGTTTCGCTTCCCTGATGTTTGTGCTGTGTGTGCTTATTATTTCAACTGGAGCTTCACTTATAGGTCTTACTTCTTGGGGAAGGGGGTTATTTGTATATTTATTTATCTGCTGAGTCCCTGACAGGACAGAAGAAAGTTAATCTTCTTCTCAGTGCTATGGTCATAATGCCCCACCACACACACAATCAATTGCTCCTAACAGCAAAGAGAATGATGATGATGATGATGATGATGATGATGATGATAATAATAATAATAATAATAATAAAATTTATTTGTATCCCGCCCTTCTGAGAACAATCGGGGCGGCTAACAAAGTTAAAAATACAAGACATATAAAATCCCTGGTACCCTCCCCTCCTTAAAAAAGTATTAAATTCAATGCAATATTTTTAAAAAACAGAACAAAAAACAACAAACAAACAAACATACAAGTTAAAAACTGACCAGAAGGTCAACAACATCATACCAACAAGCAATCAGTGGGAGACATAATTTCAAGCACTGTGTTTAGCATCCTGTCCAATTTCCTCCCAAACTTCGCTTTGTTTCTGTATATTTTGTTACACCCTTTCTCTTTAACCCATGATTTTTTTTTTGGGGGGGGGCAATTTTCTCTGGAAGCTTATCCTAATCCCATGATCACAGTATGTTTTTTATTGTCTTAGATTTGGTTTATCCTTCTGGCTGAAGTTAGTTAACAGCATGCTATTTCCTGATCTTGGTTACTCTCAAAATAAACCTGTTAGGTTACTTATGGGGAGCAGACTGAGACTGTGGCTTGGAAAGGCCCATGTGCTGACAGCAGCTTAGGACACTAAAAGAAGAGTGAAAGTACAAGTGAGTTAGAGCTTATCTCCTATTGCTTGTTTTGGAATAACTGCAGCTGAGACAGTGCATCTTTCTCTCCTTACAGGGAAAGATGCATGAGCTCACCTCGGAATATTTGAAGAAAATAGCAGCAGAAGAATTCCAACTCACTTGTCCTTACTCTCTCCTGTTAATTTTGAATGCCTGCACCTGAACTGATAGCTCACCTGGAATTCAAATTCAAGGTCAATACACTAGATAGATTATACAGATTCTGCAACATACAAACTATTTTGCTCTTCTAGACATATACTTCATTTTATATGATAGAAGCATTATGCTATTTGAATTGATTTTTTAAAAAGGCTACCTACATCCCAATCAAAGCAATGTTTCTATATCCAGTTCTTTCTGTATGCCAGTTTCAAAAAATGGACCATAATCATAGAGATCTTAAATATCTTCTTGGTTGTAGATAGCATTTTCTTCATGAAGCCAGCACTTGGCATCAAGAAAGACTCATGGCTCTGATATGCCATAAAGCTTCCAAGTGAGCATTAGGCTTTCTGATTGTTCAGCTCAAATTATAGACCCTGTTGGAACCCAGTGTACCTCCTCTGAATCTGGCAGTTCTTAGACACTGAAGACAGATTTATCCTGTAAGATTTATATATGCATTTTCCAAGAATATGAAAACAAATATGTTGACTTCAAAATCTCTTGTGTGCAGCACAGTTTGGAACATGATTTCAAAAGGTTTCCTAATTTTTAGATTACATGCTTGTGGTCATGGCCTATCTTTTTAAAAAATAATAATAATTGTGAAGCAAATTTTAATTTTAAATGCTATATAAATAATCATCATCTTTGGCTGCAATACCTGGCATAATTGGGCCTCTTAGCTGTCTCATTTTACCCGATGACCTAAAATCAGAAACCCTCTCTCTGCTCCTGACATTTGAATTGTTTAAAAAAGAAAAAAAAAAGTACAGTTGCAGTATGAGCCAATTCTGTATTTAACATTTAAAAAACCAAACAAATTAATGTAAAATTATTACCGTCAATGATTGTGGGGTCAAGCCACATACAGAGAATTTCCAGTAAGAAGTTGTTTTCGAGGCCTATCTGGATTAAAAAGATGTTCCAGAATGAGGCACCATGACTGCTTTTTCTTCAAAATAAAAATATCACTTTTAGCTCCTTTCTTCAGCCTTCTGTGCAGCCTAGAAACCATTCCAGAGAGTTTGGCAGCAATCTGGAACACAATTTTGGGATAGACAGAGAACTACAGGAGTGAGGGAGTTCACTGTTTCTTGCAAAAGCAGTGGAATCCACCTGAAGCACCCGGTTGAATCCGGCTGTAATCCTTTCTGTAATTTATTCAGAAAATGAATTTGAAATACAACTTCCCCAGCAGCATGTAAACACTGGAGCTCATTTTTGGGAAACTTCTCATTGAAACTGCAGCTGCTGGAAGGTGTGAGGGAAATAAGCTAAACTGTGGGTAATGAAGAGGTTATGATAATGATAAATGACACTATCAAGTCAGCAGAAATGCAAGCTAAATTTAATATCCTAAAGAGAGAATATGTAATGGGAATGGATTATGAAATTGGTGAAAAGCTGAAACATTGGTCCAGTGGATCATTTTATAATAGCATCCTTAAGTGGAAAAACTGATATTCTGAATGGGCTAGTTGGTGGAGGAAACCCTCCAAACATGTTTTCAGAGCTGCTGGAAACCCTTAATCAAAAGCAACTTTTCATACTTAAAATAATATGTAATTAACAGTCATTTAAATATATCCATTAGAATCTCTTATTCACCATATTGGTTCTTAGAAAAATCATTTTCTTAATAATAAAGCAACCAAATCAAAGAGCCTCATCTAAAACATCATGGAAAGATAATAACTCCATCTGAATATCTACAAAGAGAAAAGGTTGTAATGTCATTAGTGACACACTAGGTGGCAGTTGAAGATTTCAAAATGCACTTTGCAAATCAGAATTACAGTGCCTTCCACTAAATAGCTTTCTGCAGGACTAAATATTTACCTGAGTGAGACATTGGTGCATGTCTGTGTAGTACTATTCTGCCTCATTACATAATCATACTTTGTTTCCTGCTGTTCCTAGGAAGAAAGAAGCAATTTTCCAGAATGGCTGTGCTAATATGTGTAATTCAAATATAATTCAAATTGATTTTAAAAAAAAATGTTGTGGTCCAACCACAACATTTTTTTTAAAAAATCAACTTTAGAAAGGGAACAACAATTTATGGCTTTAAAGTCTTCATTTAAAATGACTCCATCAGAAAGATACTTTCTGAAAAAGATGTTTTAAACTCTGGGGCCGACCAGCGAAAAGGCTTTCTCCTTGATTCCGACTAGGAAATGGAACGGCAAGTAATAATAATAATAAAAATAATAAAATTTATTTCTATACCGCTTTTCCACATTGATCAAAGCGGTGTACAGAACAAAAGAATACAACAGTACAAAATAAAATTACAGTATATACATACGATAAAACTGTGTAGAAAATTTCAAGTACAATTTAAAAACTATTAACCCAAGTCAAAGCCAGCTGAGCTGATGATCCATGATGCAAAATACATATTGGGGGGGGGGGGACCACATGATATCAGAGCACATGGGGGAAAGCTTGATGGAAGAAAAAGGTCTTAAGTTTCTTTTTAAAGAGATCCAGGGAGGTGATAGAACGGAGCTCATCAGGAAGGGTGTTCCAAATTTTTGGGGCCGAGATAGAAAAGGCCCTTTGTGAGGTCGACGCATATTTCGCAGTCGGAACCCTCAACAGATTCTTCCCAGCTGACCTGAGTGTGCGGGGCGGATTATATGGGGAGAGGCGGTCCTCCAAGTAACCTGGGCCCAAGCCATTTAGGGCTTTATAGGTAATTACCAACACCTTGTATTGCGCCCAGAAGTGAATGGGCAGCCAATGGAGATCTTGTAAGATGGGTGTTATGTGGTCAGCTCTAGAACAACCGGCAACCAATCTTGCTGCCATATTCTGCACTAATTGAAGCTTCTGGGATTGGTACAAGGGTTGCCCCATGTAGAGCGCATTGCAGAAATCCAATCGAGAGGTTACCAGAGCATGTACCACGGTTTCAAGGTCTCCCCAGCCCAGGTAGGGTTGCAGCTGGCGTATCAGCCGAAGCTGATAACAGGCGCTTCTGACTGTCGCATCCACTTGGGATGCCAATTGGAGCGACGAGTCCAGAAGCACTCCCAAGCTGTGAATAGAGTCCTTCAGGGGGAGCATGACCCCATTTAGGACAAGTGGAAAAATTTCACATAGAATCATAGAATCATAGAGTTGGAAGAGACTGCAAGGGCCATCTAGTCCAATCCCCTGCCATGCAGGAAATCCAGATCAAAGCATCCCCGACAGATGGCCATCCAGCCTCCGTTTGAAGACCTCCAAGGAGGGAGACTCCACTACACTCCGAGGGAGTGTGTTCCACTGTCGCACAGCCCTTACTGTCAGGAAGTTCCTCCTAATGTTTAGGTGGAATCTCTTTTCCTGCAGCTTGCATCCATTGCTCCAGGTCCTAGTCTCTGGAGCAGCAGTAAACAAGCTTGCTCCCTCCTCAATATGACAGCCCTTCAAATATTTAAACAAGGCTATCATATCACCTCTTAACCTTCTTTTCTCCAGGCTAAACATTCCCAGCTCCCTAAGTCGTTCCTCATAGGGCTTGGTTTCCAGACCCTTTACCATTTTAGTCGCCCTCCTTTGGACACGCTCCAGTTTCTCAATGTCCTTTTTGAATTGTGGTGCCCAGAACTGGACACAATATTCCAGGTGGGGCCTGACCAGAGCAGAATATAGTGGCACTATTACTTCCCTTGATCTAGACACTATACTTCTATTGATGCAACCTAAAATCGCACTGGCCTTGTTAGCTGCCGCATCACGCTGTTGACTCATGTTCAACTTGTGGTCTACTTGGACTCCTAGATCCCTTTCACATGTTGTCTCCTTAAGCCAGGTGTCCCCCATCCTATATCTGTGCATTTCATTTTTTCGCCCTAAGTGCAGTACCTTACATTTCTCCGTATTGAAGTTCATTTTGTTAGCTGTGGCCCAGCTTTCTAGTCTATTCAGGTCATTTTGAATTTTGATCCTATCCTCTGGAGTATTAGCTATTCCTCCTAATTTGGTGTCATCTGCAAATTTGATAAGTATTCCCCCATTTTTTTCCCTCTAAGTCATTGATAAAGATGTTGAACAGTACTAGACCCAGGACAGAGCCCTGTGGGATCCCACTGGTCACTTCTCTCCAGGATGAAAAGGTGCCATTGTTGAGCACCCTTTCGGTTTGTCCGGTCAACCAGTTACAAATCCACTTAACAGTTGCCTTGTCTAGCCCACATTTTACAAGCTTGTTTGCAAGAATGTCATGGGGAACTTTGTCAAAGGCCTTACTGAAATCAAGATATACTATATCCACTGCATTCCCTTCAATACCTGGGCCTAGGGAGCCTATTACTAGTACTTCTGTTTTCTCTGGATTCAGACTGAGTTTTTTTTTCCTCAGGGCCTTTCACTATGATCTCAATAGGTAGACAGATTTGTAGAGGGGAGACAACTCTTTAGAAGATGTGGGCAAACTGGCCTGTTTCATTTCTATATTGTGTAAAGGTTTCTCCTTCCATCCCATTTCAGCACTAATTTGCAAATGTGTTTTCTTCTGGTCCATTTGAAAAATCATATGCATTTTTATTGCACCTGATAAAGTGGTCTACAGTGCACACAAGCATATGAAAAATAAAATTTGTCAGACTTCAAGGTGCCACAGGATTAATTGTGGATGAAGCATTTTTGTGCAGTTTCATCTGCATGAAAATTTGTAAATGTCATTTTTCTTAACGTACCTCTTTTATGTGCAATTTTCCTTACTGCATGCCCTTTTTGTATGCAGTTTTTACTGCTATAGATATTTGTATAAGTTTTTTTTTAAAAAAAGAATACCTTATAAAATCTAAGGTGGTTTGAGAACAAAAGAGTATTTGTGTTCCAGTTTTTGTGTTAGTTTTGGAAGCGCACATTAAGTTAATTTATATTAAAATACAAATGAAACAAATTTCACCCACATCCTTACCTTAAGATATCTCAATCCCACATCATATGCAGAGACAGAAATTTGCATCCATGTAGATGAAACCTAAACCACTAGTGCTAGATTCACACCTTTTTGGATCCAAGTATCTCGGCCCTACAAATGTAAAATCCCTACATTGTAATGGTGTGCTGTCATTTAACTCATGCATTATGTCAGTGCAACAAGTTTTAGGTATCATGCTGAAAATGGAAAGTGAAGTCTGCATCCTATCTCATTGCTGATAACCTTGATACTTTCTTCCTATCCTAGATGGATGTTGCCTATAATAATATAAATTATACAGCTTCCTATATTTTATTTCACAGAGAGCTTAGGATGAAACAATGTCCACAATTCATACATAATGAACTTGAAATATTTTATAGAAAAAACACAATCCCTAAATTCCAAGTGAAATGAAAGTAGCTTTCACAGACTCGGTATGAAATGCAGATTATATGAACCTAAGGACCACATTTACTCTTATGCTGACAAATAAAACATGGCTGTATGTATAAATCCAGCCAATATATAGATGAAAACATTTTATAGCTGTTTTACATTCCTTCCACTACTTTAGAGTCTGCTATCCCACTTCACATCTCAACCCACCTTAAAAAAATAGTCAGATGACTTTAATATTATACAGCAATAGTATCACCAGAAGTGGTGGATTTAAGTGTCTAGTCATATGCCTATACCAGACAAACAGTATTAAAAATACCTTCCAAATATTTTTTTATATGTCAGAAATATTTTAAATTCTGGAATAATAGATTTCAAAGAGTTACATCTTAAATGTAACTAAAATCTGAACAGGAGATTTTCTTCACTGATGTCTTATGTTTACTCAAAGAGCCACCTTTAAAAATTTTATTTTAAGTGTCAGTGACCATTTGAACAAATCTTTAGAAGCTGATTGTGTTACTGAGACCCAATCAAATCTCAAAGACTGCGAAAATAGAAATTAATTTATTTTACAAACTTTAATAAACATTGTTTGTCTCCTAATAACTTAAAGTAGATGCTGGCAAATCATGAACCCACAAAGTATCTGCCTGAAGAAATGTTCAAAGTTATTCAAATTTCATTGGTTAAAAAGAGAATGGAAATGAATGTGCAAGTATCAAATTAAAAACAACTTAGTATAGTGATATGAATCAAGTGTTGTTAAATCAAAGTGTTGGGAGGGATTTTTGAGGAGTTGGAATTTCTGGATTTGAGACATAGATTGTTTGGCCATGAATGTGCCAACATAAATTTTATCTTCAAAAAGGATTTCATTTAAAATGTTCAGATTAAGAGAAATCTTTCTCTCTCTCTCTCTCTCTCTCTCTCTCTCTCTCTCTCTGGGTGCAGTGTGGATATTTTGACAAGATATATTTGTAGTATCAAAAATATTATATAAGATATTACTACAGGACACCTAGTTCCAGGATCTTTTGTTTTTATTTACCTGTGAAACCGGCAATAGTATTTCACTGAGGAATGAAGAGGAACAGAAACAATAACATATTCTGATTTAGTAAACATGTTCAAAGGAAAACTGTCTGTTTTTGTTAATCCTTATTTGTATTGTAATTGTCATTAACTATAAACCATCAAATTTAATTAACAGTATTTTTCTAAGTTGTTATGTCTAGTTCATATTAATCATTCATGTTGAATGATCTAAACACTTTGTTTAAATTACTTATAAATTATCCAGGATACAGTTAAGGGTGAGAACTGAAGACTTTGACAACCAATGAAGAACACACACATACACACTGTGGCGGATTACAGGCCGCCGCTTGCTCCACGAGGGAGCCGTAGCAGCCACACCGTGCGGCTCCCGCGCGGAGCAAAAAAGGAGCTCCAAAATGGAGCTCCTTCTTGCGGCGCCTCTATGACGTCGCGAGGCGCCTCTGGCGCATTCTCGATGTCATAGGTGCCACGACACGTCTGGACGCTATGCGTCCGATACGTAAACATGGCGGTCCCCATGTGGAAGGGGCGCCGCCATGTTGTACGTATGGAAGCACCGCCCCTTCCTAACCCTAATATGTATTCCATACGTATTTTTTGGCGGTCTGTAACCCGCCTGTGTGCGTGTGTGTGTGTGTGTATATATATAGAGAGAGAGTGCTCAAATTTGATTTGTGCATTTAATCAGTGCTGAAATGGAAATGGCCAATAACTGAGCTTCTTAACTGGAGGAAAAAATAGGGCTGCAAAAGTCACAGGTGAATATGTATTTGTTATAAAGGGGCAAGACTCCAGTGTGAAAGTATGGGTCAGAACAGACAGGCCAAAAAACAAAAAAACAAAAAACTGTTTTGGGTCACTTAGGAGGTATGTTCTTTAAATGACACATGCATCTTAAGAGGCCAGAAGCTACACCAAAGCTGTGCTCTAGTCCTTAGGACTGGAGCATGGCTTTGCCATGGCTTCCAGTTTCTTAGGATGCATGCAGCATTTAAACAGCATACCTCCAAAGTGACCCGAAGCAGCTTTATTTTGGCCTGTCTGTTCCTTTTTTTTTTTCACTGTCCCAAGCAATGCCTTTGGACAGTGATAAATATCTTGAATGTCTTAGTTCAGTAATTCCTTTTTACACAGGCTATCATTAGGATCTGGGGGAGCTCAGAAACTTATACTTAGATCAAAGAGTGGATGCCAACATTCTGGGAGGATTGGAAATTCTGGCATCTACACTAAGATATAAGCATCACTTTCTGAGCTCCCCCAAATCCCCAAAGGATAGGATTTTGTACTGGATTTTGCAATTGGAGAGTATTGGACCCATTTCCAGAATGAAATATTTGGACATCTGGAACTAACTTCCGAGAGTGCCTCTTGTTTCCTCTGTGTACTTGATTACCTTTTCCAAAGACCCAGCAGGCCCCAAAGATCTCTGTATCTATGATGAAAGGCCAATTTCACACTCTGAGATCTGCAGGGTTCTGAAACGATGAATAGATGGCTTTCTTTCTTTGGTTGAGCTGCAGTTCACATTAGCCTTAGCCAGCATAGCTAGTTATGAAGGATGACATGAATTGCAGGCCAGCATTATTGGGAGATTATACATCCCCACCCTTGCTTTAGCCAATGATATGAAAGGAGTCATCTAAGATTCATATGGGAATAAGATTCCGAGATCAAGAGTATTCCAGAACATGTCATTTCAGGGCCAAAATCTGAGACCTAGAGACAGTCTCTGGTGATTGTCATGATGGGTGGATCCTGTTAATATCATTAAGTATCAACAACAGTTGCTTAGAACATAGCATTCAAACAATTACCTTGCTGGAAATTTTTTCCCCTAAGTTTTGCATTGTACAGCTAAAGGTTTCCTCTTTGATATGATTGTCAAATCATGCCTGGCTGTAGAGGGTGGTGTTCATCCCTGTTACTGTAGGGTGGACCAAAACCTTTCAGTTTACTTTCAGTTAATTTGTATAACATTTTTAAAGTTCTACTTTGGAAAGTTAAAATATTTTCAGGGCTGTGCCCTCATCCTAAGATTCTTCCTCTCACCCCAAGGCCTAAAGGAGTGGGAACAGGAAGTATCTGATTCATGCCACACAGAATGCAGGTTGAAAGGGGACCCATTTGCACTTGGTGATATTTCAAGGCCTGGCCAAATTGTAATATGAATCAGATGACAGGGATTGTTATCTTGATTGTATTTATTTTACTTATTGAAGTCTTGATTATGCCATGTATTCAGATATGTGGAGGAGGGGGTAATTTACATTTTATGGGGAAAAGATACAGCTATGGGTGGAGATCTTTTGTTTCATTGCCAGACATATGGTGTTTCTTAGTTTCCCATGCAGGATAAACATAGGCTTCACTGACTAATAAGGATGACTCTGCATAGGAATCCCATGTGTCTAAGCTCCAAGCATGTTACTAGGTAATAATATGATACATCCAGATATATATAAATCATAGACTACTTCCCTTCCTGAAGTAATGCATCTAAATAAAAGTAAGAGACTTGGCCTTGTACATTGAGCAAGGATATTTTTTTCAATTGATTATAGTAACATGGATTACCTAGGCTGGCCTTCTACAACCTGGCTTCTCCAAACATTTTAGCCTGTAATTCTTGTCAAACCCAGCCTGCATGACTGGTAGGCAGAGATAATGGACGTTTTAGACCAAAACCTCTGGAGGGAGCCAAATTAGGGAAGGCTGATCTTGACCATATGTCTAGATATGTAGCATCTTCATTTCTGTATTAAGAAAGAGCAAGGAAACAAACAAACAAAAGGTTTAGTGATCATTTCCAAATACAGAGGTTTAACAGGTTACTGATTTTCTAGGCTGTTATCCCAGCCAGCCTATGTATCTCTTATTTGGGAAAACATAGTCATTGGTAGCTATCTGCAAAACAGGTTAGAAGCTAGTGATCCCAAAATATGACTTTGTCATCTGCATAAAAACCTTTCTTGGATCCAAGCTAACCTTTCTTATTGCCATAACCAGTAGCTATTGTCTTCTGCCCATTTGGCTGTGCAGAGCAATCAGGTGGATTTTAACTAGTTTCCCTAGAGCTAGTCTTTTCTATCACTGCTTGATATTTTCTCTGCCTTTGATATCATTAAAAAGCAACGGCCTTCTAGTTAAGGAATGGAAAAGGCTTTCTCCCTGCCTCTCTTAGAAAATAAGGACATGTTACAGGTGTTGCACCAGAGTAGACCTAGGAGTTTATCATACAGGGGGAATTGTGAGTTTAAACAGTTATTAACCTGTGAAAATCACACAATTGACATTAAAACACGATTAAAATTAAAATACTGTCCTTAGAGAGAGTGACAGGACAGGCCCAATGCCATCGGGCCTGAAGAGGAAGAGTCCTCCCCTCCTCCTTCCAACTGTCATCTTCTGGCCTAGGAGGGAGTGAAAGGATAGGCCCAACTCCATTGGGCCCGGCCTCCATTAAGAAAAAGAGCCCTCCCTCTGGTCCATCTGCCTTGGTCCAGGCCTCAGAGGGAGAGAAGAATGCTGGACCTGATCCCCTCCCCCTCACCATTCCCTTCTCCTTTTGTGGCGTGTCTTTTTAGATTGTAAGCCTGAGGGCAGGGAACCGTCTATTATCCCTTCTGTTGTAAGCCACCCGGATTCCCAGTGATTGGGCAGCATATAAATAAATCCTATTATTATTATTATTATTATTATTATTATTATTATTATTGGATCAACACAAGACCCATTCTCCCTTGAATAACCAGGGAATAACCAGGTAATAAATAGCAAAAAGTCATTCACATCATCCCATGAATGATTTGCTGCTGTTTCTTGCCTGGTTATTCATGTGATAATGGCACTTTAATCAAGCTTCATCTCAATGTTGTGTAAAAACCATTAGGGCAATTGCAGGATTATCATGAGTTATTCATGGGATAATAGCTCTTTGAACACGACATCATGTGAAAACCATTTGCGCAGTTGCGGGACTATCATGGGTTAATCACAATTCATACTTCCAATTGTGTCTTGTGTGATAAACTCATTAGCTTAGTCTTACATAGTCTTACATAGTCTTAAGTGCAGTCAATATTTATTTGTTATTAGTCCTGGAGTGGAGAGGAAGAAGATGAAGAAAAGGGCAGAAAGAAAGAAAGAAAGTGATATACAGAATTACAGAATACATTTTCGATTTGTAATGATTAAAAAAGGTTGTCAAGTTACATGAACATAATTAGTTTCCCACTGTCTTATTTTCATGATGGAGATGTAGTCTGAAGTGCATCCAGCTATTTATTTCTGAGCTATACAATTTGGTGCTTTCTGCACCGGCATTTGGGACGTCCGGAGGACGTCCTACTTTAAAAAAGGGGCGTCTCTTTTAGACGCCCCTGGGCCTAGTACGGACTCCGTCCGTACAAGATGGTGCCGGCCCTTCTACATGGCCGGCGCCATCTTTGCGTATCGGACGCTGAGCGTCCGTACGTGTCACGTCCTTTGTGACGTAGCGAGTGTGCCCCTGGCGCCTCGCTACGTCGCAAACGTGACTTGAAAAGAAGCTCCATTTTGGAGCTTCTTTTTCAGTCCGCAGGGGAGCCGCGCCGTGTGGAGGCTCCGGCTCCCCCATGGATTAGCTGGCGGCGGCAGCAGACCGCCGCAAAGCGGCGGTCTGTACCCCGCCTTTGTTTCACTTATTGTGAACAGACAGATACCTTTATTAGGGCATTTCCTCATGTGCTAGCTATTTCTAAAATAGTAACATCATCAGTCTTCTCTGGCTCTGGCTTAAAGTTGTGTAAGATCAAGGAACAGCAGAAAACCTCACCTTATTTTGCTTGGGTGATAGATTTTTACTGTATTAAATTATAAGCTAAAAAATCAACTCTATCTCCAAAAGCAAAACGATTTGCTTTTCAAAACAGAAGTAACTTTGTTTAATTGTCTGGTTACATACATGGATATGGAATATTATTGCTGTTAAACATTAGAAGTTGTTTAAGGCTCCTAGACTTTGATATCTGCAAAGGAGACCTGCAAGATCAGCGTCTAATTTTAACCAGACAAAAGAGACTGTCTCCAATTAGAAATGCCATCTTTTATGTGTCTTATTATTTAATAATAATTTCTTTTATGTTGGAATTGGTTAGTATGGGTATTATATAATTAGCGGATGTGGCCAATCCAGTGTTTTCCTCTTTGGCTGAGCTCAGAGGGAAAAAATCCAACTTTACACAAATGAGATTTTTAGATAGTGTAAACTGAATTAATCTTTTTAAGGACATTCTAAAAGTTATCTCAAAAGCAAGTCAGTTTATAGAAGGTCACTGTCTTTATCCCCCCCCCCCCCTTGAAGGAGTGCTTTCCTCTCCTCACTGGAGAGATCAGAAAAATTAAAAGAAGCAAGATGATCCCTTGGGGAAATGAAAAACCCAAAGAAGATTTAGCGGCAAAAGTAAAACTTTCCAATCCATAACCCCCAAATACTAAGTTTTCAAGGAAATTTGAATAAAATAAAAGGAAGGAAGAAGATTGGAGTTCTACAAAAAATAAAACACTTTTTTTTCTAGAAATAGAAGTTGGAGCCCACAAGCCCAGACATTTAACCTTTTCTGAATTAATAGAGTATGCATTACTGTCTATAGGATTCAACTGTTAGGTGACATCAGAGAAATTTTGCTGCTTAAATGTAGTATCCTGCATTTCTCTCTGTTGAAATTCATTTTGTTAGTTTTGGCCCAGCTTTCTAATCTATTAACGTCATTTTGAATTCTGATCCTGTTCTCTGGGGTATTAGCTACTCCTCCTAATTTGGTGTCACCTGGAAATTTTATGAGCATGCACTCTATTCCACCATCCAAGTCACTGATAAAAATGTTGAACATCACTGGGCCCTTCATATCCATTGGGGCAGTGTGGGCAGTAAAGCTTTTTCTGGCTCATTTTATTCTCATTTTTCATACAGACAGAGAAACAGAAAGCATGGAACTGATTTACAAATTTTGAAGTTGAATCAAATCACCAGAGGGTTCAGGCACATAGTATTGTAGTTGCTGGCATGAAGTATGATATGACCAGTATCATGATGTCTTGTCCATATCTATGAATTCAGCACACATGTGTGGCAATTAATGTTGGAATAGTCTTTTAAAACACACACACACAAGTAATAGGATAATCAGACGTTGAACAGCAAGAATATAAGTGTCACCTCTATGAGTTTGTATTTCTTTTAGTGCTCCCCCTTCCCCCTCCAATCTCTGCTTTCCTGGGAGACCATGGAATGACTTCTTGTTAAATATTTGTGTAGCATTCACTTCAGAATCTTACAAGCTAAGCAGTGTTTTTGCTTAACAGGAAAAATCATTCATGTGTAATGTGAAAAGCTTCTCCTTAATGTTGACTGATGACAATTTTTACATTGATTTGAAGTGCCAGCTTACAAACATTTAGAGTCTTTAGAAACAGCCTCATCTGAAAAACAAAATCCAACAACTCTGTGGTTTTATAATATATTTTTTTTGTTATGAATTCCAGAAAAATAATCATATCACTCTGGAACAAGACAAACTGTAGTGTTTTGAGTCCCGCTTCTGTCAAAGAAAAGGATGAAGCACTCATATGAAATTGTGAAAGCTGAATTTCCTAGTTAGCTGTTCCAGAAATCAAACCTAAATTCTGTTAGGTAGCTGGAGGAAAGTAAATTTACACCAGCATTTTTTCATGTGGCTCTTGCTCTTCTAACAATGCCTGGGGGTGGGAAATCCCATACTCCATTTACATGTAGTTGTGGAGCCTAGAAAAAAGAACTGCCATTGTTGAGACCTGTAGCATACAGGAAAAATATGCTAATGTAACCAACAGGGTTCCACCAAACAGGAATATCAGTAACAGAATTCCAGCCTGTGTGTTTCTGTGTATATGTCTGTCTCTATGTTTGCTTTCAAATTGTTTCCGACCTATAGTAACCCTGAGTCAACCCTATAATGGGATTTTCTTGGCAAGTTTCTTCAGAGGAAGTTTGCCATTGCCTTGGCCTGAGGCTGAGACCTGAGTATATTACTTGTCCCAGATCATCCAGTGGGTTTTCATGGCCAGGTGGGTATTGGAACCCTGATCTCCAGACTGCTTAACCCACTACGCCACTTACACATTCCGGCCCATATCAGAAAGCTTTTGTAGGCATCAGAGGCTAACAGGTTTCCTTATTAATCTGATTGGTCTAGTGATGAAAAGAATATTCAAAAATATTCAAAACATGGTACAAAAAGGGTGTTTTCTGGGTACTGGAAAACCCTGATTGAGGAAGATCTTTGCCGCTCAGGACTCATTTTGCACAAAATCTGCATATGGCTTTTTGTGTGGGAAGCATAATTTTCTGTGCAGGAAATAATATTTCTCTGCATAAAGAAAACCTAACTCCCCCCCCACAAAAAAATATCCACATGCTAAGTTCCCAACTGCAGCTTTTTAGTATAGGAAACATCATTTTCTGCCCAGAAAAGGCTATTTCCTACACAGAAAATACTGTTTTCTACACAAAAAATACCATGTCTGACTTTAGGACAGAATGTCTTGAAGAGTGAAAAGTCCTTTGAATCAGGAAGAAAATTGCAAATACTACTTCCCAAGAATTACATTAGTAAGGAATTACGTTCCTAGACTGGTCTCCCTGTAGTCCATACCTTTGGCCAAAACTGGGTGGCAATGGTGATGGTAGTGATGGCATGAGGAATCATTGCTGACATTCCTCAGGTCCCAAGTTGAGGCTCCTCTGCATGAAAAAGGCCTCCTGGTCTGGACAGAAGAATTGAGAACAATGGACACTGAGCCACCCCCGCCATAAAGCAAAGAAAAATCATCAAAATAACGTGGATCAGGCATTGCTGGTTATTTTCCTATGAGTTTTGGTAAAAAGCATTCTAGTTCTTAATGAATTTGGCTTTTGTCTCTGAGGTTCTTTGTACAATAAACAACTTGATCCCTATGTGCCTCTGATGTTTCTGGTTGTGGAAGTCAGGGAAGATATGTGTCCTTCCTCCCTTTTTTTTTTCCTTTTGGTCAAACCTTGAGTATATATTGCGCAGTGATTAGCATTAGCACTGTTGGCTGACGTTCTGTCTTGTTTTCATTTTAGTGTCCTTATAACAAAGTGAATACAAATGTCTGTGTTTTTTTTCCCTAAAACAAAATTAAAACCCCCACAATTTTAATTGGAAACTTAATGAATGAGAAACTGGCACAAAATGCTGTAACTGGAGAAATAAACTAAGTTATCCTTTAGTCTCTTTCCATCATTCTGTTTAGAGCCTTGGATAGTTGTTCTTTGGCTATTTTCAAACATCACAATTCAAAGTGGCTCCAGTGGTAAACACAGGCTTATTTTGGCATTCTTGTAGCCTGTCATTTGCTCCAGGGCAAGTGATCTCAAGCAACTAATGCATGGATGTTAATCAATCAAAATGAGCTCTGCTTTTATGGCAGGAGCAACACATGGGTCTTCTCCAGTACTCCATGGGACATACTGATAGATTTTGCATGTCTATATAATTCCTCTACCTAGTTAACTTGCTGAAATAAGCCTTTACTCCCTAGTTCTTGTGATGGCTTTATGAGTGTCTCCAGTAGTCTTCTAGTGAAGAGCCCTAAGACTTCAATATATACAGGTCTCTAACTCTTACTGTTGCAAGAGTAGCTTGAAAAGCTTATATTTAGGTCAGAGCTTGCAAGTTACTTTTATGATTTTGCTGGATAGAGGATTCTTAGAGTTTCAATTTCAAAGCACTATATTTTCCCCACATTCTAGTCAAGCCTAAGAAACAGAGCAACATGTCATTATTGTTGTTGTTGCTGCTGCTGCTATTGTGTGCCTTCAGGTTGATTCTGGCTTATGACAACCCTAAGTGAACCTATCATGGAGTTTTTGTGGCAAGATTTGTCCAGATGGGCTTTGCTTTTGCTTCCCCCTGAGGCTGAGACAGTGGGACTTGCCCAAGGTCACCCAGTGGGTTTCCATGGCCAAGTGGGGATTTGAATCTTGGTCTCTGGAATCATAGTGCAGCACTCAAACCACTATATCACACCAGCACATACTGCACATATACATTCTGCAAATCCTCAGGAACATAGGACTAAATTCATCTTTCTGGCATGTAATTTTGTACCTATCTAAAGACATGATGTATCCTTTTTTGAGGCTTGCAACAGTTCTTCGACCTTTATCATGCTTTATGGTGTATCTAGGGTGGTGTCTGGTTGACATATAATGATCTTCAATCTCCATGTACACTTTGTCCCTTACTCCCTTCCTTGTGTGTTTGACAAATGTCACTTTATTTTTCTCTGTGTTGATACTTTTTTCTTTCTTCTTGTAGGATGATGTTGTAATGAAAGCAGAGGAGCGGACAACTGAGATTCAGCGGCTTGAGCAGACCATCCAAGATCTGAAAACAAAAATTGCAGAGCTGGAGAAACAATTTCCAGTAGCAGAGGTGCTAGTTTCTAGTAGCAATCAGTGGAAGGAGGGTGGACACACAACTTGTGAAGGACACTTCAGTGAAACTGTTGAAGAACAGGAATCATATAGCCTGCCAAAAACTATAACTGCAAAATCTGTGCAGACTTCACCAATAGATGATTATTTAACACACACAATGCCTTCTGCCAACACACTGCCACAAGCACCTCCTCTCTTGAAAGGGGACCTGAGTCAAGGGCCAACTCAGCCATTGCCAACACTTGAGCCACAGGCCACTTTTTGCTCTGAAATATCTTTAGTTCTCTCACCTAAACGGATTTCAGTACAGTTGGATGCTGCCCAAGAAAAACTAACAATGTTGCAGCCTTCAGGACCTGATGCTAATTTGCCATCTTCTTTATTGCAAGAAGAACCAATGTCATCCACTTTACCCTCGATTATTACTCATGGCGACAGTTCCCCTTCCTTATCCTCTTACCCTGTTTTGGGGTCTCCCCTTGGACTGTCTGACACAGGAATGTCTATTTCCCTGCCTGGAGCAGGAGGCCCATTTTTAACGCCACCCTCTCCTAGTTCAGGTGTACTGCCTTCTCCATCTGCCTCAGGATGTTCCCTGTCCTCGCCTCCTGCCCCACTGTTGCCTAGCAAAGGGATTCCTCCTCCACCACCTCTGCCTGGAGCGGACATGATACCACCTCCCCCCCCCCCCCCCCCCACCCCCTTTGCCTGCAGCTGAAATGCCTGGTGGTATCCCACCTCCACATCGTCTTCCTGAAATGGGAGTGCCACCTGCACCACCTTTGCCAGGGGTGGCTGTTCCTCCTGCACCACCCCTGCCTGGCATGGGTATGGCCCCTACTCCCCCACCTTTGCCAGATATGGGAGTGCCACCACCTCCTCCTTTGCCAGTGACAGCTATTTCCTCTCCTCATCTTTTGCCAGGCATAGGCATTCCTCCTCCCCCACCTCCCCCACCACCGCCACCGCTACCAGGAATGGGGGTGGCACTTCTTCCACCACCTCCACCGCCTTTCCCAGGCATGGGGGCACTTCCTGCTCCTCCTCCTCTACCAGGAATGGGAGTACCGCTGCCTCCACCTCCACCCCCTTTGCCGGGTATGGGAGGACCTCCGCCTCCACCACCTCCACCACCTTTGCCAGGCATGGGGCCACCACCTCCTCCTCCTCCCCCACCTTTGCCTGGTGCAGGACCTCCCCCCTCCTCCACCACCTTTGCCTGGTATGGGTGTGCCACCTCCTCCACCTGTTAACCTTCCACATGTTTCTGGGTTTCTTCCTCCTCCCTTGCCAACTGGTTTGTTTGTAATGGGGATGAACCAGGAAAAAGGTAGCAGGAAACATGCAATAGAACCTTCTCGACCAATGAAGCCTCTTTATTGGACAAGAATTCAACTTCATAATAAAAGGTAACATACATGTTGAAGATTTTAATAATTGTGGTAGAACTGGAAAAAAAATATCAGTAGGTCAAATCACTCTACTTTGTTCTTTCCATGGCATTAAAGATTAGGAATCAGGATTTATAATGCCCACATTTTTGGATTAGGTTTTATGTCTTTATAAGAGAATATTGGGTGAAGGAGTGTTTTTCTATGTATGTTCAAAGGTAAATATAACCAGGTGGTATAGATTGTATTCTGGTTGGAAATTAACAAAGTTTATATTTCCTTAGGCAGCAGTGTGCTTTTCTGAATCAAATGTAACACTAACATGTATGCTTTTCTGCATACTTTTTATGTAAACTGTTCTTTTCCAAACAACTTTCAAATGCAGTCTCTTGAGCTGCCAGTTCTCACATATGTGGCAAGCATCACCAAATTATCTTGTGCAATCTTCATGTTGCTTGTTGTGGCCAAAGGTACATAGAGATAGCATTTTGTGTACCATCATGCCCATGTACCTGGCTAGACAGGACTGCAAGGCATTGCTATGACTTTGAACAGCCTACAAATGCATCAACATTTTTGACTGCATGCAGTCATGTACTTCCATCACACAAGTCCATGATGTTCTCACATTAGAAGGATTCAGTGCTGATCTCACACATCTATACTGGCAGTGCAGTTCTCACATTAAGAAAAAAATCTGACTTGCTTTTCACAACACTTTGAAATGTGCTCTTTTGTCAGAAAAAGGCTGACAGAGGGAACATGATGGGGAAAGGGATTTATGCACACAGCAGAGGAAAACATCAGGGGCAATTTGGTTATTATGGGCAAGAAACACTTTCCAAGTTTTTTTTTTTTTTGTTTGTTATTATTTTAGTCTTTGTGTCTCTTTACAGGAGGTAATGTTTAATTGAAATAACAGATGCTAGGCATCAAGTCATCAGAAAAGTCATGCCTCCACAAATGTCAACTTATGCCTTTGAGTTCAGCATGAATGTTAGTAATAGAATGGGGGGGGGGGGTGCTCACGTCCTCAGAAGTAAATTAAAGTTCCAGGAAGTCCCTCCAGGACTGGGTCTACAAGTTTATCAAGTTGTGGTCTAAGCCAGGATGACCCCAGATGTTGCATTTTAAGAGATTGATGCTTAGCATGCAGTTTTATTCCTGCTGCTAAAAACTGAGGAAAATGAGATTGGTTTGAAGGAATGGATAGTGTGTGTCAGAAGGGGAAAAAAAGAGTATTCTTCTTTGGTAGTGCAGGCACTATTTCAGTAAGGATGCTTCCTGACAGAGGATCACCTAACAATACCAATCAAAAGACATTGAGCAGCTATTGCCTCTTTTCTTCCATAACTGGAAAGGGAAATAATTGGATGGGTTTTTTTTTAATTAAAAAATATGGCAAGAACCGAGGTAATACAGAATATTACAAAGATATCATCACCTGCCCCCACCCACTCAGAGCTGGGTGAAATTCATCTGCATCTCATCAACCTACAAAATGCTAGTTCTAAAACTTAATTACTCAACACATTAATACATGCTCTTGGAAGAATGGGGTAATTTCAGTGCCTAAAGCAAGTTAAGGACATAGGAATAAAAGCAATTAATAACGTAAACCCAACAGAAGTTACCTGGACTATGGGCAATGCAACTGATTTCTGAGGACTCACCTCCTAAAGTGAGACCTGTAGGGACTCAAACATGTTTGGAAGCCATGCCCTAAGATATAAAAGTCCTGAAATCTGGAGTGTGTGTGGTTGCTTAAAGGGGAAGGCAATGCATGTGCTCTGAAAAGGCACACTCTTTCTTATTACTTACACATGTTGTTTCCTTTTAACAATGACAACTATTTCCAAGAGTGAGACATGTCAAGAAATGAAAGGCACAAAAGGAAATATTTAAGGTTATTGAAGAGAGGCTATGCAAGGGATATTGTATTGTGTAATGTGAGCAGCTGAAGCTGTGTTATAGAGAATTGTTTTCTTTGTGTGTGGTCGTGTTGCTGGAGTTGTTTCCACGATGTTTTCTGAGAGTTTTCCTGTGTAACACAAAACTAAAGTGAGGTTCTATCTGTGTCTTCTTTTCCTCTGGTTTGTGTCCACTACTGTGCACATCATTCCCTTTCCTCATTTTCTGACCATCTGACAGGCTTTTTTCCCTACCCAAGTTTCTTTCTCAGATGGGGAAGATAAAATCTAATCCAGAGTATGCTGCTAGCAGCTTGTTACAAGGAAAGGAGGAAGGTCATGATGAAAATGATAAGGAATTGAGAGACACAAGAGAGATATTTTTCTCACTGTTAATCCATTTAATAAATTAACCAAAAACATCATGTCAGAGCTCTGCACTGATTGATGGTGTCTCTAACAAAACGTAGAACTTTTTTGCTCATTTCTGGTTAGCAGTATCCTGTGTAAACTTGGTCTGTTTTATGGAACTTAAAAAAAATCACTCCTTATTTGTTTTTTCCAGCTTCCTTGGCTTGCTCAAATTCAGTAATAATGTGTAAATATTTTCCAGACCCCGTTATCTTTCTTGACTACTGCCATAGTAATTGTGGCTAGTAAACTTCAGATATGAATTTGATGATACACTTGTTAGAACATGAGTTTATTTAAATATAAGCATACAAAATGCTAAGAAAATTATTCTGTGTAGAGAATGTCTAACATTTTTGCTTTAATATGTGGAAAATGGGAATATGCACTATTTAATTTTTGTGATAAACTAGAAAGAAATTAATGCTACTTTTAGTAGCACTTAAAATAATATTCATCATCTATCTTCATTCCACTATTTTGTGACTATTAAGTCTGATATTGCCCTACATAGGTCTTTTGCTTAACTTTAGAGATTCTAATGCTTCACTTGTGTGGGAAAAAATTGAAGAACCTTCCATAGATTATCATGAATTTGAAGAACTGTTTTCTAAAACAGCTGTTAAAGAGAGGAAGAAACCCATTTCGGATACCATCACAAAGACAAAGAACAAACAAGTGAGTAACTTTGCAGTATCTTTCTTGTTTCTTTGGATAAGATAGGTATGGGGAAATATTAACCAAATCTAGAAGGAAGGTATCAAGTTTAGCAGATTTGCATGTAGATAGTTTATGGTTCATCTATGCAGAAGTTTTTAATAAAGAGCAGATAAATTTAGCTCAGGAAAGGAGAGAAAAAATTCTGCGATAGTGAGACAAATTTATTGATTGTGTTTATATAGAAAGATGGTGCAGAAATGTTGGAAATATATATGTAAATTTTGCAAACCAAAACAAATAAGTTAAATGTTTTTTTATTTACAACTAAGAGGAATGTGCAAAGACTAAAGAGAGAAAAGGGATGTGAGAAGGGGAGATGCAGAATGAGATAGATGTCCTTTTTTTTAGTGAGATTCCCTTCTCAATTAAATTTACAGTGCAGTGGAAATTATAAGTATTTATTTTCATAATGATATGTTGATAATTATATATAACACAAATGGAATATGGAAAGCTTGATAATTTTCTTTCAGCTTCAAAGGAAGGAAAGGGCAAAGCTCCTCTGAACAAATCTTGTCAAGAAAAATCATGTGGTAGGTTCACCTTAGGGTTGTCATAAGTTGGAAACAACTTCAAGGCATGCAGCAATAGCAACAAGATAAATTTCACTAACTACTATTAATGTTGGTAATGAGCAACTGCTTTAGATGAAAAGAAAGTGAACAATTAAAAAAATCATAAACCTTTGCTAAACAGACTAAAATGTTAATATTGAAGCTAGTTAGTGCTGGGACATGCTTTCAGAATATGGAGACTACTAGAAACCTGTGAACAATAAAATAACATCCTTATCAGCTATCGCATCATAGGACCTGATCAGACACAGGGTGAAATATCATCCAAAAGGTTGCAGAAATGTTGTGGAAGCGCCAGGATGTGATCATCTGTGGTGCTTCTAAAGTGTAATTGAGGCTTCCCGCTATGTTCCCAACATGGAATCATTTGCAGGGAAGCCAGGAGGAGCCATTTCCTGAATGACAGGATATTTTGTTATTCAAAAATTGGCTTCCCCACGAATGATTCCGTCGGGAACATAGCAGGAAGCCGCAATTACACTTTAGAAGTGCCACAAATGATCACACCCTGGCACTTCCATAATGTTTCTGCAACCTTTTCATGATGTTTTGCCCACGTGTGATAAGGTCCTATTCTAAATGAAGGTTAGGAACAACTGGCTAAGTACCAGCTGAGACAGTATCAAATCAGAAGGCACAGTGATGCTCCTCACAGTCAGACAGTGGCAGGGTCAGGAAATAAGGAATTTCCACAGTCCATGTTCTTGAGCTTTGTCACAAGTGACATAGAAGGCATTGAATGTACCACATGCGAGGGTGATGTGGTTCATAGTGGTTAGAGCCTCAGCAAATGTGAGTCCCCATACACAGGTCATTAATCATGTCATGTAATGTATGTGTGTTTCTCAGCTTTGCAGAATGGAGCTTATTGGACACTGAAAGCCCTGCCTTATTCTGATGTTCACAATAGGGGTGTGGTTGAATGGAGGAGAGAGTTGCCTAGTTATTTGATATTCTAAAAATATGATCAGATTCCTTACCACTATTATTTAGAACAATTCACCAGACAGAAGGAGCTCTGAAGTGTGACTAATTTATTTATTTTTATATGTGGGAGGGAGTGATATGGAAAATCTCAGTATACCTCAGTTGATGGTCAGTTCCTCTCACCTTTGCTAGATAAAGGTGGCTTGACTTTGCTTCTGGCAGGCAAGATGCCTACCGTGTGATTAAGGGTATACACACTTTCCCTGTTCTGGCAGGCAAGATGCCTACCCTGTGATTAAGGGTATACACACTTTCCCTGCTTGGCAGATCTGATGTTGTATTAATAAAAGTGGCCTTTATTATTCTGTTCTCCATTTGTATTCTGATGTTGATATAGTATCTGAAGTGGAATGCTCTGATTATGATTTTAGTCCAATTTTTTGCCTTCTTTAAAAATGGCTACTGAATATGGTGGTCTAGGTAAATGAAAGGATGGAACAATAATAAAATAATGTTTGCTGAATCGATTAGGCAACTTGCTAGATCATTTTATTGGTGATTCCCCAGATGAAGGTGGAATTATGAACCTTAATTTTATACAGTCAGCAACAGCAATTAGAATATAGTATTTCAAAATAAGTGCATAAGTTCAAAATAAGGCCTGAGTCACTGGAAGCATCCATTTGTGGATCCTAGGCTGCAGGCTATGTCCTCTTTCAGACCACATAAGCTATTTAAAATACACTAATAGTCAGTCTGCTGTTATGTCATCCCTACCCACTTTTTCTCAGTGTTTGGGGTTTTGTATAGATCAGTGTTTCCCAAACTTTGGTCCTTCAGATGTTTCGGGTTTCTTCTCCCAGAATTCATGATGAAGGGCTAGGTCTTCTAGGAACTGAAGTCCAAAACACCTAAAGGATCAAAGTTTGGGAAACACTGGTTTAGATTATAGTTTTGTTAGTTGTATCACAGTGCTAATGTTGATTGTCATCACTTTGAATAGTTTGGGTGGTGGTGGTGGTGGAAGGGGGCTGGATCCAAGTTGGGATAGACAGGACCAGTGTACCTATCATGCTCAATTATGTGGGATCTCCTTAAGAGTTCATGGGAATATAGCTGAACAGGTCAGTCCCAGCCTGGGAGCAGATACTACTGCTCTCTCTCTCGCTGGTTTTTTCTTCACGAACGAAGATTCAGGAAGGACTCATCCTGCGCTTTCTACAAGCATGTTGATGACTAAAAAGGCCAATCCGAGATAAACAAGTCCAGTTGCAGAAAGCAGAGCAGAAAATCTCCTTGGGTGATGTTTCTGGATTGTTGTTCTTTCTGCATTGTCGTTTCTCTTCAAGACTCGTTCAGCGTGAGCTTTCAAAAAAGGCTGCAGTGTCATGTATAGTGTGTCTCCATGCCTCCCGATGTGAGGCCAGGGTGGACCATTGTTGGTGGTCAATTTGGCCGAGCCTGAGATGTTGTTTCAGGGAGTCCTTGTATCTCTTCTTTGGAGCGCCCCTCTTACGCTGACCTGTGGTGAGTTCACCGTAGAATACTATTTTTGGGAGGCGATGGTCCTTCATCCTACTACTACTACTACTAATAATAATAATTTTATTTATATTTCCTGCCTCTCCCTGCGGATTGAGGTGGGATTACAACAATAAAAACAACAATTACAAGATTAAAACTACAATGTCATACAATAAAACAATAAATGGCTCTGCTCCATGCCCAGTTTGCAGGGGAACCACAAAGTGACTTCTGCCTGAGTGGATAACTGCATGTGTCATTTCAGTACTACCAAACGGGAGCTGGATGAACAAGTTTCCATTGGCTGACAGATGGATTGACTATCAAATGTCAAGAGGGTTGACTGGCACCTGGATACAGACCCATGCTGTGGGCCAAACCTATTCAGCTGTAACCAATAAAGGCATGGCCTTTTCCATCCCAAGGAAATGTGGTCTGTGTTCATGCTGTGTTCATTCCAGTCTCGCCACTGGGTCTGGAAGTTTGTTGGTTTGTTTTTAAATGGGATACCATCAGTTATAAGCATCTGTGCCTCCATCAAATAAACGTTTGACACTGCTGAATCATCTGCACAATTTGCAAAAGTTTAGTTTATGAAGACGTCAAACTTGGTTCCCAAATTTTAAAAAGCTTTTGTATTGAAGAGCTCTATAGCTGGAAGAAGAACCAGCCAAACTGCAATTGTTTTCTGAGAAAATCTTGCTAGATGATTTGAGATAGTTTATACTCAAATATATGGGTGTGTCTACTCAGTGAATTTTGACTTGTATTAACATATCATGAGAAATACAAATCTCTGCAAATAATAAAATGATGGCTACTGACTTGGTTTGGCAAACTGTGGTTAAACAGGCAGGCAATAGTTGTGGTTAAACATTAGTGGCTGTGGTTTTTAATATTTGGCTGTATTTATTTTCCTTGCAATGGTAAGCTCTTTATTATATTATTTTTAAATAATATTTTTAAGAATTGGAGCTGGCTACTAATAAAGTTCTTTAAAAGGGCATGTTTTCTGCAAAACACTTACCAAGAGTTGAATGGAATTCAGCTTAAGGATATGAATATATGGAGCTTCATTACAGACCATTTATCAATGTAGCTTACTACCAGAACATGGAAGAGTTATTTTTGGTCTACAACTTACAGAATCCCTAGTTGTCATGGCTACTATTATGCCAGTTTGGGATTCTGGAAGCTCCGGCACAGTTCTTTATAGACTGCATAAAAACAACAATAACTTTGGATGTGTTTGTGATTGATATTTTGCATGTGATAATACACATTATTGATTTGCAAGAAGTGTTTTTGTGCTTTTTCACTGTGCTGGAAAAATATGTTGAGATCTTGCAAAAAATATGTGATATCTGGGTCTGCATTAAAGAGTTTGCATGGTATAGAATGCAGCTACAGTCAGCGTGCTGTAGTGGTTTAAATGTTGGATTAGGACTCCAGAGACTAGGGTTCATTGCCAGCTCAATCATGGAAACCTACTGGGTGATTTTGGGCAAGTCACATTCTCTCAGCCTCAGGGGAAGGCCATGGCAAACCTCTTCTGAAAAACTCTTGCCAAGGAAATCCCATGATGGGGTCACCTTAGAGTTGTCAAAAGTTGGAAACAACTTGAAGGCACATAACAACAGACAACAAATAGTTTTTTTGTGGATTTTTTGGGCTATGTGGCCATGTTCTAGAAGAGTTTATTCCTGATGTTTTGCCAGGAATAAATTCTTCTAGAACATGGCCACATAGCCCAAAAACCCCACAAAATCTATGGATGCAGGCCATGAAAGCCTTCAACTTCACAAACAACAAATATATCTTTAGCATTAGCTAGACCTAGTGATTTAAAGCATGTGACTCGGTGGGATTGCTATCTTTATCAGGTTCTTTTTCAGTCCTGGGGACTGTTGAAGAACCAAGTTATTTGCTTTAGTTGACATCCTTCATGAGATAAATGAGGCAGGTCTTTCCAATTATGCCTTGGTATTACATTTCAGTTGGTTGGTTTATCCTGGGCAATAGAAGGGGTAGCAATGCACTGCTGGAGCCAGGCAACCAAGCTAACGTGCTGCTCTCTGTTGAGTGGACAATGCCTGTCCCATTGCTGATACTGAAATAAGTTCCAAGTATCTCTTAGGGCAGGTTCTTTGTGTCAGAAAGATAGGGTACAGCATTTTATCCTTTGCCCCCAGGCAAAAAACAATTCAGCATTGGGGGTGAGGCAGGCATGTCTAAAGAGTCCCTCTGTGTTAGAGACCCAAAGAATTCTTTCTTCATGCTTCTTGCTGCATCTGTGTTGCTTTTGCTTTTCAGCAATGTTAAAGACCCATTTACGAATCTGTCACAAAATAGTCTGCTGCTCGTCCCATAAGACTGCTGGTCCCATAAAACAATATGCTAAATTATTCCAAGCAAGAAAAAAATGCCTTTGTTTTAGTATTAAACCAGAAAATTAAACATCTGTTCATTTACTTTTAGCACTTTGTAAAACTCAGAATTCTGTTATTATTTCTAATTACAGAAATGTTAAAATCTATTGTTCTGTCTCCTGGTGAAGACTGCAATGCTTATTTCTTCTTATTACTATGTACGTGAATCTAAACAGTCTGAGAAATTTTTCATCAAATGTCATACAAAGCAGCATTATCTAGAGTAGCTATATATTAACAGGGGATTAGTTCTTTAAAACAGCACATGTAATGGTATTTGTTCCACCCGCTCTGCTATTTTAATGATAGAAACAAAGATTCCTAGCAGTTTGCAGTTTGAAGCAAAATATCAAGATGAAATGGGTTGAAGGGGAGGAATAAAGAGAGATAGAGAGTCAATTTGGGAGTGTTGTCTTCTGTTTTCTTAGAAGAGCCATGTTTCTGACACAAAACAGACATAGGCAGCTTTAGTTATGCTGGAGTTTCATTTAATCAAGAGAAATAAATTAAAAGATGCTCGCTATGAAGTAAGGTAGGGAATTTCGATAATCCAATTTTGTAGCATGGATCACTGGTGCTCTTTGTTGCTGAAAAAGCATCAACACTAAAATACAGTTCCCCTCAAAAGTAAAACCTATAATGTTTCCCAGTATATAGAACTTGTTTTTCCCATTTGGCTTGAAAACATGATGCTGGGATGGACAAGGTGGAAAAGAATACTATTTTTAAATGAATATAAGCTAAAGTCAGTGTGGTCTTATGCTCTATATCTTCCTAATATTTTCTAATAAAAATAGGAATAGGAATAGAAATACTGCACTAAGGAATATGCTCCCCTCTCCCACACTAAGCAAGAAATCCTCCTCAAGCTTTCCCTTCCCATATAGAATTTGCAGAAAATTCAACTATATCTGCTCATTTGCTATATTTATTTACTCAGCATCAGCATCACTTTGCATGCTTTGGTGGGCCAAGAAATGATAAGTAAATGCCATGAATTAATAAATAAAATATTCTGCACAGTTTTATACACTGTAAAGGAGTTTGTTGTTTTGCAAAAGATAAACTAGAAAAATAATGTCCTACAATCTATTATCAACCTGTTCAAAGAACAGAGTAGCCTATCTGGGTTGTACAGTATACAGAGCCTTAAATCATTATGAAGTGATGTCAATGGTCTGTACTTAGAAAAAATTGGCATCTCCAAATGATGAAAATAAGGGTAAACAGTCATACACCTGAGCCAGCTTACATTAAAGCTTGCTTTCCCTATACTGGAAATATGTGTCTTTATATTCTAAGGACACATATTTCCTTTTATTCTAAGGACACATATTTCCACTCTTCTTTTATGAAATTGGCCCACTTTAAGGTAAGCTGGCTTGGATGTGTTGCCAGTGTATTGGATGTAATTAAGCCAAATGAGGTAGCCATGAACATTCCTACAGACATTCATTTGGCTAAATCCATCATTTGTTCTACCTAGAATAAACCTTCTGAAATGAATGGGACTAATTAGTCACTATTAACTTCTTCCATTGATTTAAATGTACCTTCTGCATATAGGAGTAATGGTAGATTTATCCCTTTGATTCAGAAGTAAATGATCCAGTCATGCTGAAGATAGACAGAAGGTGTCTGTTATCAGCATAAATATTTTTCCCAATCTGAA
>NC_056522.1:65594995-65598969 GCF_019175285.1 Sceloporus undulatus | reverse complement strand
AATAATAATAATAATAATAATAATAATAATAATAATAATAATAATAATAATTTGTATTCTGCTTTTCCACAAAGGAATCAAAGTGGATTCCAACAGTATAAATAAAACATCAACAATTAAAAATTACAATTTTAAACCCCCCAAACCCCAACCCAAGGACAAAGCTTGTCAAGTCTTGATGTTCTCAGTTATTCTCAGCAATGTATTTCATTCTGTGGGAATACAGAAATCCCAGTGGTTGGACCTAATTTAAAAATGAGAAACTTTTTTTGCTAGGAAATATATTCATTTATATGGAAGAAAGGCATGAACTCTAAATAACAACAACCTGGTCCATTATGGCTTCTGTACTTATTCAAAGAAGTAAAAATAGTATCTTCCTATTCTGACTTCATTTTATTTTAATGTAAAACTGCATTTTGTTCTTTTAATGAGTAATGTGTTTTAATACTGTAACAGTTTAATTCTATTTTAATGTTCCCTTTTGTATGTTTTTGATTTATGTTTTTAAAAATGGTAAGCTGATTTATTTTCAAACTTTGGGAAACATTAGAATCATCACCATCACCACATTCTATTTCTAGGTTGCATTTTCTTATGGGGCCTATTTTTGAATAGGATATTGTTGTTACACTGGCAGTATAATCATAGAAAAGTGTCACTTGGTGGCTAAACAATGCCTACCTTGCCTTGTTTTATAGGCTTAAATGTACACATTTACACTTATCATTTAGTAACTAATGTAATAACTGTTGACTTGCAAGAATCTGACTCATTGGAAAAAATGGTGACAACTAGTAATTTAGCTAGTTGTAATGACTAACCGTGTTGAAAGATTTCTGTTAGTATCAGCATTTAAATCTGTTCCAGAAAGTAGAACTTGTTGCAAAACAAATTCTGCATGAGGTAGATATTATTTTGAGGGAAATGGATATTCATTTTTTCCTCCAAGTATTTAATTATCTAACATCTGCACTGCATTACCTTTTACTCAATAGTATCTGAATTTGGGGGAGGGCATTTGTTATCTTTATAGGAACAAATTTGGCATGTCCTTTGTTTACTGATCAACAATAAAAGCCACTCAACAGTTAGAAACTTGGTCATAGATGTTAGCATGCTGATAACATCTCTAGCTTCCTCTATATTATTAAAAGTTGTTTTAAAATGCAGTTCCAAATTCTAAATGAGAAAGCAGGCGATCTGTATTGGGTCTAAGATGATTTGATCTTGTAGAAATTTGATTAACAAACTTTTTTAGTTTCTCTGTTTAATGGCGTCACTAGTCTGTAGCCTATGGGCTTATACGGCTGGAGTTAATGGGTTTATTTTATTTCTAATTGTGGGAACTGCTTTGGGACATTATGCTAATATTCATATTTTATCAATTAGCTATGTATTCTTGCAGCCACTGTGCTGGAGGAAATATGATACTGTAGTATTCATTCAGAATGTTTTGTTTTTTTAAAGTTTCAGTGAACATTTAACTTTGTACTTGTTGGTAACCAAACAGAGGTAGATAATATGAGATCCCTATTAATTAGGTTTATGGATCTCCGTAGGCAATAAACTTGAAATAAACCTATAGTTTTATCAGTGTGTTTTCATAAATGTTCTCATACAACCTTTTAAACTTGCCACACCTCCTACAATATATGAGGAAGCACATAGTGAAATTTGTTCCAAATTTTCTTTGCATTGTCAAGTAAGCAGTATATCACTGTTCTAGGAAGATGGGAAACTGCTTCATCTCGGGTGAAACTATTTGTCAATCTCACTCAAATGCAGACACATTCATACTCATCATCAACTCTAAAATGTGTTTCTTCATACATTTCATGTAAAACTCTGATTTCATGATTTCACAAATCGTGATTCAGCATGCATAGGCATTATTTAGGTGTAAATGCAAATTCCCAAGGATTAATTGTCACTTTAACATTAAGAAACTTAACTTTCCAATGTTGCTATGACTGCCTCGGTTTGCCTCCAGGTAGCATATCCAGTTTGCAAGAATTTGGGAAATAAAATGTTAGGAAACCTAGGATGGATGCTCTCTTTCACACACACTTCACTTAGTCACTCCATTTCTGAGGACCAATCTGAACATCACAAGCATGTCAAGAAACAATATAATGGAATCCAGACATGGCATAGCACTCACTCTTTCAGCACAGCTCATAGCTATTGAAATTCTTAATGGAAAAAGTCATTGTTACACTGCTGCTTACAACTTCTTTTTGTACTTGTTTAGTCATGGTTGGCTACACCATGAAAATTTTAGAAATGTTGTGTCTGTGAATTCTTTTCCTATAAGTGGGTGATCTTTTATATTGGTCAGCATCTTTCAACTCCAGAACTCCAGTCAATGATTTCATTTGTTGTTTTGGTTACATAGCCACAATTCATTATGTAGCATGAAAACTTACTCACCCAACTGGTAGGATTGTAATTTAGCCTTTCTCCTCTGAATGAATTTGAACTTAAGGGGCTTTTCCAAATGTCTGAACTCACAGTTTCCTCACTTTTCCTCTCAATACATTTTAAAATATCTGCTGTTAAGATGATGAGGCACAACTATAAGTCTGTATTGTAAGGTAAATAGAATCCAAATGCATAGAAGGCCAAATGACTCTTCTTGCTTAGCAAAATCAATATCTGAGCGGTTTCAGTCAAGGTTATTGCACTATTCACAGATTTTACAGCGGGTTCATTCCACCTCATTCAAAATTCATTATCTTTCTTTATTTTCCCCACTATTTCTTTTTCTTTACTGCACAAAATCTGTTAAGGAGAAGAAAACAGAATGGTTGCACACAGAATGGTAAACACCCTCTATCTTTCTGAAAATATTTGTAACAACATATTTTAATGTGCAAGTCAAAAAAATAAGGGCACATTTGAGGCAAAGTTGGATATTTCATCAAATGTTTTGCTTGCAAAACCTATGTCTCCCAAGGAAAGTGCCAATCACTTCTGGACATTTTCAGATTGTCTTTTCTCTTGCTTCAGGATGGGCCTTTGAATTAGGATTTGAAAGCAAAACAGGTGCTTATTTGGGGTAAAAGAACACCCTATATTTTTACAGTAAAAAAAATAATGCTTTCTACTTGGGGTGCTCTGGGAGGGGACCCAAGTGTCACACACAATACCCAGGGGCTTGCAGGCAGCCCATGCATTACACAGTTCCAGGTTGTGCTGCTCATTATGTCAATGTAATAAACATTGACAATTGAATAAGCATAACTAGCATCTACGGAGAAGCCCAAACAGCATCAAGACTGAAGGGAGTAGAGGTGGAGATTTTTACTACTACTCCTCCACTGCCACCATCATGATTGTAATGAAAATACAACTCCACTAAATCTGCTATTTGCACCAGGGCAAGTTTTCTTTTCCACCAATGGAGGATTCTCTTTGGATGTAAGCAGCAGCTTTGGGTCAAGGATTTTGTCATTACAATGGTAGGTAGGAAGGCTCTCTGATGCTGAGGTTCTGATGCTGAGGAGTTCCTCCATGATTGCTCCTTAAAATCCTCCAAGTTAACTGGATTCAAGTCTTGTGTAGTTTTGCCTTAAGATGACTGTGACTGAAGTTTTGATATTTTAGAGACGAAAACGGAAAGATAGCCATTGAAATCTAAATTAATGTTATGGCCACATTTTGGGAGCATTATTTTTTCTTCTCAGGCTTTCTTGATTTAGTTTCTCCCATTCTCACCATTATTTAATGTCTCCCAGAACAAATTATGCAGGTACTAAATTTAGTGGAGGAGCACAGTGTATTGTGTGCAGCCCCTAGCCCCCTCTTTGACATTTCAACACACCCTAATGGCATAGTGTGTCTCCAGAAGCCACTGGGAAATGCAATTTGCATTTAAACTAGATTGCCACTCTGAGGCCTCTTTTAAGCCTTTAGATACCTTTAAGAGAGAGAGAGAGAGAGAGAGAGAACCTAGCAATGTCATTTCAGAC
>NC_056522.1:65572091-65594985 GCF_019175285.1 Sceloporus undulatus | reverse complement strand
ATCTATCTATCTATCTATCTATCTATCTATCTATCTATCTATCTATCTATCTCGGTTGTGGTGCGTTTAATGTGTATACCAGAGGTGGTGTGTGATTTTCAAAGGTCTGGGAAAAGGTAGAAGTGACCTCTGGAACTTGCTTACTCTTGTACCTCTTTCTTAAAACAAATAGCAGCTGTATGTTTGTGCATATGTTTCAATGACTGAGTGAGAACTACAAGGAAAAAGGAGCACCACATTTTGATTTGTATGTGTTTATTTTGTTTAGGATAGATATTGTGAGTAACATAGTGCATTTTAATTTAGAAGGGGTCTTACTATTGGTAAAGGGCAAAGTCCAGTCAAACTTAAGTATTGTTAAGTTCCATTCACTTCAAATGCAAGCTTTTGTCTCATCCAGAAGGAATAATTGGATCAAACACTGCTTAACTTTATTTTTTTTATAATATTTTTTAAATTTTATTATTAAAAAACAAAAACAAAACTTACTCACATACATAGCTAACGCACATCAACCTATTACATATTCCATTTACAATTATTTACAATAGAAATATGAATACAATACAAATTCATACAAATTCCCATTAATCTTAAATTATTTATAATTCTCTCATGCATACCCCTCAAACACTTCCACTTCCTAATTCTTCATAAATCCTTTCTCATATCTTACCTCATTCCTTAACCTTCTCTTTCCTATCTTCTCTACCATCTCCATTACCTCCTGTCTCTTCTAATCTATATTAGCTTCTTTCCCTCCCACTTACCACTAACTACTTACTCATACCTTCTACACTTACTTCTTCCTTCAATCATTCTCCACTACTTTCTTATCTATCTTTCCTTCTTCATTCTAGGTTTCTACTTATATCTTTGCTCATTCTTTCTCCATACATACTCACTTCACAATCTGACAAACATACATATAACGACTTCCTCCTATCTCCTATGATTATGTCACCTTATTCTTGACTTTTCCATATATCTCTTTTCTTTGTGGATCCTATTTCCCTATCTTTGTTAAATTTAGTCAATTATAAATAATTACTGACCAAGTCCGGATACCTTCTGAAATGATATTGTGGTGATCTTGCCCCAATTCGTTTCAAGAAATTTAATCACCTTCGACCAATCATTTACTTTTTGTATCTCCCCTTTGTTGTTAAGTGTTTGTGTTAGTTTGTCCATCATGATGGCGTCATACAATTTTAATATCCATTCCTCTACAGTTGGGCACTTTGAATTTTTTCCATTTTTGAGCAAAGGTTACTCTGGCAAGTGTAATTAAATAATATAGGATTTTAGCCTCCTTGCCCTTTAAGTTGTCATCCATGATGCCTAGTAATATAGTTTCTGGTTTCCATAGAATTTTTTTACCCATAATAAGATCAATTTGACTTGTGATATCTTTCCAAAATTGTTTTGTCACCTTGCATCCCCACCAGCAATGATAGAAAGTTCCTAATTCTTTTTTGCACTTCCAACATAAATTATTGTTTAGCTTATAAATCTTTGCCACTTTGGCTGGAGTCATATACCAAAAGTAAAACATTTTGTAGTAATTTTCTCTCAGATTCTGAGATGCTGTAAATTTAAAATTGTTTTTCCAGGAGTTTTGCCATTGTTGCATGGATATTGAGTAACCTAAGAGTCTTGCCCACTTGACCATGTTTTCTTTCACCACTTCCTGTTCTAACTCATATGATAATAAGATTTTGTAAATTTTTCCTATCAATTTTGGATTTTCTCCCAAGAGAAGTTTCCCCAACTCTGAATTCCCTTGTGAGGGTACTAATTTTTGACCTTTGGAGTCTTCCCTGAACCTTGATTGAAATTGGCTATAATTGAACCAACTAATTTTCCAACCTTCTTCCTTCAATTGCTCCAGTGGTTTTAAATTTACTTTACCTCCTCTTATTTCTAAAATATCTCCATATCTAATCCATTTAGAGTCTGTTATCATCTCTTTTCTATAAAAAGCTTCCTGAGGTGATACCCAACTCTCGATGTTTTGGAAAGTTCTAAATTTGTATTTGTTCCAAATTTTGATCAAGGGGTTTCTAATACAATGATCTCTAAATCGTTTATTGGATTTGTCTTTCTCATATATCAAATAGGCGTGCCAACCAAAGTTGTTACCATCACTCTCAATTTCTAACAAGTCTGGGTTATCTAGTTGTATCCACTCTTTGAGCCATAACAAGCCACAAGCATCAAAATATAACTTAAGGTTTGGTAGGCCTAATCCTCCCTTATCTTTGGAATCCTGCAAGTTTTTATATTTAATTCTGGGTTTTCTGCCTTTCCATATAAATTGAGTTAGGTCCTTGTCCCATTCTTTAAAAGGTTTGATTGATGTGATAATTGGTATCATTTGGAACAAAAAGAGAATTCGTGGTAGTACCATCATTTTTATAGTAGCTACTCTTCCGGTTAATGAGAGGTTTAGTTTGTTCCATTTAAGGAGATCTTGTTTTATTTTTGCCCAAGTTGTTTTGTAATTAATCTCAAATAGATTATTTAGTCTATTTGAGATTTGTAAGCCCAAGTATCTCACCTTCTTTTCAATTTTGATACCTGATTGTCCTTCTAATTGTTTCTGTTCTTCCTCTCTCATATTCTTTGTTATAAAGGCTGACTTGGCTTTGTTTATTTTGCAACCAGATATCTCTCCAAATTTCATTAACGTTTCCATTACCGGCTTTATGTTTTCATTTGGATTTCCTAAAAAAAAAGACCAGGTCATCCGCAAAGGCTCTGACTTTGTAATTTCTATTTTTAATTTTTGTCCCTATGACTTGGTCATTAGATTTAATTTCTTTTAGTAACAACTCTATAATTAGTAAAAACAAAAGAGGGGAGAGAGGACAGCCCTGTCTTGTACCTCTTTTTATATTGATAAATTTAGACTTTTCTCCATTTATTCTAATTTGGGCTTTTTGATCTTTGTAGATTTTAGATATCCAATTAGAAAGGTTTGGTCCGACTTGAATTCTATTTAATACTTCTACAAGGGTTTGCCAATTGACAGAGTCGAAGGCTTTCTCTAGATCAACAAATAATAAACCTAATTGTTTATCATTATGATGTTCGTAATACTGCAAGATGTTCAACAAGAGTCTTGAATTGTCTCTCATATATCTATGGGGTAAAAATCCCCTTTGGTCATCGTCAATTAAATCTTTAAGACAAACTTTTAAACGGTTTGCTAAAATTGTGGCAAAAATTTTGTAATCATTATTTAAAAGTGAAATTGGGCGATAGTTCATTGGGTCCGTGGTATCCTTTCCCTCCTTTGGGATCATTATTATTTCTGCCTCTCTCCACGAGCTTGGGATTGTTTCTTCCAAAGCTTTATTCATGACTTCTTGCAGAATGGGTCCTAATTCAAATTTAAATGTTTTATAAAATTTTGCTGATAGTCCATCATTGCCTGGTGATTTTCCTATTTTACATGAGTCAATTGCATCCCAGACCTCCTGGATTGCTATCGGTTGGTTTAATTGTGCCCTCTGGTTATCTGTCAAAGTTCCTATATTCGACAGTAAGACATATTTTTTAATTTCTTCATGGTCCACTTGATTTTCTTTATAGAGGTTCTGGTAGGATTTCATAAAGACTTCTTTAATTTCTTCCTGCTGGGTAACTAATCCTCTTTCTGAATTAATTTTGTTAATCGCTTTCTTTTCTTTCTCCTTCTTCAGTTTGTAGGCTAGCCATTTTCCCGTTTTATTTGCGTGTTCGAAGAATTTTTGTCTAGATAATATTAATCTTCTGTTTAATTCATCTGACGCCTCCAACTCCAACTGTTTCTTAATCGATTTGATCTCTCTTTGGGTTTTTTTGTCTCTTGGAAACTTTTGTAGATCCATCTCTTTATCTTTAAGGAGCCTATGTAGTTCTTTTATCTTTTGTTTTTTATTTCTTTGAACTCTTATGTTGTGTTTCGTAAAAAAAACCCTAATCACTGCTTTACCTGCGTCCCAGACTGTTGACAAACGGATCTCCTTGTCCTTGTTATCTTTCAAAAATTGTTGGAACACTAATTTAAATTCATTTACAATTTCCTCATCATTTAGTAGGTCTTCATTTAAATACCAATTGTTGATTGTTCTATTGTCATTCAAAACTAAAATTATAGGATTATGATCTGAAATAGTTCTATTAAGAACTTCCATTTTCCTAACTTCTTTTAATAAATTTTGTGAGACTAAGAACATATCCAGTCTCGATAAAGATTGATGCCTGTCTGAGAAGAAAGTAAAGCAGTTTTCTTTAGGATATAGATGTCTCCATATTTCAATTAAGCTGCAGTTCTCTACCAATTCAAAGAAACGTTTGGGTAGTTTCCCTTGTGTGTCCTTAATTGGCTTCCCTGAAGATCTGTCTAGTTTAGGATGGATAACTCCATTAAAGTCTCCCATCAGCACCACATTCTCATAGTCCAAATCCGTTATTAGCCTTTGTAATTTTTTATAAAAGTCGTTCTTATTTTCTTGAGGACCATAGATACCCACCAAGAGACATTTGATACCTTTCCAGCCGATTTCAACTCCCAGGTAGCGACCATTTTTGTCGTTAAAGATTTCTTTAGATTCAATATGATTCTTAATGTAGAAAATGACACCTCTTTTACTTTGCTTAATTGATGAGATGTACTCTTTGCCAAGTCTTTTGTTTTTGATCAGTCTTGAGTCTTTGGTTCTAATGTGTGCTTCTTGGAGGCAGATAATGTCCGATTGGTTTCTTTCTAAAGAGAGAAAGACTGCTTAACTTTAGTGGCTATAATGTGCCCAGATTTTCTCAGTGTAATTTAAAGACAACACTGAATTCTTGTTTGTGTGCACCTGTGTATTTTAATGCATGCCACCCTTTCCTCTAAATTTTATTTTATTTTATTTTTTGACTAACTTCTTGTGCAAAAACAAGTGTTGAGGTACAATTTGTTGTTGTTGTGTTAACTGCCTTCGCATCGATCTCAACCCATGGCAACCCTGCCTTTCATGATCTAAGCAGTCAAAGGCTTTGCTATAGTCTATAAAGCACATGCTGATTTTCTTTTGGAACTCCCTGCTATGCTCCATTAGCCATAGTATATTTGCAACGTGATCCCTTGTGCCTTTTCCTTCCCTGAACACTGCTCGGACTTCTGGGATTTCTCTTATCATGTATTGTTGGAGCCTATGTTGCAGTATTTTGAAGGTGATTTTACTTGCATGGAAGATTAGTGGTATGGTTCTATAGTTGTTACAGTCTCTTGTGTCTTCTTTTTTTGTGGATGGGAATGTATCTTTTCCAGACTGTTGGCCATCATTTTGTTTTCCATATCTGTTGACATATGTTGGTTAGCACTAGAGTCGACTGCCAATGTGGATTGCAGCAGTTCTATTGGAATATCATCTGTTCCTGCAGTCTTGACACAATGCATGTTGTTAATGTTATATCTGCTGGAACGGAAGAATTTTTTTCTACACTGTGATTATTGCATGGCATCATCAGCATTTCATTGCTGCTTTGCTGTTAGGGGAACCATTTTCATTGACAGCAAACACTCATCAATAAGCTCCCAAACACACTGCTCTAGCATTTGTCCTCAAGTGCAATAACTGCATGTGGCAATTCCAATATTGATTAGTGTCAGTGTCTCCTTTCTTTCCCCTCCTCTCATCTTTCTCCTTCCTCCTCCCAATTCCAGAGCAGGCTTCTCCCATCCCCAGCTTGCCAAAAAAGAAATGACTGTCTCTTTGCAAGGAGACACTCTCATTTCTTCTTTGGTGGTGGTGGGGGGGGACAGAATGACTGTATGCTGATAAGGAGACATTCTCATTTCTCCTCTGACAAAGGGGAGGGGAGGAGAAGCTGGCTCTCCCCCTCCAGAAGAAATGACTCTGGAATTGTATTACTGCACAAATAAAAATAAAGCAAAAAGGGAGAATGGTGTGTTGGGTAGGGCATAGACCAGGCAAGTGGGATTAAGAAGCTTCACACAAAGCTAAAACTAAAATGCACGTGTTGCTGGTGGGATGGGGAGCATCATGTTTGCAGGTACCATTCTTTGAGTCCAATCATTAGCCATTTTGTTAAATTACTTAGGTTATTTAAAAATGAAATTTAGTTTTGTTTGTTCCCTGGATTTTCAATTTGCATCATAGGAAAAATAAATCTTTTGCAACTCCTTGCAATTTATTGCGAGGTAATAATATTATATTGTCTTTGGCAGGTTGTCAAGTTATTAAGCAACAAAAGATCACAAGCAGTTGGGATATTAATGTCCAGTCTTCATTTAGATATGAAAGATATCCAGCATGGTGAGTAAATTTCTCTTAGATTGTTCAATAAGAATAATTTGTATTCTTTTTCACTTGAAAGGCCCTGGTAGCCTTCTTTGTTAATAACATCCCTGCTCTCTGTCTGTCAGTAACATGGTATATTGAGTCCACTGAATATAAGCCTATAGCATTTTATCTTAAAATCTAAGTCTTCAGGAGGACTCTGTTAATAACATGTCCTATATGAATCCCAATAATCTGAATGGGAGAAGAGCATTTCATTCAACTTGAGTGGTAGATAGTCCCAGAATACTAAATCCCCTAGTATCCTGACGTTTTAGAATAAAGCTCTGCTGATCCCATCTTTCAAGAATTGTAATTGGAATTTAAATGTTTGGTGGTCTTCATTGTGCTTATTACCTTCCTTTTTTAAAATTCAGATTTTTATTTGCCTTATAAAACACATTGTGTTCTTTAAAAAGAAAAGAAAAGAAGACTAGAATGGTAGTATAATCTTGAAAGTTTAATATCTGCAGACATCTTTTAAGGTGTCTGTAATTCTTCCCTCTCCATTGACATTAAAAGATGGCTTTACAAAAAGGTGAAAATGGAGCTATATTTATACTTGCAGTGCTCTCTATGCCTGCTAAGGCCTTATAACAGATTTAAAGCAGATGGAATGCAGCTGAATAGTGCCAGCTTACCTATTAAATAAATATGGCTTCGAGTAAATTGCAGACTTCATAAATCATGGAAACATCTTCCTGACATTTCTAGCCTACCTGTTTTAATTGTGAATTTCATTTGCTCTTTTGTGGACCAAATTATACACAGGATGAAGGTTGCTGTGTGCTGTCAATTTATGAGTAACATTTAATCACAATTTAAGCTTTTATTAAGTTGTTTTCATGGTTACTAAACTTCCTCAAGCTAAAGCATTTAGGCTGGTAGTCGCAGATTGAGGCGCCAGTACTGGCGCCAAGAAGTACTTGGTATTTCTAAAGCTGGCAGATGTAGTTCAGTTAAGTCATAGAGTGAAATCTGAAAACAATGATATGGTCCTTTCCTTGAGTCAAATATTCAGCTTGGTTTGAGTTAATAATGAGAACCTTATGAACAAAGGAGTCCGCCTAACATTGTGTCTGTGGTAAAGCCAACACAAGTTGATTGAAAATTTGCTTGTTTAACATGCAGAGCTAACAATAATAGGGCATGAATGTCAGTCACTGAAGGGGTCAAACAATACTATGCTTAACCTTTTATCCTATTAGGATTAAGTGGAAGTAATTGTTCCTTTCTACAAAGTCTCGTGCAGTACCTTTAAAAAAAAAATCCTGCATTTGAATTTTAGAGCTGATAATTTATTGCTTAGTCCAAAGAGCATTACAAAATTGACCATGTTGAAGTAACAAAACAAAAAGGTACCAATTAACTGTTGGTGTCATAACAAAAAGCATTTTATACTATCCTCAGGTTTCTATGTCAGTTAAGAATGGTCTCCAAGAACTTTTCTCTACATCTGATAGCCTTCATCGCAAATGCAGAGACCCTTTGTTGCAAACACAACATTTGAATTGTAGTAGTCTTTTCTTAATGATCTGCATTTATTTATGAGGGACTAATTTTTCCCTCTAACATGATACATATAATCCTATAGTAATATAAAGTGAACGGAATTTGTGATTAACAGAGAAAAGTGCACAGGTAGCAAAGCAGAAAGTCAGCACCAAGCAGGCTTACCTATATTCCCACACACTGTTGCAGTTTCTTAATAGGCTTTTAGTTTCCATTAACTTCAAACTCAACATTCATCCTTTCAGTGCTAAACCATCTCTACTCAACAGTACAAGAAAAGAGTTCATGGTTCAAAGCAAAATTGAGCCACATTCATGAGATGAAAAGATGAGTGAGTTCTCCAAAGCATTCTCAGATGAACTCTAAAATCAGAAGACTACAGATGGTTTTTCAAAGCCAGTCTAAAAACTCAGAAAAATGAGCCCCATCTTTTCTCTAACCCCTTAGAAATTAATGGATGGGGCTCCATTAGCAGAAACTCTGTTTGTTTATGTAGAAGTAAGGAGAAAGAGGCCATGATATTAATTTGTGTAGACACTAGTGAAAGGAGTCACACAGAGACATTCTTCTCCATGCTTGTGTTACAGCAGCATTAATATTTCATGTAAGGTGGCAGGGAACCCTTTCTTTATAATATGACCCTCAGGAATTGGCTTAGAGGTGAATTTTGGAAATCCACAGGGATGTGGGACATGATCCACTTAGACAGGCAACACTTAACATTTGTGGACAATGGGGGAATCATTCAAATTGGTGTTAAGCCAAAATAGCTGGCTCTACAGTTTTCATATTTTGTAAGGGATGAGGGGAAAAGCCCCTCCCATCCTCCATCCCATTCACTCACAGTTCTCAGGGTACCAACTGCCACATGCATGTGGTGGGGCACTTGTTGTCATGAAAAGATGAACCAACTCTGATTTCTTGTAATATTTGCTTTTAAGCAAAAACAGGGTAAGTTGGCCTGAAAGTGTTTACCTCACATAAATGGCTTATGTCCTCTGATTTCCTTTCTGGTTTGCCACCAAGAATATAAAGAATTTGAGTTTTTAAGCATTTGGAAAAATTACTTTTAAAGGTAAAGGTAGTCACTTGGCATGAATGCTTAAAAGCAAATATTACAAGAAATCAGAGTTGGTTCATCTTTTCATGGCAACAAGCTTGCATCCATTGTTCTGGGTTCTGTTCTCTGGAGCAGCAGAAAACAAGCTTGCTCCCTCCTCAATGTGACATCCTTTCAAATATTTAAACAGGGCTATCATATCACCTCTTAACCTTCTCTTCTCCAGGCTAAACATCCCCAGCTCCCTGAGTCGTTCCTCATAGGGCTAGGTTTCCAGACCTTTCACCATTTTAGTTGCCCTCCTCTGGACACGCTCCAGTTTCACAATCTCCTTTTTGAATTGTGGTGCCCAGAACTGGACACAGTATTCCAGGTGGGGCCTGACCAGAGCAGAATACAGTGGCACTATTACTTCTCTTGATCTAGACACTATACTTTTATTGATGCAGCCTAGAATTGCATTGGCCTTTTTAGCTGCTGCATCACACTGTTGACTCATGGTCAACTTATGGTCAACTTATGGTCGTCAGAATTGGCTTCTTAACCACTAAGCCACTGAATCCCAAAATCCCCCAGCTAATGTGATCATTTTCCTTTCTGGTTGTGAATTTCTGTACTCCTACAAAAATAACTTCCCCAAACAGTCTTTGGAATCTTAACACCATAAAGTTTTCATGTTCCTTCCTTTACAGTAATATTTGGAATCATGTGGCCATCCAAATGTTGAACTGGTTTTAAACTGATGTTGAATATAGTAATAATAATAAATAGAATAATTGAACTGAATAATAATAATTGAAGAATAATTCCCAGCAGTTCTACCCAGCATAGCTGGGAGTTGCAATCCAGCAACAACTGGTGAATAATTCTGAGAGATGTGCTCTAAAAACTCTGATGATACAAACCCCAGATCTAGACAGTATTGCCTTCTGAAGCAATAATTTGGAAATAATTTCTGTTTCATCAGTTTATAGAGTAGAGTAAGATGGGGAATTTAACCATTTCAGGATGTCCTGGGCTATCTGAAAAGCAGCTGGTGGTCACTTCTTTGTCTGTATCAAAAAACTTTTCAATACTGCTTTGCCTCAAATCTCTTCTAGCTCACCTTTCTGGGCCAAATGGAACATTTCTAGCCAAGAACAATGAAACAAAATGCACCCATTGGTTTTTATTCTCTGGCAAGGTCCTTTCCAACTCTGTGATTCTGTATGGCTCATAGAACTCTGTCAGCTAACTCATTCTACATGTGGTAAGGATAGAGATGCTGTAAATAAATACATATAAGCAGGCCATATGGGTTTCTTTCTTTGAATTGGTTTCAGGAAAGCAGTTTCCAAAAATCTACCTTTGTTTTTAGATTATTTTAAAAGGTTTGGAAAGAGGTTTCTCCATAAGCAGACACATTTGCTGAATTCATATTTTTAGTAGCACTTTTAAAAATACATTACTGCTGCTAACAGATTTTCTTTTCAAGAATAGTGGAAAATATTATCCCATGTTGTTCATTGCCACTATAAAAATAAGTTTTTGAAAATAATTTTAAAGTTTCATTTAAACTTTCCGATATGCATGCATATCTCACCAGGCTTGTTCACATCAAACCAGTGTTTGGTGTTACCTGAACAAGCATTGTTAGTTGTTGTCTTCTCCATGACCACTCAGTCCATTCTGGGAGGGGGATACCTTTTTGATTTGATGGGCATGCACAAACCAGACTTTTCAGATGGATTAAAATCAGTGTGGCCTGAGCTAAGCATGAGTAGACAAATTAAAGCTGAATTTAGATTTTTGATCCTGCTCCTTTAGGAGAGTTCACAGAAGAGAAGTAAAAAAGAAAGTCTACCAGTTGAGAAGGAACATTATAGAAAATTTCAGCAGGGTTTGGCTTACCTTATAAATAGGAAATCTGCTCAGTATTGCCCAGATTGATTTTGACAATTTCACTTCATATCTGAAAGTCTGATTGGTATCACTTATAATCCCTAACATTTGTTTCACACCAAGTCCCATGTAAAATGGCACTAAAACAGTATTTGTTTCCATATCTGGGGGGGGGGGGGGATGAGTTTTCCATTTGTCCCAAACCTGCATGAAAATGGTCAGTAGGTCAGTATAAATATCAAGCCAATCTATAGATGTGAATCTTACAACAACAACAATAAATAAATACATAGGGAAATCAGTATTTGTTGAGAAAGTTCCATTTTGTTTTGTCTTCGACTCTGCTTTGGGTGTTATCTTTGTATAATATTATTCAATATTATCTTTGTATTATTTATTCACAGGAGGTTTGCCCTTGCCTTCCTCTAAGGCTGAGAGGGTATGAATTGCCCAAGGTCACGCAATTGGTTTCTATGGCTGAACGGATTCAAACCCTGGTCTCCCAGAATACTTGTCTTACATTCAAACTATACTACAATCTCTATTTGAATACATTTCCCCTCTAAAATTACATATTACCACAAATCCAGATTTTTTAAAAAAAATGTTGCTGCCTGCATTGTGTATACAGTGGACACTTGTTACACACTGTGGTTTGGTTCCAAGATCCTCCGTGGATAACAAAATCCGTGTATGCTGAAATCCCATTAAATATAATGTCATAGCAAAATGGCATCCCTTATAAAAATGGAAAATGAAGGTTTGATATTTGAAATTTATACTTTTTTTTAACATTTTCAAACCGTGGATGCTTGAATCCGTGTATAAGAAATCTGTGTATAAGAAGGGCTGACTGTGGTTTTACTTCAAGATACTTTATTAGCAATGGAAAATTGCAAACCATGTGTTAGCTCCAATTGTTAGTCCCAGCTAGAATTAACTCACCAAACTAATGACATCAGTTGATTCAGTGATTCCACTCTGTTTAGGAACAACAATTGGATTTAGGCTTTTAACTTCAAGGGTTTGCTTCTTGCATTATTTATTTATTTATAGAATGTATTTGTTGCCTCTAAACCTACCAAACCCCCTATGGTAATGTACAACAGATCACAGCTTTATTTAAAACATTAAAAATGAACAGATTAAACAGATAAAAACATTAATTTTAAACTATCTCTCTAGATAGATAGATAGATAGATAGATAGATAGATAGATAGATAGATAATGGGCCAGAACAGACCAGAATAAAAAGCCAGCTTCCAGCATGGCATGCAGATGACACATGGCCCCAAGATGCCCAGAAGCCAGCTTCAAGCCCCCCCAGCTGTTTACATGGGGGCTGGCTTCCAGGCACTCTGGTAGCATGGTGTTTATATGTCACATGCCACCAGAGCACTGGCTTCCTGCTGTGGCAGGGTGGAAAAGCAGGCTTTCTATTGGCGCAAAAAGGAGCGGCTGCCCAGTTTTCTCAGGGGTATCTTCTGTTTCGCCCCAATATACTCCTGTAGATCAGGAAAAGTTAATGGCATTTGTTGCTGTAGTTCTTGGTTGTTGTTTTTTTTTAAAAAAAAAACACTGTTGTTATGTGCCTTCAAGTCATTTCTGCCTTATGGTGACTCGAAGGTGTACATATCATGGGTTTTTTGTGGCTGAGAGAGAGTATGACTCATGCAACATGGGTTTCCATGTCTGAGTAGGAAATTGAACCCTAATCTCCAGACTCATAGTCTAGTACTTAAACCACTACATATCCAGATATTTCTGTTGTACCAGGCTAGTTTCTGGCACCAGCTGCAACATTTTATTCCCAGTCTTGAGTGAGGTTCTTATTATTGTCAAGGTTTTTTCTGCTTCTCTCTCTCTCTTTCTCTCTGTCTCCTACAGTGGGACCTTCTTATCCACGGACTTGCCATCTGTGGATTTGAGCATCTGCAAGCCTGTATTGTCCCCAATAGCTGCACAGATGCAGCTGTCCCACCATTGGGGACAAAAGTCCCTCGTCCCCTTCCTCCCCCTTTCCTTCCCTTCTCTCTTCCGTGCCCTTCTTCCTTACCTGATTCCTTCCTTCCTCTTCACCCTGGCTTGGCTTTGGGGGCAGAGTCTGGCTTGACTCTTGGAGCCCCAGTCCCCAGACCTAGCACCTGGGATGGAGCTTCTAGGCCCCAAGACCCAGCCCTAGTCCCAGCTCTATCGAAGTCCCGTTGGCTGAAAAGCACTAGTGCAGATCCAAGAAATTGCTAAAAACAACACCCCCAGAATGGAATGAGTGAATATGGAGGAGACAACAACTAATAAAACTCAAAGAACTATACTTCAAGAACTATAATTTATAGTCACTTTTCACTTAATGCTATTGTATTTTCCCTTGGTTAGTGTTCCCCTAGATTTCAAGCACCTCCCACTTTATGTAGCTCCTGTCCCAGCTTTTTGTAGACTGAATTTTTAATACTTCAATATAACTTTTAGTATTTGATCAAAAATCCAGTTGCACTTTGACTAAATTGAATTTCTGCTTGTTTGGTTGTTCCATCCACTCATACATGTGTTTTTTATAGCCTGTTCCTGAAAGAGTGGATTTTTTTTAAAAGAAGGTTTAATACAGTAATAAAATGAAAGCTTTGTTCCATCCATCCATCCATCCATGTATATTTGTAGTCTGTGCCTGAAAGAGTGGATTTTTTTAAAAACAGCCCACTATAGTCCTAAAATGCATGCTGTGCCTGGATTTATATCCAAGTTTTAAAAGTAAGTTGAGTTTCCATTATCTTATATTTGAATTATCAATATGAGTTTACAGATTATTAATTGTCTACAGAATAGAACTATTGGAAAATTTACTTGATTCTTTAATAGGAGACTCCTGATCATTAAATATGTATCCTGTATTAACAAAACTATATTTAATGTTTAGGTTCACTGGTTTTTCAGAAAAGCCTAAATTTCTTAACCAGTAATGTCATCACATCAAAACAGATTAGTAAATTTTGCAAGACTAAAACTGTTTTTCTTAAGTAGACGTTCATACCTTGTCTCCTTAATACAATTTTCAAATGTAAATAAACTTTGATTAGGGAAGATAGTGAATCTCAATGTACTCAGAAACTTCCACAACACTGAATCAGTAAGCAGCTAAGCACTTCAAGCTTTAGATCATTTGGAATTCAGATAGGTTGTTGTTGTTGTTGTTGTTGTGTGCCTTCAAATCAACTCTCATTTATACTGACACTATCATAGGGCTTTCTTAGCAAGCTTTATTCAGAGGAGGTTTGGCATGGCCTTCCTCTTAGGCTGAAAGGTCACAGTGTGGGTTACCATGGCAAAGGAGGGATTGAAGCTCTGGTCTTTCATAGTCCACCATTCAGACCACTATACCACACAAGCTCCTAAGGTTACAAACCTATAATAACAGATTGCATAGGAAATACATTCAAATCCAGCACTATTTATACAGTAGTTGTGAATGTGAATGGAAGTGCATTTGACAATATTTTGATTTTTTTTTTTGGGGGGGGGGATGGCTAGCTCTGTAGCTGTATTGATCAACACTCACCCCTCCATATTTGCAGCTTTGATATTTGCAGATTTGATCATTTGCAAATTTGATTAATATGTTATCTCTAGGAATCTCTAGGTCCTCAAATGCAACTCTATGGTCAACTTTAAGTAAAAGTTGCACAGAAAGACCTAGAGATTCCTAGAGAGAATACTCAACTAGACATTTGTAGCTCCTCCAGCACAACTCTATGGTCAGTGTCTGTCAAACGTTGGCCACAGAATTGCACTGGAAGACCTAGAGATTCCTCTCAGGTAAAAACATAGTGTTTCTTGTTATTTGCGGTTTTCCCATATTCACGGGGGTCTTGTGCCCATAACCCTAGAGCATATGGAGGGACAAGTGTATTTACCTACTAAAAATCTTGATCTATAATTTAATGTGTGGTACTGTGTATAATATTTCTTTGAGGTTTGTGAATGAGTAAAGAAAGTGCTTTGATTCCCCTTTACTGAACCTATCTCTTTTTGTCTGCTGTAGGGAGCAAATATGATCAATGTTTAAAGGGATGTAACTTGAGTTGTCTTCACATGTTAAAACAGAAAACTTCAAAATCATTCTTCTTGACACTGCTCATCGTGTGATAGTAGGCTATTCTTAGTCGCAGACACTATTTGTGAATTTTTGGAAGTGGTTTGTGCATATTTCTGTAGAATATTCACTGTTGGAAAATGTGGTAGCTCTGTGTCTGAATGTGGGGTAAGTGCCATAATGGGAAAAGATAGTCATTTTCCACAGGCATAAACATGTTAATTATATATTGTTAATCCATGATTTAATTTCATTTTCCACAGTTCTGTCACAGTTTTCCATTGCAGGCAGAAGAGGCACTGGGCTGGATTCACAGTAATGTTATATGACGCTTGGCTCCACTAGGAGATTGCCATAAGGGATTTGGAGGTATCACATGTAGTTTTTGCCCTGCTTGGAAGCTGGCATGTCTACCACATGCCAAGGTCACCAGTTGGACCTCTGAGATTCCTGCTAATCTCCATCAACATTATCCCAACTCAAAGGCTAGAATCCATGTGAGCTGCTTAATAGTTGTATCCCTCTCCTATGCTATACCAAATTCCATGACCTATAACCAAAATATGTTGTTGACATTTGTTAACAATTTCAGCCTGCATATAATTATTGCCTAGGACTTGTGGTCTGTTACTGTGACTATAGGTAATATAAGAAGCAGAATCTCAAATGCAGCAATCCTGGTCTGTTACAGGTTCATTGGCTTAGATTAAAATGTCTACAAATATGTCTCTCTCTGTGTGTATTATAACATTGTGTAATATTTGTTAAGAATTGAACATTTTTGAAATGGCAATGGTAGAAATCATAGAATCATAGAGTTCGAAGAGACCACAAGGACCATCCAGTCCAACCCCCTGCCATTCAGGAACTCATCCCTGACAGATGGCCATCCAGCCTCTGTTTAAAAACCTCCAAAGAAGGAGACTCCACCACACTTCAAGGGAATGTGTTCCACAGTCAAACAGCTCTCAGTAAGGAAGTTCCTCCTTATGTTTAGGTGGGATCTCTTTTCCTGTAGCTTGCATCCATTGTTACAGGTCCTATTCTCTGGAGCCGCAGAAAACAAGCTTGCTCCGTCCTCAATATGATGGCCCATCAAATACTTAAACAGGGCTATCATATCACCTCTTAACCTTCTCTTCTCCCTTAGTCTTTCCCAGACCTCTCACCATTTTCGTTGCACTCCTCTGGACACACTCCAGCTTGTTAACATCCTTTTTTAATAGTGGTGCCCAGAATGCTCAGTTTGATTTCCGAGTTTGATTTCAAGCTAATATCTGGACAGTTGAAGTTACCCATCAGTACTACACTCCTCCTTTCTGAATGTGTGATAATCTGTTCTAGAAAGGTATCATCCTATTCCTCAGTCGGATTTGGGAGTCTGTAGTAGACTCCTACAATATCATCCCTGTTGTTTTCCTCCTCTTTAATTTTTATCCAGATGCTTTCTACTTGGCTTACACAATTTACGTCTTGGATCTCTTCACAGGGGTAAACATCCCTGACATATAATGCTATTCCTCCTCCTTTCCTGTTTGCCCTATTTCAAGTTAAAACGTTATACCCCGTATTACTACATTACAGTCATGAGACTCGTCCCACTAGGTTTCAGTGATTAGATTAGATTATAATATAATTATATTGTATTTCCTTTGTTGTGCTATGAGTTTAAGTTCATCTTGCTTATTTTCCATGCTTTGTGCATTAGTGTAGAGACATCAAAGACAATGGGTCCTCCTCCCTAGCTGCTTGTGTAAAGTTTTTCCCCCCTCCTCCTGTTGGGTCCTTGAGCTATTTGCCTTTTTCCTTCTATAACAATTTGACTATTATCTCCAGCACTTAATGTACTCCTGCCTTCCAAAATACTGTCTCTCTCCCTTCACAACAGTTTAAAGCCCTCTTATCTTTCTAGAACAGATGACCACACAGTCAGAAAAGAGACATGTAGTAGTGATGGGCGACTTCAACTATCCTGATATTTGCTGGAAGTCAAACACAGCAAAATCCTCAAGGTCTAGCAAATTCCTCACTTGCCTGGAAGACAATTTCATGGTCCAAAAGGTGGAAGAGGCCACAAGGGGTTCAGCTATTTTAGATCTGATCCTAACCAACAAGGATGACTTGGTTAATGGGGTGCAAGTGGTGGTATCCTTAGGTGGAAGTGACCATGTTTTCCTGGAGTTTGTTATACAATGGAAAGGAGAAGCCAGGCATAGTCAAACATGCATTCTAGACTTTAGGAGAGCGGATTTCAGTAAACTTAGAGAAGTATTGAGGGCGATCCCGTGGTCAGAAATACTAAAAGATAAGGGAGTTCAGGATGGATGGGAGTTTCTCAAAAGGGAGATACTGAAGGCCCAATTAAAAACAGTTCCAGTGAGAAAGAAAAACGGGAGGTGTCTCAAGAAACCAGGATGGATGACTAAGGAACTTTCAACCGAGCTAAGTTTGAAATGGAACATGTATAAGAAATGGAAAAAGGGAGAAATCGTGAAAAAGGAATTCAAAGAAATAGCAGGTATGTGTAGGGGTAAAGTCAGAAAAGCTAAAGCGCAGAATGAACTCAGGCTTGCTAGAGAGGTTAAAAAGAATAAAAAGGGCTTTTTTGGATATGTCAGCAGCAAAAGGAAGGAGAAGAAAATGGTAGGGCTACTGTGTGGAAAAGATGGCAAAATGCTAACAGGGGACAGAGAAAAGGCAGAATTACTCAACATCTTCTTTGCCTCAGTCTTCTCAGAAAAGGCAAAGGGTGCTCAACCTGAGGATAATGGAGCAGAGGACAGACTACGGGAATTTCAGTACAGAATAAGTAAAGAGATAGTAGAAAAATACCTTGTTAATCTAAATGAATTTAAGTCTCCAGGACCAGATGAACTCCATCCAAGGGTATTAAAAGAACTGGCAAATGTAATATCAGAGTCATTTGCAATCATATTTGAAAACTCCTGGAAAACAGGAGAAATCCCAGCAGACTGGAGGAGGGCAAACGTTGTTCCCATCTTCAAAAAGAGGGAAAAAGAGGATCCCAACAATTATCGTCCAGTTAGTCTGATATCAATAGCAGGAAAGATTCTAGAGCAGATCATTAAACAGAGAGTCTGTAAACATCTAGAAGGCAATGCCATAATCACAAAAAGTCAACATGGGTTTCAGAGAAACAAGTCATGCCAGACAAATCTAATCTCTTTCTTTGATAAAATTACCAGCTTGGTAGATGAAGGGAATGCTGTGGATATAGTATATCTTGATTTCAGTAAGGCCTTTGACAAGGTTTCCCATGACATTCTTGCAAACAAGCTTGTAAAAGGTGGGCTAGACAAGGTAACTGTTACATGGATTTGTAACTGGTTGACCGGCCGAACCCAAAGGGTGCTCAACAATGGCTCCTTTTCATCCTGGAGAGAAGTGACCAGTGGGGTCCCACAGGGCTCTGTCCAGGGGCCAGTGTTATTCAACATCTTTATCAATGACCTGGATGACAGAATTGGGAGCATACTTATCAAATTTGCAGATGACACCAAATTAGGAGGAATAGCTAATACCGCAGAGGACAGGATCAACATTCAAAATGACCTGAATAGACTAGAAAGCTGGACCAAAGCTAACAAAATGAAATTCAACACGGAGAAATTTAAGGTACTGCACTTAGGGCAGAAAAATAAAATGCATAGTTATAGGATGGGAGACACCTGGCTGAATGAGACAACATGTGAAAGGGATCTGGGAGTCCAAATAGACCACAAGTTGAACATGACTGAATAGTGCGATATGGCAGCTAAAAAGCCCAATGCAATTTTAGGCTGCATCAATAAAAGTATAGTGTCTAGATCAAGAGAAGTAATAGTGCCACTGTATTCTGCTTTGGTCAGGCCCCATCTGGAATATTGTGTCCAGTTCTGGGCACCACAATTCAAAAAAATCATTGAGAAACTGGAGCATGTCCAAAGGAGGGCAACAAAAATGGTGAAGGGTCTGGAAACCAGAAACAGCTTTCCTTCTTCCTGGCAGGGGTAGGTAGGAAATGTCAAAATCTGGAAGTTAGGAATATGTCAGGATCAAGTGATTAATTATTCTGAATTAATGCTTTTAGCATTTAGTGACATGGTAATAGCAGAACCATATAATTAAAACCCTTTCCTTCTAAATAAATAAATAAAACAGTAATGAATATCATATTTTTCCCTCATCAAAATTGGACACAGTGTCTCTCTTCCATATGGAACTGGAAGCTAGACTAATGCAATCTTCTATGAATGGGAATAGATGTCTGGAAAAATATTAGTGCATGCTGTGCTAACTTGAATGTATGGTAATTTCTTCCATTTCAGAAAGTTTTCTGTGATTTTTTTAAGCATTCATGTTGTGACAGCATCAAGATTCTTGCATTTCCCAATCATGCATGCAGTGGTGGAATGAAACATACATAGACAAACACACTTATACATACACATTTTGTGTGGGGTTAGAGAATTAACTCAGATGTGAAAAAACCACCCATGAAATTCAGAGGCTGCTTTGGCTAAATAGTCTAGTCATATAGTTCACAGTTCACTCCCAGTTCCACTAATTGTATGGAGTTAGTGCTGAAGAATCCCTGTGCTTGTGACTGCATATCACCAGACTTTGGCATTTATGTCATTCCATAGCATGTGTCATTAAAAATACCAGCTAATATTCAATGACATCTTTGCACATGTGCCTACAAAATACTGACAGGTCTTAAAGTCTCCAGTCAGTGAGGTTAAGACTTTAAGGAAGTTCCATATGACTTGGTGGTAGATTATTTGAAAAACTGCACTTTCCCTTCAAGAGGGGGAGGGTTTGCCTTCCTCCTATTTGCAATGATGCAAGTCACCCAGTGGGAGGGATTATTTTGGGTCAATTTTTTGACTAAAATTTCTAGACTTATACATGAGTTTATACAGTAATCTGAAACCAGTGTAATTAAATATGATCCATTCTCTTCCCCCCGCCCTCCAAAAAGCTAATGCAGTTCCAGACTGTTTCAACAGAACTACAGTACTCAGTAGCTTTACTCAGACATCACCTGTAATGTTATGCCTTTTCTGGGCTACACAGTTAAAGAAGGATATCAGGAAAATGAAATGCATTTAGAGGAGGATAAACAACATGCTGAAATGTCTAGTAAGCAAACCATGTGATGAACACTGGGATCAAAACAGATGATATAGTGATCTGTATTCAGAAAGATTGCTGTTTTCAATTGGTGAAATATACCTATTTGTATAAAGCCTGTTATTCTCCTCAAGTATGCATCATGCATTTTCCAGGCTTTGTTTCATCTGTAAAATCCTGCAATCCACTTAGGGCGGAAAAATAAAATGCACAGATATAGGATGGTTGACACCTGGCTGAATGAAACTACGTGTGAAAGGGATCTAGGAGTCCAAGTAGACCACAAGTTGAACATGAGTGAACAGTGTGATGCGGCAGCTAAAAAGGCCAATGCTATTTTAGGCTGCATCAATAGAAGTATAGTGTCTAGATCAAGAGAAGTAATAGTGCCACTGTATTCTGCTCTGGTCAGGCCCCACCTAGAATATTGTGTCCAGTTCTGGGCGCCACAATTCAGAAAGGACATTGAGAAACTGGAGCGTGTCCAAAGGAGGGCGACAAAAATGGTGAAAGGTCTGGAAACCATGCCCTATGAGGAACGACTTAGGGAGCTGGGGATGTTTAGCCTGGAGAAAAGAAGGTTAAGAGGTGATATGATCGCCCTGTTTAAATATTTGAAGGGATGTCATATTGAAGAGGGAGCAAGCTTGTTTTCTGCTGCTCCAGAGAACAGGACCCGGAACAATGGATGCAAGCTGCAGGAAAAGAGATTCCACCTGAACATTAGGAGGAACTTCCTGACAGTTAGGGCTGTTCGACAATGGAATGCACTCCCTCGGAGGGTGATAGAGTCTCCTTCCTTGGAGGTCTTTAAACAGATTATGGATGGCCATCTGTCAGGGATGCTTTGATTTGGATTTCCTGCATGGCAGGGGGTTGGACTGGATGGCCCTAGTGGTCTCTTCCAACTCTATGATTCTATGATTCTATGATTCTATCACAGTTTTCTATTACAGATATAGGTGTGGTACATACTGCCCAAAAAGAGTGGCCTGCCAGTGCCTGTTTTCCCTCCGCAGGGAAGCCACAGCTACCAAACCGTGCGGCTTCCCTGTAGAGTAACAAGTACGCCACGGAGCGCCATTGGTGCACTTGTTACGCAAGCGCTGTGCAGTGCAGTGTGGATGCCACTCAGCGCTTGAGTAACAGTGGTGGTGCCCATGTGTACAGGGCACCGGTATTGTGATGCCCTCGTCACGTGCTAGAGTTGAGGGGCATGTGGAAGCGCTGCCCCAAGGCAACTATAGCACATCACCATGACGCCGCAAAGGGCCAGTAGGTACCGGGCCATAAAAAGCACCCTACCTGTGACCTCCACTCAACATCTTAGGATATCCTGGAACTAATTTTTGACAAATATTGTGAGAAAGATTTCCTCCTTTCACACCCCTTTTGCTTCTTTCAGGCAAAGAAAACCATCTCTCCCAAGTTGAAATTGTGACACCTGTAAAGCCAGTTTAACATTTCCAAGGAATGAGAAGGCCTATATTTTGAAGGATAGAGAATAGGGGGAGAGGGTTTCATTTCAAAGCCAGTTTGTAGGCTCCTAATTAGGATTTCTCTGCTGTACATTTCACACACACACACACCTATTTGCTGGCTGAAAAAAGGAAACCATACTATCTACCATTTTGTTTCCCTTTCTTTGGGAATGGGAGTGAGCAGAATAGGGAGGGGGGAGGATGAAAGAACTGGTACAGATTACAAACAATTTCCCCTGGATTTCTTCTGTAACAATTATTTCTCCATGCAGACAACATAAATTTAAAATTTATTTCTATATATCTTCTTCCATGTCCTGTGAGCTTTGTCCTAAAGGGGGAAGATACTTAGGTCAATCCTGATTCCTCTCACCTACATTCAAACCTACAGTATGCAAGAGAGAATGGCTTGATTCTATGGAATCAGGATTCCTTCTATTTGTCCAGTTGGTTATAAAAGTATTGAAACCAAACATATCTCCTTCACCTTCCTGCATATTTCCTACAGGTCTCTCTATTATAAAGTAAAACACTGTGCAAACTTATCTCCTCCACCTATCATACCCCTTGTTGTCTCTGAAACTTCAATCAGAGAAATGTACTGTTACTGTTAAAGAAATTACCATTATGGGGAATGCATTGTGAAATGATTTTATTTCTTCCCTTCTCTTAAAGAGAGGACCTTGCAGGATATAGAAAAGCACACAAAGATTTTCAAATTAAAAAAAAGTTTAATAATGGGGAAAAGGCCCATAGAAAGGAATAGATAGAGAAATGACGAAGAGAGAATTATGATTCTAATAGATAACTATGAGGCTGTGCACACCAACCATAAAGGCCACCCTGGGGGCAGAGTTGAAGCATGGAGTCCACATGACGCACACACCAACTCTGTCCCAAGGGTGGCATGATGCCATATGCTACTCCACACAGCACATGCCATCACGGCACTCAACTGGCACTGTGACCATAAAACGCAGCACCAAAGGAACACCTTAAAGCTGCAGCGCCACAACTATCTTGCCCTTTTTAAAACACAAAAAAGAACTGCTTTTTGTGGCTCCTTTTTGCACCCTGGAAAGGCTAGATTGGGGCTGTGGTGTGTGGTTGCCGTGACCCCAATCCAATGCAGCTGGAGTCGGCTGCAGGCTGCCCCTTAGGGGTGGTCTGCACAGCCTCTGTGTCTATTTTACCATAAAAAGACATAGGAGCATATCCCATGGCTGAATTTATTGTACCCTTTATTGTACTTTATTTTACCCTTTCCTTTATTGTTAGGTAGTATTTATATGTATCATGCTATTATTTCGTAGATTGTACGCCATGGGTAGATATATTTTATCTATTTTATTGTTTGTAGGTACAGTGCTGTGTAAATCTATAGCACTATATAAATAAAGC
>NC_056522.1:65493163-65572081 GCF_019175285.1 Sceloporus undulatus | reverse complement strand
ATAATAATAATAATAATAATAATAATAATAATAATAATAATAATAATAATAAATCAATTTATATGTATCCGCCTTAAAGCTTAAATTGAATAAGCTCCATAAAGCAATCCAGGAACACTTTGGAGACTGGCCTCAAAAAATAATTTTTTAGCATAAGCTTTTCTGGATTGTGGTCCATTTCCTCAGATTCAACTGGATTCCTTTGTGCCTTTTTATAGAGAATTATATGACACCAGAAGCATAGAAAACAGAGGCTTCAATGGCAAGAATGATTGCCCAGATGTGTATACTGTATATATAAAGCATTACCTTTGCTGACAACTTGCAGAAGGCCAAATCCAAATCAGTGGCTTCAAATTACAAGAAAATAAATTCTGTCTAAATGTTATTAGAAGTAACATCCTGATAATGAGAATCACTGAGCAGTGCAATGAAAGGTGATGGACTCTCATTTACTGGCAGTTGTTAAACAGAAGTTAGATGGCATTTGTTAAGGTTGCTTAAACTGGGTATTCAGATGAACTTTAGAGTCCCTTCCAGCAGTACAGTTCTGTTATTCTATTCTTTATGCATCACTGAAAAGCCCATAAAGCAGAACCCTGACACAATTTTTATAGAAGTAGAGCCAGCCTTACCATGATAGTGATGAGTGAAGCCAGCACTCAAAAAGAGGGGAAAACAGTATTATTAAATGCTGTGTATGCTGTAAAACCTTCCTTCTGTATAGCAATAATCCAGTAGAATCTTTTCTGGTATAATGATCAAATTAAATGAGAAAATCTAGATGGGACTGTGCAGCCAAACCATGTATTTTCAAGCTTTTTTTACTTGCCATAATTATTGTTTTCAAGCTATCTCCATTGCATTTTTTTCCCATTCAGGACAAACTAATGTCCTGTTTTGTTCATTCAATATGATGTACAATTTGGACTAATTTAAACTGTAGGAAGTCTAAGCTTCTTCCCAGTAAGTCTGAAGTGAAGCAAGACCATTTTACATAAAATAATAAATTAAAAGAGAAGTTACTGCTCTGGCTGCTTTTTTAAAAATCACTGGGAAGAAGAGATTTTTACCTGCATCTCTGTATCTTTCATTATAATTGTATTGTTTGTATTTTTGATGCATTTAATTTGGAGTTTGTGAAAGAAAGCTGTATGATTTTTTTAGAAGGATAGACATGTTAGTCTGCTGAAGTAAAAACAACAGTTTTGTGGCACCCTAAAGCCAATTTATTTATTTATTTATTTTGGCACAAGCTTTCAAACACTGCAGTCTATTTCTTTAGCTTAAGGTCTCTGTAAGTAGGTAGATACTGTATGTATTACACACACACACCCTGTGGAGGGGAGATATGAAATGTAACAGAAATGCAAAAGGTACAGTACCAAATGGGGATGGACCTTAAAGTGGTGGTTAACAACATATGTTTAGAGCTATTTTTCATTTGTTAGTGCCTTAGAACATCTCTTAAAGGCCACCATCAAGATCTGTAGTTTTCACTTTCCTCCAACTGAAACAACCCTTCATAACAATTGTTCAGTTCCTTACCATGTTTGTACATGTTGCACTTGTATAAATTTCTTCTATAAAATTATAACATTTCATATAATTCCAACTTGCACTAGCTGGCTAGTCAAAGCTATCCTCCCCGAGTCTACTGTCTGCCCTTAAATATATATGTTAGTGTGGTTATTGGTACAATTCACAAATAAATTGGCACATACATAGTTAATCTTGCCTTTTACTTGAATTGATTTATGGTGGGGTGACAACCATGTGGTCCACCAGTTATTGGTGGACTCTAAATCACCAGAGTAGCTAATAATGAGGAATGTTGGGGGTTGTAGTCCGACATCTGGTGGGTTGCATGATTCCCATCTCAGATCCATGGGAATGATGGCCAAAATAATGTAAAATTGTTCATGCAACACAGTTGACAGATTAAACCTTCTTGCAATGAGATATCCAGTCTTTCCCAGCACTAATGGAGGAGTGGTAGTGACCAACCATGGCAGACAGGCCCAGCCATCCACTGCACTTATATATTGCCTCTAGGAGAAGAAGCAGCCATCCACTTGACAGGCTTGCTCTTCAGTGCATAGCTGGGAGTCCTTGGAACCAGTGTTCTAATCAAAAAGATACAGTTTCCCAAGCCACTTCTCCAATAGAGCCTTGACTCTGGGGATTCATCAGAGCCAATCCTTGAAGAGACAGGCGCCTCTTATAGATCTGGTCTCTATTAAGATGTATGTGCTGGGCAGTCCTCTGTAATAAGGCTGACACTTCTTTACCTTCCACCAGAACTGAATAGGATCTTGGCCTTTATTAATAAGCTTGTGAATTATACTAACAATATGGGTTTCAGTCCAATTGCTAATTTCAACTAGATTTGACACATTGAATTGATTACTAAAAGTGACATTAACATTTATGTGACTCAGTATGCAAACGGATCTTGTAGCACCTTTGAGACTAAATGGAAGATGGTGGAGGAGTTTTCATAGACTTGAACCTCCTTCCTCAGATGTGGATAGCTCCCAGCTATCCAGAAACATGATTAGGAAATGTACCAGTCAGTGGCATTAGGGCCTTTTGATATCTTTTCCAGGTTTGGCTGAACTGATTTGGCTCTGTAACCTAGGGACAAAGCAAACAGGTGGCCAGGAGTGCCCTGTGGCTGCGATTGGTCTGAGACTGTGGTAACTGCACAGCTTGCTGTTAAAGTGGGCTGCTGCCTGAGATCCCAAGCCGCACTGCCCAGAAGCTGGATTAAAATGGCTCCTTTTTGTTGTGGCTTCTGGCTCCATTTTGCAGTCTCGGGGTGGCTTCTGGGTGCTTTGGGGGGGTGTCATGTAAACACCATGCCCCCAAAGCAGCTGGAAACTGTTTCTTTTGGCTGGTGCATTTGGGGCCGTTTACTTTATGTCTATGCCTGGAAGATACATTGGTCCTTCATGTCACTACATATCATTTTTCTATAGCTCTCTCTTACTTAGAATAAATCTTTTCTTTAAGAATACTGCCTCACTTGTACTCCTTTTCACATGCCTTAGCATGGCCTGTTTCTTCCCTATGGTCAGCGAAGGAAGTACTAGTGGAACTCCCCAGCAACGGCTCAATGCCTTGCTAAAGTGGAATAATCCAATCACCAGATGGTGGCAGTGAGTTCTTTATATAAAAGATGGTCTCAAGGACTCCCATCCAGCTCAGCAGGAGATAGGAGGGGGATCCACACAGATAACCCTTCACATGGAAGTAGACTCAAGTCTACAAAAGGTTATGATATCAACTTCTCTCTTCTGTAGTCTCAAAGGTGCTGCAAGATCCCTTTGCATACTGGTTTTCCAGACTAGAATGGCTATGTCTTTTAATTCTACATTTATGTGACGTCTATTAATTCAGTAAGTCTTTGGAAGATGGCAATAATGCTTGGATTTAATGTGTGTTTACATAGGGAGGTAGTACTAATGAAATAAAAAGTCTATTCCATGGGGCAGGAGATTGTCCAGGCCACCCACTCCCACACTGCCTTGGCTGCAGGAATCCCTCCTTCCAGAAAGCTGCCCTACTCTTTCCTCTTTTCCTTGCTGCCATCTTTTGACAGCCTTGCCTTTTTCTTTCTTTTTGTCCTGTCCATCCTTGATCAGTTGGCCTCTTCTGTCAACCAACAATGACCTTTTATTTGGATGGGCTTTGGGCTGCTAATTGGTAGTGACAGAAGGCATGCTTTACTTTTGTTTTCTTTGCTATGTTTTAAACTGTTTTAATTTAATGTGTTTAATAGAATTGCTTATTTAATTTTCTTTAACTTTTTATTTTTAGGTTTTTAGCTTTATTATTAGATTTTTCCTTTGTTCTAATCTAGGTTATAAATTGCCTTGTGTCCCATGCCAAAAAAAAAAAAAGGCAAGGTATAAATGAGATAAAACTGTTTTACAGTAGGATAAGAATGGTATGGCCCTTTAGATGTTGTTGTACTGCAGGTTTCATCAGCACTAGCCAGCATAGCCAGTGGTGAGGAAGTTTCTGGACATCTGGAGGGTCATACAAGTCCCACCTTGATTTATAATCTTTACAAAAAGATAGCACATGTTTCTGATTGAGTTGCATTCATAAGACTGCATGATTGGTGTCTTAATACAAGCTGATTTAGTATGTTTTTCTGAACTACAGTAGCTTTTTTTACAGCATCATTGGCTTCTAGAAGTTCCCTACCTTTTGAGAGGGTTGTACATGGAAGCACCAACACATGCTTCTGACAAATAAACCAAAATACTCACACAAATACATCAAGAATCAAAGTCAAAGAAATCTACTTCTGTGGATTGCTATATGCATGCCTATGGCCTTCCCAAGTTTTTTTTTTTTTACATAGAGATAGGATAACCTCCCTCACTTAAATGACCTTTGTAATACTTTCAATGGCAACTAAAGTATTTAGTTTCTCAAAGAGTCTTTAGCCAAGGGATAAAGTTTGAATCAGTCTCTTTCTTCCAAGTGCTAAATCAAATTTATGCTTCTTCAAATCTTGGTCAAAAAGTTATTTCAGTATTATTTGGTTTTCTGTGTCAAATACTTTAGCATGCCAAGATAAGGTAAAACTGTGTTCATCTAGACCTTTGCTTTAGAAACCTATGTGCTATTCTCTTTAGGAGCCTCCTCCTTTCTTCACCCATGTTTTTATCACATGCCAAACTGAAATAAATCTTATCTAAATAATTAAGATAAGCACTGAAGGGTTCTGTATGGTCCTATCAACACACCTCTCAAAAATAGAACTGCAATATAATCTCTCTAGATTAAACAGTCTACAATAGTAATCATGTTTGCATTTAAACATTTTATTCTGAAAGGATTACAGTGCAGAACCTATTTTCCCCTCCTTTTACCCAGACAAGAAGGCGACACACTGACTTAAACAAAATGTATTTGTTCTCTAAGAATTTAGCTTGCACAAATTTTATAAACAAACTGTATAGGTGTATGAAGTTTTGGCTGATTTAATCAGTAACTTATGTCTTTGAATTTATATAAGCTTGTTTACTCAAGATGCCTGCATTGGAAATGTTTATACTAAAAATGCCTCTGATTTTATAACATTTTATTTAAAACCTATATCAGTGTAACATGATTGTACATAGAACATCATAGGCACACACAGTACCTACTAAATGCTTCCCTCTTCCTTATTCATATGCTTATTCTCATCCAGCATGCAGAATTCCCTCTTGTGACCCCTCCCAGCCCACTTGAGAAGGCTGTACCTCAACATATGAGCAAGGCATGGTTCTGACCTTATACTTTGTCATCCCTCACCCAATTTCAAAAACCACAAGTCTCCCATCACTACATACTTTAACTGTGAAAACTGTTTTTAAAATGTTTTCATTGATCTTTTCTGTTGTATTTGTTGCAAGTGAGAAATAATGATTTTAAAACATACATTAGGTTTTTACAACAACAATAATAATGGCCTAAATACATTCTTCAATCTCACATAGAAAAGACCTGTTAAAGCAGTGGGAACTTGGCAAATCAACTTGGTCAATTGTTTCCTGGATTCAAATTATAAGAAAAAAAATTCAACAAAAACATTAGGAAGATGTTCTTGATGGTAAGACATGTTCGACAGTGGAAAAAACTTCCTCAGAGAGTGGTAGATGTTTCTTTGGATGTCTTCAAGTACTGACGGGGGGTGGCCATCTTTCAGGAATGCTTTAGTTGTATTCCTGCATGACAAGGGGTTGGATTAGATGGCCCTTATAGTTCCTTCAGCCTCTAGTTCAATGGTGCCAAATTCCATACATGCAGCAAATATTCTCTAGGTGGGATTAACAATTGGCTTTTGGCCAATGGGATACTAAACTATAGGACCCAGACAGACAGGCCAAAATAAAGCTGCTTTGTGTCACTTTGGAGATATGCTGTTTAAATGACACATGCATTTTAAGAGACCATAAGTTGTGCCAAAGCTGCGCTCCAGTCCTTAGGTCTTCCGGCCTCTAAGGATGCATGCAGCATTTAAACAGCATACCTCCAAAGTGACCCTAAGCAGTTTTATTTTGGTCTGGATTATCAATGGTGCAAGTGTAGCAAATATAGGAGGGTCTTTGGTGGGTAGGGGCCCAATGTTTTTGTCTGGAATAATAGACATGCACAATACACACACTTCAGAATTTGACAGACAAAACTGGTATGTGGCCAGACAGCATAAGAGTGTGGTCAAGATGGCAAATAGTACTGAAGAACACACAAGAACACACACAAAAGGAATAGCAAAATAAGGACTCAGCAAATGCAAATGGGAAACCATTCAGAGTCAGGGGCTTTCCCAGCAGATAATGGCGGGTTACAGACCGCCGAAATGTGGCGGTCTGCTGCCGCCGCTGGTTGCTGTGTCTGAGAACCGCAGCAGCCAAACAGCACGGCTCCCGGACGCAGCAAAGAAGGAGTGCAAAAATCGCGCTCCTTCTTGCTCCCCGGAAAAGGCGCCGCAAGACGCTAGCTGCACACTCGCGGCGTCATTTCCAGGGCGTGACGTGTGGATGCAGAGCGTCCATTACGTAACGATGGTGGCGGTCGTGTGGAACGGCCGCCGCCATTTGTTATGGACTCAGTCCGTGGTAGGGTTAGGGGCGTCTGGAAGAGATGCCCCTTTCTAACCCTAGCACAGACTGAGTCTGTCCTAGGGTGCCCGTTTATAACGGGCCAATGATCACCAATTAGCAGACATTAATTCTCTTTTGCATTAGCCTCCCAGCCTGAGGCCGGCCATCAGCAGAGAACAATACACATACAAATCACTCCTGCATTCCCAGGCTCACACAGTATATATAGACCCACTTTTTCCAGGCAAAGCATTCTCTGAAGATGTCAGCCACAGATGCTGGTGAAATGTCAGGAAGAAAATTTTCTAGAACATGGCCACATAGCCCGTAAAACCCACAAAAAAACCACACAAAATAAGAGTGGCTGCAGGAGTTTGGATTTGACTGAGCCTATTGGGAAAGGCAGGATTCCACCACCTCCTTCTGCTTTTTCCCACAGGTTAATGGAGTGCAAACTACTTCTGCACTTTGAATTTAGTTTGCAGCAACTGAAGTAAGCTGAAGACAAAAGAGGAAAGGTGTGTGTGTGTGAGAGAGAGAAAACAGAATATATTAAAAGCAGCTGAAGAAGTGGGATTAATCAGGACAACCCTTGTCAAATTGGAACAGCTTGGGAATATGCACAGAAGCTTGTGATATTGTCAAGAGAGAAATGCTCTTGGGAAGAGGAGATGTATTGATATCTCCACAAGGATTGATATCCTTTACCACCCACTTCATCCCATTTTCCGGAAACAAAGGGAGTGACTTCTGGTGTCATGTCTTTGAAATTTGGGCCTCTGTTACAGCTAGTGAGGGCATGTTCAGAGCCATTGCTTCCCTTGGGCTTGAAATAACCTGAGAGAGAGCTTAACTTGGCCTTTCAGTGCTGCATAAAGCTGGCATACCAACAAAGGAGCTTGCTCACCTGCACAGTGGAGACCCTGATCTTGGATCTGATCTTGCTCCACTACAAAGATTACATCAAAGATAAATCTGGCCTAGTTTTAAGATGCAGGGGGAGATTTCTTTTGGTCCCACCACCATCACAGGTACAGGTGGTAAGGACACAGGACACGGCCTTTTCAATCGCTCCTCTCAGATGGTGGAATTCCCTCCTATAGGAAGCTAATTTTCTCAGCTCATTTTCCACCAGCAAACAAAGAAGTTTATGTTTATTTAGACCTATGGAAGTTAACTGAAGAAGATATTTAATCGGGGTGTATTGTATTATTATTATTATTATTATTATTATTATTCCTTTTTAAAAATAAACATTTTCAATTTGTTGTTCTTAACTGCCCTCAAGTTGGTCTCAATTCATGGCAACCCTGTGGATAAGACATCTCCAAGACTCCATGTCCTCCACTGCTCATATCTATGATCTCCCTAATAGAATCCATCCGTCTAGCATGCACCCTCCCTCTCTTTCTGCTTCCCTCTATCTTTCCTAGCATTATTGTCTTCTCCAATGAGTTCTGCCTTCTCATGATGTGACCAAAATATGACAGCCTCATTTTAGTTATCTTGGGTGGTATCCCGACCAGCGCAAAGCACCAGCCTAGATACGTACTAGGGTTGCCTCGGGGCATCCTTTACAGACGCCCCGCAACCCTAGGACATACTCTGTACATCAAAATGGCAGCACCCTGTCTACATGGGCGCCACCATTTTGACATGATGGACGCACTGCGTCCAAATGGGGCGGAGCGGGCGTCACGTCCTGGCGCTGCTTGAGGGCACTTGTGGTGCCCTTTCAGCGGCACCAGAAGGAGCTCCATTTTGGAGCTCCTTCTGCTGCGCGTATCACTGGCATGGCCTTTAAACAGCTGCACCAGTGATACAGAGAGAAAGGGGCCAAGCGGCCCCTTTGTCCCTTTCCCCACTGCTGTCAGGTGTAAGGACACCCCTTTCCAGGCCGCGGGGAAGTGGCATTTTGCCGCTTCCCTGGGGCCAGGAAAAGTGGCGGATCAGGGCCTCCGGGACTGCTGCTGTGGCAACTTAGGCCCCGATCCTTCAGGGAAAGGGACGGGTGCAGGCCACCCCAAAGGGGTGGTCTGTATCCTGCCTTGGTTTCCAGGGAGGTTTCCAACTCAATCTGTTCTAGGACCCATTTGTTTGTCTTTTTGGCAGTTCACAGAATCCTTAGAATTTTAATACAATTGTTTAATGTTTAAAACTTTTATAAAATCAGTTGTTTAATTATATGTATTTTAATTAAAATTGTGAGCTGCCTTGGACCCATACTAGGAGGAAGGCAGATTATAAATAAAACAAATAAAACAAAAACAAATACAACACAATGGAAGGGAGAGTACAAACTGGCACAGCCCTGATTCTCCCCTCCACCCCATTCTAGATTGAATGTTTTGTACATGGCTTTGTGGCTCTCTAAATAAAATATTCTGATATTTTTAGAGATTTAAATTTATTCCCATAGAAAAAGTGTGATCTATTTTCTTAATGACCTTCCAACTAGACCATACATATAACCTCTCCCGCATACCTGTGGCACTGAAAGTAGACAGACTGGTTACCATTGTGTTTTCCATATATTTTCTTATCTCATACAGGCATTCAAACAAAAGTGTTCTGTTGCTCCTTAATTCATTCTTAGGCAGTCTTAACAAACTTGAAGATTTAGTACAGAAGCTGTGCTATATTTCTTGTGTGCCAAAGTTAACATTTTTGACAGGAGTAGGGAAGCTCAAAGGAGATACTAAAAAGAATACAAACTCACTGTAATTCTGTGTAATGTCTTCCCTTTGGACAACAGATTAGGTCTACACAAATCTATATTCCATAACTATGTTCATATTGAGATATTATTTCTATGTGTCTTTTCATGATCAAAGTGTGTCACAGTAACATCGGGAAAGTTCCACATTGAAATATAAGACGATTTTTTTATTGCAAAGCATAACTAAATTTAAGTACGTAATTGTATAAACATCAGCATTGGTTGAAAAAGACATGAATAGAAAACATTGGTTGAAAAAGTCATTAGTAAACATACACCAGCTTTTAAAATGTTTAGTTACCATTTATTGAGTGTATCAATAATAATTCAGGCAAGATTTTTCCTCCTGGGATGGACACCAACTCCAAAATGATATGAACTCTTCATAAATTTCATCATAGTCACAGAGTCTATAATTTTGCAACCCTCATCCTTCCTTTGGTCTTCAATAATTTGTCCAAGTGTTTGTTGTTGTTTTTTAATTTTGTTGCTTTATTGACTTTATTTTGTTTTGTTTTAAATTCTTTATTTGATTGTATTGCACATAATTCAATAATAATTCATACAAAAGACTTTTAGAAGGAAAAGAGAGGGGCTACCATAACTCACTGGAAATAGTTTCATCTAATGTTTCAGATAGTCATATAAAATCCCCCCCTTTCCTGCCCTATTCTCCCCCCCCCCCTGTTTTTAGCATGGTACACTGAGTGGTTAGCTGAGGCTGTGCTCCCAAGTGGGCAGGTTTTAGTCTGTTTTAGTCTGCTTACATGCAGATTTTTTCTCTCTCAAAAATCCCTGTTTTATAAGGGGTCTATGCTATGGCACATTATCCATTGATTTATGTTACTGTTGAAGTAATTTACTGAAGAACCATTTTGAGCAAAACCAGCCATATTTTCCCCCTTTTCTTCTTTATTTTTCTTCATACTTTGATCTTTATTGCTTGGTGTTTTTGTCAGATTGATAAATCAGAATTTGGAACAATTCTAAAATAGGAATAAGTTATTTTCACTCTCACTTTCTCCTTCAAAAATAGTGTGTTACAGGTAATTACATTCCATATATGTGATTCTTGTAGTTTTACGTCAACCCACATAAGTTACTAGCTTTGACAGAGAAAGGATTGTGGATCAATGTCATGTGTTCACTCAAGTCCTTTCCCTTTGGATCACATCTAGACAAAATATGGGCTGTTCTGGTGAGTCCAGAACATCCACCCCAATTTCCACCATACTTGGGTACCCTCAACTCTTTATTTTTAAAAGTGAACTGACCGGAAGATTGCTTCTGAAATTGATTGTTTGTTTGTTTTGAAGGGATGTGATTCCAGGAGGCCCCAAAAGATGAAGTCCTAAAATAGCATCAGAATGGACAATTACATTCCTGGAGACTTCTAGGTTTATAATAGTCCAATAATGGAAGAGGCTCAGGAAGCACTTCAGCATCTTGTCAGGCTACCAGGTTCCTACCCCTTCTCTAACTCAACTGCGACTGGATGTCCAGATTGGAATTTGCAAGGCTAGATTATTATTATGGTTATCATCAGGAATTTGGTGGATGACTGGGAAGGTGCTGTTAGTGGAGAAGGTGACAACAGGATAGGTTTGAACTGCATATTTCTGAGTCAGTATTAAAGCACTTCAAATCAACTACGAAGAACTCATCTCACCTATAGAGTCCTAAATGGACTGGTCCTGTTCTGTGTAATAGATAGTATCAAAGTTTGGCCCAGATAACCTCTCCCCGGTAATTACTTTGTACCATTTAGAATCAACTGGTTTTCATGGGCTGTAATTTAAGTCATTGTTTATCAATGGTGATTTATGTCAAGAGAGGGCAATTGTGGCAGTCCTGCTGGTCATTTTTCTGCCCTGGTACCCTCCAGGGATCACAAAGATTACCAGAATTGTAGACAAATGAAAAAAGAAATACTCCACTTCCTGTTTTGAGAAATGTGATTTTTTTAATGTTCATGTTAAACTGTGGGAGAGGTGCTCCTGCAACATATCTAAGAGGTGGATTACCACTAACAGAAAATTCCAGGAGAGAGAATTAATTCCTCTCATTTTTGGCCACCAAAAAAGATGATCTGGGGAATCTGGAGGAATCAAGCGGCAGATAATTGGGTGGAGGACACATGCAGCCTCTGCTACATCTTGTTGACTACTGCTTTATGTTGTTTCAACCTGATGTTTCTGCTGCTGAGATTTTTTTTTAAGGTTATCTTACTTCCATGATGGAAAAATACGTAAAAAAGTAAAATATAGGAAAGTAAAGCAAAGAAATATGTTTTCACCAGGTAAATTATCACCCAGGTTCTGGAAGGCTGTGTGGATTGTGGAAAAGAAATGGGAAATTTTAAAAAGCAAACATTTGAAAGAAAACCTGAAGGAACCTGATTGTTTTAGGAAACAGTACATTCACATTCTTTTAATCTAACAGTCTGTCTTGGACCCTGCTTGGTGCAATCAGAATCAACATTTCTTTATTTATGTGTTCTTTTATTATACTGTAACTACAATTATGTTTGGGACCTGTAGGGGGGAAATGTGATGAGTCCCAGACACTGTATTTTATCACTGCATGCTTTACAGCAATGAAAAACAAATGAGCATGAATTATATTGTCTCTAATCTTGAGGTATATACACAGAAACATTTAGCAACAGTGAAGGGTACTAATTTATAAACGATCAAGTAATCTGATGTCAGGATTCTGTCAGAGATTGCCAGGGGAAATGCTAGCTTAGGTTTGCATTGGGCCACATTTTGCCTTGCAGGTATGTATAGCAAATAGAAAGCACAAGGCAACTCTAACTGAAGAAAAGGAGGAAACAAGGGGCAAGGGGTTGCACTGGAACATAATTACTGCGCCTTTATTTCAAAGAAAGCTTAACGTTGTTCATGAAAAAGTAGTAAAAACAATTAGTTTAAGACATAAATCACCATTGATAAACAATGACTTAAACAATGACCAAGGAGCCCTGGTGGCGCAGTGGTTAAATGCCTGTACTGCAGCCATTCACTCAAAACCACAAGGTTGCGAGTTCAAGACCAGCAAAAGGGCCCAAGCTCGACTCAGGCTTGCATCCTTCCGAGGTCGCTAAAATGAGTACCCAGACTGTTGGGGGCAAATTAGCTTAATTGCTGTTCACCGCTATGATCTTTGGAATAGCGGTATATAAATAAAACAAATTATTATTAATTATTATTAAATTCCAGACCATGAAAACCAGCTGATTCTAAATGGTACAAAGTATTTACAGGGAAGGGGCAATGAATAAAATATTTAAAAAGCATATGAAATGGAAAAAAAGCCTGCTAACAATTCCAAATTCTTGTCTGCAGAGCAAGATCTTTACCTATATTTTGAAATGTCACAGGGTCATACTCTCATGGATCTTCTTAAGGAAGGAATTCCAGTGTTTCAATAGAGGGGACTTCCATTGTCTTCTTGCCAATTCAATTTTCCCGAGGAGATGAAACTCAGGAAAGAATCCAACCCATCCATTTTTGGTAGGTGACTATAGCATTATGGGAAGGATCCTACTGAAGTTACAAAGGCTGTACTGGTTTACAAGCACCTATCACCATCCTGCATCATGTTCTGATGTTAGTTGTCATTCTATGCTATTGGTCACATGGTCTTACTTTGACCAAACCATGTCAAAAAGTAAATGACTTTAGTTTGCAAAATTTGCAGTTTTCAAGGGCAATCTTGACTAAAATGCATTATGGATTGCCAGGAACTCTTTGTCCTCTAGGACATTGTCAGCATTTCAGAATGAACTGATGACAAGCACTTCTCCTACCTGTTTCATGGGAAAAAGCTTAGTATGTGAATGCATGACCCTGAGGCTATAAAGCTGTTCCTTATAAGAAAATATGAGATCATCCTCTCCCCCTAGATCACATGAGACTGTAACTGTCATTACTTCCATATTAGCTAGATTCAGCCTTGATTTAATAGTGTCCAATCTATAACACCTGCATGTACTAATTCAAAATTAAAATTCTCATTTCATGTATCAGACAAGAAATGAAAAATAAAATTTGGCAATATGAAAAACATTATAATCTAAACCTTTTAGCAGATTCACAAAAATGTTAAATAGTACTACAGCATAATAGGATCCTTGTGATTACTACAGGTAAATCCCATGGGGTAGATCAGTCATCTGAAATTATTTTGAGGAGGGAGCAAAACCAAAAAAAAGTTCCAAACCTCCATCAAATCTCACAGTTGGCTCTGCAAAATCAGATCGTCAAAGTCATGCTTCGATTCAGGAGAATCAACAAGGTCGCACACTCTCTTGATCATCCTTCTCCCACTAAGTATGGCCTCACAGGCTCCTGTTTTTTAAAGGGAGCATGAGGTTATGAAATTAGTGATATTAGTGACTCAAGTGTCCTTGGTGGAAAAACCAAGAACCAACATAACTGAACATTGATAAAAATCTGACTATTTGCTATGTAGTGGTGATAGCAACAAAGAAATCATGCTTTTCTGCTGCCTTTGTGTCTCCACAGAGTAAATTAACTGAGCTCTTTCAAATGGTGAAAGGCCTGTTATGTTATGTGGCCCATGAAAAGAAAGAAAATGTAGAACAGCCAATGTGAAATTTGAGTGACATTTTGTGGGAAAATGAAGATCCCTTCTGACTTGGGTGCAGAGCTCTAGAAATAATAAGTTCCAAGTATCTTGTTGTCTGTATTCAGTTATTTTGGGGATAATAAGGGTGTAACAAAAAAGAAGTATAACACAGGAAAGTAAGGTTACGTTACTCTCTAATTAGTCACAGCTTCTAGTTGTTTCCAAAAGTTATTTGAAGTGCATTTGAAGATGCATTTACATAGGAGGTTTACAAGAACTTTCACAGCTGATACAGATCTAGTAGATGTAACTTTGGCCTCTTCTTCCCTAGCAAAAGTGGATATTTTCCATTTGTTTAGGCTGATGATGTGCAGAATGATTGGATGCCTAGAGACATGAGATTCACTAGATGGTTATTTTTGGTTAATAAAAGAACTTGGGGGGCTGGGGGGCTGGCCAAGTAATGGAAGTGATGAATGCCTTTTTGCAGTGAGATATGTTTTGAAAATTATAAGAAAATTGGATAAAGAACTTCAACAATTTATGATATCCAGGTGATACCATACGCACTAGCAGAAAATAGAAGTGTCCAGGAATAACAGAAGAAAGTCAAGGAAGAAAGTACAAAGGCAATTTTACAGTTGAACATTTTTTTAAAAATTAAATAATAATGACCACAGATGATATACATGACTTTGAAGAGACAATGAAGACACCAAAATAGTTCAAGATTTTCCATTTGTTGGCTTGGTCATTAATCAGAAAAGAGACTGCAGTCAAAAAATCAAAGAAGAGTAGATCTTGAAAGGCAGCAGTGAAGGAACTAGACCAAATCTGGAAGATCATTCTTAGGAAAAACATATAATTGAATATTAAAGTTAGGATTGTCCATGTCATTGTACTTCCCATCTCTATGCATGGTTGTGAAAGCTGGACAGGGAAAAAAGCTGATAGGAAGAAGATCAGTTCATTTGAAATGTGCATGAGAAAAGTTCTGTGGATACAATGGATAGCTAAAAAGACGAATATATGACTTCTAGAAGAAATAAAGCCTGAACTCTTCCTAGGAGCTAAGATGACTAAACTGAGATTGTGGTATTTTGGGCATATCATGAGAAGACATGAGTGATTGGAAAAGACAATAATGCTTGGTGAGGTAGTAGACCACATTGCTGATAGACACAGCTCCTGACAGTAAGGGCTGTTCGACACTGGAACAAACTCCCTTGGAGTGTAGTGGAGTCTCCTTCCTTGGAGGTCTTTAAACAGAGGCTGGATGGCCATCTGTCAGGGATGCTTTGATTGTGAGTTCCTGCATGGCAGGGGGTTGGGCTGGATGACCCTTGCGGTCTCTTTCAACTCTGTGATTCTATGATTCTAAACACACTGCAGAATAGTCCAGTTTGAGACCGCTTTAACTGCCCTGGCTCAGTGCTAGGGAACACAAGGAATTGTAGTTTATTGTGTCCCCAGAGCTCTCTGACAGAGAAAGGCTGAATGTCTCACAAAACTACAGTTTCTGGGATTTGGTAGCCCTGGGGCAGAGCAGTTAAAGCAGGCTCAAACTGGATTAGTTCTGCAGTGTGTTTTGGACCTCAGCCAAGGAAACCACACCCATGAGTCTTCAAGATCTTAGCAGGGCTGTCAAAGATGAGGTGACCTAGACGTCTCTCATTCATAGGATCACCATAAGTCAAGGTTGACTTGGGGCAGTTAACAACAACAGTGATTTGATCTTGGCTAAAAGAAGTGGTGGTGAGACAGAAAAAAAAGCCAAGACCTCGCATAGATGGATAATTTCTGGTCAGTCTCCCGTATGTCATTCTTGGGAAAGGTACTGGATTAGATTGCACATGGTATAAGTGCTGCTGTAGTTGTTTTTATTTTATTTTATTTTTTGTGGGTGGATGCGAGACTGATTGGTAGGTAAGATTGCTTTCAGTTAGGTTTGAGATACTGTCATGGCCAGCCAAGAGCAGGTCTCGGAGGACAAGGAGGAGGATGTGATTTCTCCAGTGCAGGAGGAATTGGAGGCTCCTCCAGGTCCTAATCCTGCTCTGCCAGATCCCAGCCCTGTCCTCCCAGCCCCAGAGGAGGAAGCTCAGCCAGGTCCTAACACTGGAGGGATTCCTCCTGAGGCTCAGCAGCCTACTGGTGACTCTGGGGAAGAGCCAAGCCTGGAGGTGCCTTCCTTTAAGCAACGCAGGGCTGAGAGTCCTTGCGTGCGTCGGTCCAGGAGAATTGCTGAGAGACAATTGGCCTCAGCTGGCACCGAGAAGAGAGTCTCCTACTTAACCACCTGGGAGACGCTGACTCGGTGCCAGAGTTTATTGCAGTATTCTTCTGGGTGATTACTGTCAGCACTGGCTTCTTGCTTCCTGGAACCCTTGTTTGCCTTGGACCCTTGACTTCAGAATGGAATGGACTCTTGTTACCTTCTGGTTGCCCTGACCCTGGAATTGAACTGACTTCTGTGGACTCTGGAATCCTGACCTTGGCTTTGTTATTGGTGTGCTTCTTGTGGACTAATGGAAAGGTCTGTAGACTGCCTTTTAGCTCCTTTCTTGCTACAAAACCCTTATCAGCCTTTGTTTGGACTTGTGCTGGCCGTAGTCCAGGACAGATACTTAGGTCCGAGGTCTACTTTGGTTAACTTGGTGGATGATCTGTGCTAGTAATGGAGAAAAGGGATAATTCTTCTGGTTCTGCTGGAGCTCAGTGAGCTTCAGTACCACCTACAATAGTGTTTTTCAGAATAGATTTTCTTGGATGAGAATTAGAGGTTCTATTTTATAGTGGTTCTGGTTTAGAAGGTGATTCTGTGGGTCTTCTTTTTGATATCTTAACTATTCACCTGTAATATCCTCTAGAGGTCAATCTTGTGCTCTATGTTATTTCACTTATACATGAAACTGTCAATATCCACAACAAGTGGGATTTTCTTTAACAATGATGAATCTGTGCTTCCACAAAAGCCTCCATAACAAGAATAATTTCTGGGTTGTATTTTTGGAGTTTGGAGATTCAGTTCTACAAATACGTTAGTGATACTGACCTCTATTACTCCTTCCCACCTTGAGGAATCTGCTTCAGATTCAAACTAGAGGCTTCCAAAAGTAATGTGTTGATCTGGGCAAACAAATGGATGATTAATCTAGGCAAGATAAAGGTGCTTCCAATCAATCAAAGGGCACATTAAGAAATATGTCAGTCTGTGCTTGATGGGATTGCTGGTTTTCAGTTAAGGTATACTGTTTTCAACCTTGACCCTGGATTCCCAGGCTTCTGTAATAACCAGAATCACATTTGCACAATTAAAGCTAGTGAGGCAGCTCACTCATTCTGGAGAAGACTAGTTTGGACATGGTGACATAGTACAGTTGTATTACTGTAGTACTGTCAGTGAGACTTCATTTGGTCAAAATCCTGTGGTTAAATTGCTGACTTGTACCTTATGTCCCCATTCTGGGGAAAAGTGGGACCCATATAAACATGCATTCATGATGTGACCAGCTAGAATGGACTTTGAATATTGTGCCAATATTCAAAAGCAAAATCTGAAGGGAGAAGTCATTCAGGACGGAAACTAAATTTAAAACCTTGATATTTTACACCAGAAAGGCGGAGGAGCATTTCCCTTTCCCTATCTTCACTGCCCCCCCCCCCAGCCATTTATTATTTTAAAATTTTCCCTATCAAGAGATTTCAATGATAGAAGTAAGATATATAAGCATCAATGGCAGTGAAAATCCAATATCCACACATTTTCCAGTTTCCTGTCATCCAGTCTGCTAGACATCATTGCAATCTGAATTCTACTCCTTTCTTCATTCATTAAAACGAACTTTGTCTTGTTTTGAAAGAAAGCACAGTGAAGCTTTTAAAATAATTCTATATTGCATTCCATTCTGCGCGCGCGTGTGTATGTGTGTGTAATTTTTTCCTTATCTTTGATATTGTTGAATTATATTAAAGTTATGTCCTTTGTTTTTGATAATCATAATTATTCCCCTTGTACCCACTTTTTAAGTCAGGAGGGTTGAAATTACTATTTGTGTGATGCTAAATACATGAGGTGTTTTTTGTTTTTGTTTTCATGTGGTGTAGTATAGACATTGCTTCAGGATGAGAAAAACATATTTATATAAATTTTAGGCATCAATGAACAAAAGATTTAGCCCTTCTTTGGTGTCTTGATGGTCACCAATCTATGGACTGATCAGTTTAAGTGAAGCCTAAGCAGTGAGAAGTCTCATGTTTGATGGTGTACATGTATGTGCTTTACTGTAACAAACTTGCAATTTTGATGATTTTTTAGTATGACAGTGAAACACTTATGTCTGATCTTTCCCTTTTGCCATATTCATTGGATCCTATGTGAGTTTTCTAGAGGGAAAGGGCATTAATTTATTAACATTTGACATTTGGTTCCATCATGGCCTTAGATGCAGCACTTTCCATGGCATTAAAAACTAGTGGGGTCATTAAAAAAAAACTATTGTACTTAGTCTTTGCCAGTGGATTATTATCTTGATATGTAGTCCTCGGTATGTAATCTTTTCACTTTTGTCTGTCTTTTCCATAGCTGTTGTGAACTTGGACAACTCTGTGGTTGACTTAGAGACTCTTCAAGCCCTTTATGAGAATGTGAGTAACAAGGCAAAAATACACATTTACTAGGTATATGCTTTTTAAAAATATTTTGGCTGAAAACAATTGGTTGCCATGAATGTATTGCTGTGACAGGGCATTTTCAAAGTGCAAACTACCGTAAGTAGAAAACACCATATGGAAATTTAAAGTGTATCCACTGGGGTTTGATTCCAGGACCCTCCTTGGATACCAAAATCTGTGGATGTTCAAGACCACCCTTTACAAAGTGTGTACTTTACAAAGGAAGGAACTGGATTCATTTATATTTAGTTTATTTATATGTTGAGTGATGTTACTATGTAATATTTTACATTACTTTCAGTCTAAATGATAACCAACATTACCACACACTCATTCACTGTAAAATTAGGCAAAAAATAGAGAGTTGACAGTTCATAACCAATATTACTATATAATTGGAGTGTTTATCCACATTGTTGTAGCTTCCTGCCCATTTTTGGAGGCACACAGGTTGCTTTGGAAGAAACCATGGTGTTAGTCCATGGTTTGAAGTTGATTTATTATCTTGGTTTAACCTGAAGCAAGTAACTGTAGTTTTTCAATAGGAAAGTATGACCATATGATTAGACATTTTCTGATTCAAATATGATTCATACAAAAGTAGGAGGGAAGGCCTGTGCATGCAGGTGAAAATGTTTATATCTAAGCTTAATAAGTTGAGAAATGGCTGTTGAAACTCATTTGGTTTTTGTTGAGGCATCCCAGAAGTGATTGTATAAAGGCAGTGACATGGTTTTATTGTAACTGAGGTAGTGATGATTACATTTTATTCCTGTTTCTATTTTGGAATATTTATTTTAAAATTATGTGCCACAGTTCCGTAAAACAGTACAAATGTGAACGAGGAACAGCACTCATAATAGTGATGTGAATGGCATATGGTGGTGAAATTGGTTAATGTTCCACTGTAACTGACACTGAACCTCTTCTTCACAGAGTGAGTGAGTCTGTGAGAGATATCTATAATTTAGTCTTGCTCAATGCAGCCACCCCTTCTTCAGCCAGATTGGGGCTGTGGCAACCTCATACCACAGCCCTGATCAGGCCTCTGGAGGGTGCAAAAAGGAGCTGCAAAAAGTGGCTTCTTTTTGCACCCTCCAAAGGGTGCCATAGCCATGGCAGCATGGCTATATGGTGCCCCTTTGGTGCTGCATCATTTAGATGAGCGCTGGAGGTGCGCCATGATGCTGCATGCCATCTGGCATGGTGTGTGGCATCATGATGCTCTGGGGGCAGAGTCAGAGTGTCCAGCATCAGGACACTGCACCCTGACTTCGCCCACAAGCTGGCACAAAGTACCGGTCTGTACAAGGCCTCAATCACTTCCCTTTTAAACACTGCTATATTTTCTTTCTGGCACCTCACCGCTGGTTCTCATCAATCTGTCTTCCCATTATGTTTGTAAAATGAGGCATTGCAGAAGAGTGTTGACTAATTAACAGAGCGATTGGGTATGGGTGAGGTTACTCCAAGGAAACAAGCATAGCAATATCATCACTGCAGGACAGTGTATTATTGCTAACCTTTAAAAGAAACTTAAAAAAATAAAAATAAAAATCCAAAGTAGACATTTGTGGGGAAACAGAAGGAGGCTGTGAGGACTAGAAGCAAAAAAACCAAAAACAAAACAAAAAACAAACAAAACAAAACACACATCTGGAAACAAGGGTGAGGGGAAGAAAGGATTGGACACCCCATCATAAGGAAGGCACCCACAAATGTATTGAAATAGGCCACTTTTATGGGCCATGTGAGTTGAACAGGACCATAACTGAGATTTTAAGTTAATTTTCTTAACAAAGAAAAAACTTAGAAAATGATTATGGGGCCCTGGTGGCACGGTGATTATATGTTAGTACTGCAGCCACAACATTGTGAATTCAATCCTGAGGCACTCCAAGGTCAACTCAGCCTTCCATCCCTTTGTAGGTTAGTAAAATATCACAATTTCCCCCCAGTTCTTTCCTATAATACTATCTATGTTCTGAAAGGATTTACTATTTTTAAACTGAACTATTTCTTCTCCAAGATATTTCTGTGGCATACGTTCTTTTAATGAAACTTTACTTCAAATCATGGAGATGAAACAAATCTGGCCTTTAAAACTTTGTCATTTAGACAAGCCAATTGGGTCACTCTAGTGGTGGGTTTCTGTGCTATAGTTAACACTTTCTCCTCCAAGATTCAAACAATATTTTGCTAATCATTAGCATTTTAGCAATACTATTTACATTTCTATACCACTTCATACTGAACTAAGCAGTCTCTAAGTGGTTTACATGTAAGCCAATTGCCCCAAGAAGCTGGGAACTCATTTTGATGTGGGTGGAAATTAAAAAAAAAAAAAAAACCCACTGAAATTTAAAAGAAACTCTAACAAATCCCTCCTAACCTTTTTACTCCTGAAAGATAGATTTGAGAAAGAATACTGAACACAGGAACAGCTATGTGATATATACGTTCAATATTCCTTCCATAAAGCAGTATGATTGGATAGCTCAGGTTGGAAGCATTCATGTGATTGGAAACTAGAGGTATCAGTCATGAGGTGAAGTTCCTTTTCCTCTCTTCTCCATTTCTGGCATTTTCTATGGAGTGCCTGGGTAGAAATGTGTAGGCTTTTGCAGATACACTCTATTGGTCTCTGTGTCATTTGCCAAATGGCTAGTGGAGTTTGGGAGAGTTGAGATTTGATTTGGTCTGTTCTGGATAACTCTCACTTTGATTTGTGTATCACTCAAATTTTTCTGCATTGACCCAGTTCAGTAACAAATATAGAATTCGGCTGAACACACTGTATAATTATAACTGATACCACTTTTGAAAGGTGAACCCAATGAAAAATTTCATCTACAGTTGTCTACCACCACCAACATCTCTGTATTTATATTCATTGTGCTATGAATATGATGGCTCTAATAATAATTGTCTTAATGCAGCACTCCCATTAGCAGTGTTAAAATGATGGGGTGGAAACATCCCTGTTTCCCTTTTGTAATTAACCACCACTTATTTCCCTGGTTGTCTCCAGAACAAGAGAAAATCTTTTATTTTTAGGTGTAGCCTGAATAGAATCACAATATTTTTGTACTTCACATTTTAACATTCTTTATCAACTGACATGGCCATTTCCTGTTACTTTTCACACACTGCATTAATTGTCAGATCTGAAAATTCTTTTTATTACTCAGTTGAAACATTGCGGTGCTAGTTCTCAGACTTTCTATTTGATCTCTGAAACATATGGGAGCATTTGTTTTATGATCTTTCTTCAAAATGTAATCACTTTTTGCTGATTACATATGTTTGGCATGGTGCTTTCCCTTCAAGATGAGAAAGACGTTTGGGCAGTCTCCAAGTCTAAACACACCCTAATTTCAAAAGCCAGAATCCTGAGGGCTCAATTCCTGTTTACTGAAGAATTAAAGTCTTGTTAAACTGTATAGTTACTAAATACATCTTAGTCAATTTTTGTTTTGTTTTCCAGTAAAAAACAAACAAACCCCAAATCATACAATTTATTTAAGCATATTGACCTGTATTATTTTAGGATAGTGAGAAATGTTATTGCATAAGAAGACAATTAATATTTCTTTCTTTTATCCTTTGGTCCATATGTATGTTCTGTATTGTTACTGGAGACATAATTTTTGTAAATTTTTAATAAATATAATGATGATTGCTTAACTTACAGTCTTTTGTAGCATATATTCAAAGAGTATATGCTGGACTCCTTTCTTGTGGCCTTGTTCTTGCTGCCACCATGTTAACCATGGTACCACATGCTTTCTGGTTTAAGTCAAGGGATGGGTTAAGTCAAGATATCCTTAGAGCAGTAGCAAGGAGGAAACATGTCTCAGAAGCAATCAAAGGTGCTGTCATTGGCATTGATTGTGGTACAATCAACTCCTGTGTGGCAGCCATGGAAGAAAAGCAAGCAAGGGCTAGAAAATTCAATGTCAGAACCACCCCTGCTGTTGTAGCATGTTCAAATGATGATGAGTGGTTGGCATGCCAGCTAAATGACAGGCTGTAACTAATCCACACAATATCTTCCTATGCTACCAGTTAATTGAGCAGTGATATAATGATGCAGAAGTGCAGAAAGATATCAAGGATGTCCCTTTTAAAATTGTCCATGTCAGGAATGGCCTGGGTATAATCTTATGGAAAGTTGTACTCTTCAGATTGGTACCTTCATAGTAATGAAAATGAAAGAAACTGCAGAAAACTACTTGGGACATCCAGCAAAAAAATTCTGTCATCAGAGTCCCTGTTCATTTCAATGATTTACAAAGCAGTGTACTAAATGAGCCCACAGCTGCAGCTCTGGCTATGGGTTAGACAAGCTGAAGACAAAGTTATTTTAGTCTAAGACTTGGGTGGTGGCACTTTTGTTATTTCTAGCTTGGAAATTCAGGAGGGAGCCTTTGAGTCACCAAATCTAGCAATGGTGACACTTTCTTGTGTGGTGAAGATGTCAATCAGGCATTGTTGTTACATATTGTAGAAGAGTTCAAAAGAGAGACAGGTGTTGAATTAACTGAAGATAATATTGCTCTACAGTGAGGAAAGCTTCAGAACAAGCAAAATGTGAGCTCTTTTCTTCAGTCCAGACAGATATCAACTTGCCATATCTTACAATGGATGCTTCAGGACCAAGTCATTTGAATATGAAGCTGTCTCTTAAATACTTAAATACATAAATAAATAAATTATATGCCAGAATGAATTTATATTCATTTTTGTAAGTGATGCAGTGACCATCAGACTTTTCTGACCCATTTTTAATGAAATCCATAGGGTTATGTATGTAAAATGGGATTAGAGGTACCAAAGGTTTGCTTTAAAAAAAAAAGATCAACAAATTTTGAAAGGGGTTCCAACACAGAATTACAACCTGTATACTGGATGGGACTTTGGTCTCATCCATCAAGGAGATCCTTGTGTCCTTAAGATAATGGTTGGTTCATACATTTTCATACTGAAAAAAAATCTCTGCTTTATGTTTTGAGATGGTAGGGATAGTCATTAACAGAAGTTTTTTCATATTCAGTTCATTTGGAGAATATGACCAGGTCCAAAACATGGTCTTTATTTCACTCCTGTTTGCTAAGACAGTAGGTATGATGAATCTCTCATCAAGCATGTAGATTTAGCAGCAGACAGGTGGGCAGGAACTTTTTTTGTTTTTTTACTATTTTTATATGGATTTGTGGCTTGCCACCTTCTGAGAAGTCTGTAAATCTATATAATAATCTAATCTTTTTAGAAGAATTCTCTTTATAAAGATCAACTGCATTCTCAGAGTTGGCCAGACACTTTTACTGCACAGTGTGGACCAGCAAATACACACCCTTGTCAAGGCACAGAATACTGAAAAAATAGCCATGCCATTTTTCCCTCAGGCAGAAAATTCCTCAAATAGTCTTTCCTTTCATGAATAAAAATACAGTCTTAGTATATTAAATAACTAACGATTTGCTGCCCTTTCATGACTGAAGACTGATTGCCTGAATTAGCTTCCTTACCCTGTCTATTGCTGGGGCTGGCCATGAGAATTCTAATTCATTTAACTACAGTTAGTTTCTCATTTATGGTCTAGAAGCCCCACTTTGTCATTTGTAAACCAGAATATAAGGTCAACTGGAGAGTAGGAATGAAGTGCTGAGAAAGGTAGAAGTGCACATGGTCCATTCACTGGCTCTAGAATAAAGAATAAATGCTGGGTTCTTCTGGATAGAAGGAAGCAAATAGACATGGTGGGGTAGGGCTATAATTTTTCATTATTATTTTTCTCAAAAGAAGTTTTAGCGATGATCTTCCCACAGCATGAAAGTCTTCAAAATGCCTTTTTCTAAGATTATTTACAGTTTCAGACATTATCTGTGCAGGGAACAGCAAAATGCTTTTTTTTTTTTGCCTGAAAAATCCATATGTGAATTTTTTGCTGAATAGGTTCCAAACATATGTGAAGATTCTCATTAGTTCAGGATTGTCCTCCTGATATTCTGACATTCAGGAAACACACTTACTGAGTATTTTCAAATATATATTTTTTTCTGTCCCAAGCTAGGAGCTAGTTAATTGAATGAAATGATGACCACCTAAATTGGTAAAGGTGCTGCCATTATATAGAGATTGAAAACTTAAAATCATTGTCTTCATTTTAGATTTCTAGTAATGTATTTGACAGAAATGGAAACAAGTAGAATTCAAACAAATAGTGAGCGTGTGTAGGGGTAAAGTCAGAAAAGCTAAAGCGCAGAATGAGCTCAGGCTTGCTAGAGAGGTTAAGAACAATAAAAAGGGCTTTTGGGGTATGTTCACAGCAAGGAGGAGGAGGAGGAGGAAATAGTAGGGGCACTATGTGATGAAGATGGTGAAATGCTAACTCAACACCTTCTTTGCCTCAGCCTTCTCACAAAAATAAAAATGTGCCCAACCTGAGGAAAATGGAGCAGAGGACACAATAAGGGAAATGCAGCACAGAATTAGTAAAGAGGTAGTACCAGAATACATGGTTAATCTAAATGAATTAAAGTCTCCGGGACCAGATGAATACATCCAAAGGTATAAAAAGAGCTAGCAAATGTAATCTCAGAGGCATTGGCAATAGTCTTTGAGAACTCCTGGAGAACAGGAGAAGTCCCAGCAGAATGGCCAAACATTGTCCCTATCTTCAAAAAGGGGCGAAAAGAGGAACCTAACAGTTCCTCCAGTTAGTCTGACATCAATACCAAGAAAGATTCTAGAGCAGACCATTAAACAAAGAGTCTGTGAACATTTAGAAAGCAATTCCATAATCACAAAAAGTCAACATGGGTTTCCTAAAAATAAGTCATGGCAGTCTAATCTGATCTCTCTCTCTCTCTCTCTCTCTCTCTCTCTCTCTCTCTCTCTCTCTTGGATAAAATTATCTGCTTGGTAGATGAACGGAACACTGTAGATATAGCATATATTGATTTCAGTATGACCTTTGCCAAGGTCCTCCATGATATTCTTGCAAACAAGCTTGTAAACTATGCACTAGACAATGCAACTATTAAATGAATTTGTAATTGGTTGACTTGTCAAACCCAAAGGGTGCTCCCTAATGGCTCTGCTTTATCCTGGAGAGAAGTGACTAGCAGAGTGCCACAGGGTTCTATCCTGGGTGCAGTACTATTCAACATCTTTATCAATGACTTAGATTAAAGAATAGAGGGCATGCTTATAAATTTGCAGATGACACCAAATTAGGAGGAATAGCTAATACCCCATAGGACAAGATCAAAATAAAAATGGCCTTAATAAATTAGAAAGCTGGGCCAAAGCTAACAAACTGAATTTCAACACTGAGAAATGTGTTGGGGGGAAAATGAAATGCATAAATATAGGATGGGAGACACCTGGCTGAACAAGACTACATGTGAAAGGTATCTAAGGTGCTGTACATACTGGCAGATAGTGCACCCTCATCACGTGCTAGGGGTTGGCCAAGGACGCAGCGTCCATACCGACCTCACCCCAGCACGTGACAGGGGTGTCAAAATGGTGGTGCCCTGTACACATGGGTGCCGCCATTTGGACGAACCAGCTGCATCGCATCCAAACGGCACGGCCGTTACGTCCTGGCACCACTGAAGGGCACTTGTGGCACCCTTTTAGCAGTGCCCAAAGGAACTCCAAAACGGCACCAGTGATACTGAAGAGAAATGAGCTGAGTGGCCCCTTTCTCTGTCTCCCCGCCACTGTCGGGGTGCCTTTGGAGCATGAAGCCCCAAGGACACTCCTTTCCAGGCCGCAGGGAAGCGGCATTTTTACGCTTCCCTGAAGCCTGGAAAAGCGATGGATCGGGGCCTCCAGGGTTGCCTGTGTCAGCTCAGGTCCCAATCCATCTGAGAAAGGGGCGGTCTGTATCCCGCCTAAGAGTCCTTGTAGACCACAAGTTGAACAAGAGTCAAAAGTGTTATGCGACAGCTAAAAGGGCCAATGTGATTCTAGGCTGCATCAATAGAAGTATAGTGCATAGATCAAGGGAAGTAACAGTGCCACTCTATTCTGCCTTGGTCCGATCTCACCTAGAATATTGTGTCCAGTTCTGGGCACCACAGTTCAAAAAAGATGTTGACAAGCTGGAACTTGTCCACAGGAGGGCGAACAAAACGGTGAAGCATCTGGAAAGCGTGCCCTACAATGAGAGACTTAGGGAGCTGGGTATGTTTAGCCTGGAGAAGAAATGGGTAAAAGGTGGTACAACAGCCTTTTTAAATGTTTGAAGGGATGTCATATTGAGGATGGATCAAGCTTGTTTTCTGCTGCTCCAGAGAATAGGACCCAGAACAATGGATGCAAGCTACAGGAGAAGAGATTTCACCTCAACCTTAGGAGAAACCTCCTGATAAGGAGAGCTGTTGGAAAGTGGAACACACTCTCTCAGAGTGTGATGGAATCTCCTTCCTTGGAAGTCTTTAAGGAGAGGCTGGATGGCCATCTGTCGGGGTGCTTTGAGTTCCTGCATGGCAGTGGGTTGGACTGGATGGCCCTTGTTGTCTCTTCCAGCTCTATGATTCTATGATTCTAAGTTATTTATTCTGTCAAAAATTATTCTGCATATATTCACACAAAGTGGTGTGATAAATCTGTCCTAGACAAATAAATGGGTCCTAGGGCAAATCAGGACAGAAATTTCCCTAGAAGCTATTTTGGCCATATAATGAGAAGACAGAACTCACTAGAATAGACAATAATGACTGGTTATGTGGAGGACAGCAGGAAAAGAGAAAGGCTGCTCCACAGATGGATAAATTCAATCCGAGGGGGCATGACCCTGAGTCTGTGGGACTTGAGCAGGGCTGTTGAGGATAGGGCAACTTGGAGGGCTCTCATTCACAGGGTCACCATGACTCAAAGCCAGTTCAAAACAAAAACAACAACAACATTTTTCAGGCCTTCCTATATTCCACTGAAAGCTTCCATATGAATTTAAATCAGAATCAAAAGGAACTTTTGCAGCTTTGAAATCCATGCCTCACTCTTGTCAAAATTCCCGTGCCTCTCAGTTTGTATGGAGACGCCCAAATCTTGAGTCTCAAAAGAGTTTGAAGTCTTGGTCCTTGACATCACCAAACCAATGAAGTAAAATCTATTAAAGTAATCAGCATGCAGCATAAATCCATCCATGTAAACAAACTTCATCAGAATATGAAAGCAATAGATGCATCCACACCTCTATACCTTCCTGTAGAGAAAAGGTTGGGATCCCATCAAGGCTTGGCATCAAGTATTATGTGGAAACTCTGTATTTGGCTTTGGAACTCCAAAAAAGTTCTTCTAAGATCTTCCGGGGAAGGCTTTCTCTTGGTCCCTCCACCATCACAGGCTCACCTGGTCAGAATACGAGAGAGAGCCTTCTTGGTGGCTGCTCCTGCCCTCTGGAATGGCCTTCCATGAGAAGCAAGGCTGACCCCCTCCTTGCTGGCCTTTTGTCAGCAGGCAAAAAATGACTCTGTTCAGGCAGGCTTTTAGTATGTAGGTATGGGATGGGTTTTATATGGGATTGGTATTGTGATTTTATTGTGGTTATAATGTTTGTAATTTTATATGTTTTTTTGCTGATGTTTTAATTATTTTATTGCAATATGTTTTTAGAAATTGTATTTTATTTTATCATATTTAATTTCTATCCCACTTTGAATCCCTTTGAAGGCAGGATAGAAATTAAGTAAGTAAGTAAAACAGATAGCTTTTATTTGTTTTATTCTATATGACTTATGTATTGCTTTTCGCTGGGACTCAGAGCAGTTCAGAACAGGATAAAACAGGTACCAATAAAAATAGGTAAAATGAGGTAAAGATGCCCAAAATACAATTGAACTAGTTCACTGTCTTTTAATTCCAACTGTTTAAGTTCTTCCCCTTTCTAATTTAGTAATATTTACAGCCAGATCTAGCAATGCAGCAGGTGTGTGTTATATGCTAATCTGTACATCAATGATAACTGCCTTTTCAACAACGGTCCCTTTTCTTGGATTCTAATATTAGTTCTATTATACTTTCTATTGTATTTTATTGAATATGACTCCTTTGGGAAAATTGATTTGATGAAGTGTTTTCTGTACATGCCATAACATTTAAATAGTCCTATACGGCCTTGTTCTAACACAAGGACTTTTTTTTTTTACACAATTGATTGTATTTTTAGACTGCAGAAGAAATCGAATGCCTCAGCTTTACTGTGATGTTTCAGTGCTTTGTTTTGTGTGCTCTGCTCAGCTGTTCACCCTTGATAAAAGGCTGTAGGCCATGTAATTGTTAATCCATCACTGAACAATGTACAGTAAGTTTATTACCAATCCCTGATACTGCTTGTATCACTTCAAATCTGGACCTGTTCAAGCCAATTATAGATCAGATGGGTCTTTCCAGGAAAAGAATTATGCTGGAATGCTTTGTTTTATTTTACATAGCTTTATAGGATGAATTTGCTTCCATGGTAACTTAGTGGTAGATGTACAAGGAATATACCTTTGTTTCAGCTTCACATTCTTGGACAGAATGTCCATACACATCAAGTACCACAAAATGTTAAAGGTTTTAAGGAAGAGCCTTTCTGTTGTTATGACACTCTCACCTGTAAAATAATTCACATTCTTTCCTCTTAACTGAACTGAACATGGTTGAAAAAAATGACATCTCTAAACATAAAGCCATCACATAGTAAAAGAAAATAGGTTTTTGACTTTGATGGTTTTAATTTAAACGAAACATATCTTTTGGAGGGTGAAAATGCAAATACTTGGCATTTTATTGTTTAAGGCTTGCTTCCTATGGTTCGATAAATAATTCAGTGATGAATTGCTATGCTCTGGCCCACCCCCAGAAAAGTACAAATCTTGTTTTATATTGAGTATGCACTGTTGAAACCTTTGATTTAGGTTGTCGTGCCTTGTATTCTTAAGTGTGTTTGGTCAGGAATCAAATTTCACTCAGGTTAAATAACTGACTGTTGGAAAAGAATTAGTGCTTCAGAAGGTCATTTGATCCTGGAAAATATATAACCCAGAGCAGTTAAAAAGGTTGTAGAGCTTGTGAAATTATGAAGATCAGTATATGCTAGAATAGATAGAGCTCTTGAAATTATGCATAGGCATAATGTTACATAGGCATTTAGAGTCAGTTTGTTTTGAATATTTTTTTACTTGTACAGTCAGCCCTCCATATCAATGGATTCTTTATCCATGGATTCAATCATCCACGGCTTGAAAATATTTTTTAAAAATCCAAAAAGCAAACTTGATTGTGCCATTTTATGTAAGGGACACCATTTTACTATGCCATTGTATGTATGGAATTTGAACATCCACAGATTTTGTATCCACAGGGGGTCCTGGAACCAAACCCCAGTGGATACCAAGGGCCCACTGTAACATTATTCTATGAAATAAGTTTACAACAAACAAGTATTCAGATCTTTGTGTGGTGTGTGTGTGAGAGACAAGTGTGTGAAGTCAAAGGCTTTTATGGCTGGCATCCATAGGTTTTTGTGGGGTTTTGTGACCATGTTCTAGAAGAGTTTATTCTTGATGTATCAACAGCATCTGTGACTGTCATCTCTGATGATGCCAGCCACAGATGATGCTAGCCACAGATGACAAAACATCAAGAATAAACTCTTCTAAAACATGGCCACATAGGCCAAAAAACCCACAAAAAACTATAGAGACAAGTTTGCTTCTCATTCTACTTGTAAAATGTTACATATAATAATAAAATGTTTGATTCACAAAATACATTGAGCCTGCACCATACATGGGCTTCACTTCTACAGCTTTCAGCATATGCTGAAGCCGCGGGAAAATGTAATGAATGGTGCACTCACCGTGTGGTGCTGCATGCACACACACCCCATTATTTTCAATGGGGCATAAACATACGCAACTTTCCCCTTATGCCGGGGAGGGGTCCGGAATGGATCCCCCGTTTAAGGGAAGGGAGCACTGTATTTCTCAATGTCATTCTATACAACATTATGACTATGTATAATTTCAGGATATCTTGAAATCAAGAGAGTGATAAATTGTTAGAATTAGGGAATCGTCACTTAATATTAACTGAATAACTTTTCCATAAGTATTTAATTACTTATTTATTGATCAATAATATATGCATGCTATACTATAATAACTTCTTTATGTTTCTTTATGTTTGTTTTTTTAAAGAGAGCACAGTCGGATGAATTGGAAAAGATAGAAAAACACGGCAAGTCAAGTAAAGAAAAAGAGAATGCCAAGTCTTTGGATAAACCTGAACAGTAAGGATGTTATGTACAGAGCATGTTGGTTGCAGGAGACAAAACTAATACATTGGTTGACTCAGGTTATGGTTAAGGTTCACCTGTAACTTAACTTGGTCTGGATCAAGCTAATAAAGTTTCAATAACTGGTTCAATGCCCATGTCTACCAGTCAGTTTACTTCCAGTTTTCATGTGAGAAAAAAAAATATTATAATGGTTGTAGTCAAACTGTGGTGTTCTCCCAGATACTCCCTTTCCCTCTGTTAGGTACACTGATAGGTAATACTGTTTGCCATATGTTCCCTCAGTATCCTCCTGAAACTGGAGCAGGAAAACAGAGAATAACAAGTTACAAAAAAAAACAAGAAAAGTAGAGATGTTGATCAACTAGAACCCATGAATAAGGATGAATAGTACCATTTTTATTCATGGGCTCTAATTGATCAAGATCTCTAATTTTCCTGTTTTCCTTAACTTGTTCTCTGTTTTCCTGCTCGTTTCAGGCTCACAGATTAATTCCTACCTCAAATATGCTTCTATGCTATTTTATATTTACCTATGTATTCTCACTGTATATAGAACATGAACATGTAAAGATTGTTGGATAGAAATGAAACGTGCTCTGTGTCTCCTTTGTTTTATTGTTGTTTCATCTCACATACATCACATGTTATTCCTTTCCTCCCTGGGTTTAATGTTTGTTTGTTTGTTTGTTTATATGTTTATTTGTTTTTTACCTGCCTCTCTCCATGGATTGAGGTGGGGAACAATACCAATTAACAAACAACATCAGTTAACCACATCAGTTAAAATTTACATCAGTTTAAAGGGACAAATAAGATATATGCATATTAAAACAATGTCAATTTAAAATTTATAATTTAAAAATCATCTGGATAAGTACCTGCCAGAAGAGAATGGTCTTCGTTGCTGTTTTAAATACAGATAGCATGTTCAGCTGATCATTCTGGCAGATCATTTGACAGTCTAGGGAGGGACGAAGAAAAGGTCCTCTGGCTGACAGTTGCCTCAGATGTCAAATAACCACAGTACATCATGTTGGAAGTAAGGTCACAACTTTATTTGCAAACAATTGGTAGGGTTGGCACAAAGCATAAGGTCAGGATCTGTGCAATCAAACCACCCGATGTAGTCTGATTATCCAAACCGGGCACCCACCCGGTGCTTGGGATGACCTAGGGGCTAAGGAACACAACTTGACCGCAAACCTTGTCTTGCGTTCACCAATTCACAAAGCCACTAGTCACCGGGAGGCGCTCCTGCGTTCTGGCCCCTGCAATGGCCAAACGCCTGCCCTATTCGCCCCCGGGTACCTATTGACTCCCAAACCAGAGCTCCATAGCCCTGGTACCACAACATGCAGATCCTGGCCTATGCTGCCTCCAAGTTGTGACTAAAAACCACCTAACAACAGCGATGGGCGGGTGGGAGAAGCACCAAGACTTGCTCCCTTCCACAGCTTGGCTCCGCTCTGCTCGAAGCCAAGCAACCGACTGAGGGAAAGGGCCAGCAACACGGCCTTATATAGGCCTAGGCCCCTCCCTCCCTGCGTGCTGTGCAGGGCCCCGCCTCCAAGGCCCAGCCCACCAATGGGCAGCCTTGGAGGACCGGAAGCCCCGCACCAACGAAACCGTGTCCCAGAGCGTCGCGGAGCGGAAGGGCCGCCCCTTCCACCCCCGCACACCAATAGGGAGCTGGGCAAGCCCCAGAGCACTCTGGGGCTTGTAGTCCAGCCGCGTCTAGCGGCAAAATGGTCTGCCCGGCAAGGCGGGCGACCGTTGCTTCCCAACCTAGCCCTGGCTGACTGGAGTAAATGTCCACCAGAGGACCTGAGTGTATTGGGTGGATTATTTGGAAAGAGGTGATCCTATAGGTAATCTGGACCCAAACTTAATTTAAATGTTGTCCAAATCCCAAATTACAAAAAGAAGACAGGCCTCCAGGCCAATTGCAGCCTAATGCTTGCCAGGTTCAGACCTTAAAGATGGCCTGTACAAATCCAAAATACATAAATCCTTCCACTGTACTCATTCTGATTATGGGTTCTAATAGCTCTCGTGAGTGTATTATATCAGAGTTTTTATACTCATTAAATCCTTATTATGAATCCCAGTCTGACCATTTGGGTTGCCATAATTGCTTGCTGGGGAGCCTAAACTCTCCAGACAGTCAGCCATGAATTATGAATTTTTCACTGTTCTATCTGCTTTTCCTCTTCTTCCCTCAAGGCACTGGGATACTAGAAACACAAAAATCTGGTCTTTTTCCAAGTGTTCCTGCTGCACTCAACATTTATACCAAACGCAATACCTCAAGGGTTCTACTGCAAGGTTATTCCAAAGCACCATTCCACCAGGACCTTTAAATACATTTTAAAAAGCTGAAATAATGGAATCAGCTATGCTACAGCAATGTCCAGTAAGACTGATTTTAGAAAGAGAGATAGACACACATACACACAAAAACACACACATACATACATTTAAGGGAAGGCAATCAGACCTGCCTGTAGCTTCACTTTCTCTGACCAAGGAGGCAGCTTTGCTGATCCCACTGGTATACAATTGTCTTCTCCCCTGCTACAGAGCGAGCAAATCTGCTGCATGGAAGGGATGGAACTTCAAAGTTGCTAAGGTTTTGCCTAACATGTTGTGGACCTTGTGTGAACCAGTAACTTGTATTTCCCTCCAGTTCTTCTACAACAGAGATTTTGAGATAATTATTTGTGGGAAATTAAATTAAAACTTATTCAAAGTCTTGGTTTTGGTTCAGTTTAATTCACTGGTTGACTGGGCATTGTAACATGCTATATTACTCAGATCTGCTTTGTTGTGGTACACTTATGTCAGTAGGGGTCTCAATAAAAGATCCAAATGATATTTTTTTTATTGACTTCTGCAGGTTTCTTTATGAATTATCCCTAATTCCCAACTTCTCAGAACGAGTCTTTTGTATCCTGTTCCAATCAACATTTTCTGAAAGCATTTCTTCCATACATAGCAAACTTGAATTGTTGCAGAAACTGTGTGAGGTACGTTCTGGACCATCTGATGTGAGAGCTAGATTTGCTGATATTTAATCTTTCTTGTTCAACGATACTCATATTTCAAAAGTTTTATTTACTTTAAACACTCATTAAATGTGAAGAATAGCAGTCCTGCTGAATGGAACATTTTATGATTGTGCTTCAAGATCAAAGCAAGTCTTACAATTTGGCTTTCAGTGCTGAAATATAACATCACAAGTCTGTAGCCAATGCACATCAACCTTTTGAGAATAATGTACCTTCTTCTTGTGCCAAAGCAAAATCTTCTTTCTTTGTAGTAGACATTGCCTGCCATTTAGTAATTTCCAAACAAACATTATTTACCTTTTTCTGTTATGGGTGTCTTAATTTGGGCCAGTAATTTTTTTGACATAATTAGTAATAATTAGTAATCCTATGATATTGAAATAAGTTAAGTAACAATAGCAAAACATGCCTTAAAGAAATCACATCTTAACAATTCTTTAACTTTTGGTTTGGCAAATAACAGTCATATGGGGGGGGGGGAGAATTGAAAAGATTTTTATAAAATCTGTGTGGTCATTTTGCAAGGAGAACTACATCAAACATCTCAAACTGTTCTCTTGAAATGAGACCTTTATGACTCTGGTTGTGTGGTGAGGAAACTCTAGGCTCCATTGACAGTTTGTCTCTAAACATCCTGAAAGGCTTGTTTTTGAGAGGATTTAAAGAATCCCCATTGCCCAACCCTGTGCTTTTGTTCTGTTTTGGCATTTTCATTCTTGTTTGCAGTCTGATCTGCTGCTGCTCTGGATCCATTTTCTCCCACACAGGAGATTCTTCCTTATTGACTATATGATCACAGCCAATCAGAATGCTGTGAATGAATATTATCCTACTTACCATAGTACTACATACCCGATTCAGTCTGACTATATAACAATGTCACTGAATCCCTTGCATGATCCTCTTTCTGAATTGTGGCAGAACAGGAACATTTTTCATAAAAGTTTTTCCCTGCAAAAGCCTCCCACCCACCCCACAATATTTTGCTGGGTATTCTCTGTTGTGTGAAGAATGGTATTGTGTGAAGATATAACTTTCTTCTGAGGCAAATGGGTCTTTCCCGTGCAGGGTTGCAAGATAAGAAATAGTAGTGTTCACAATGTGGAGTTGAAGGCTTTCATGGCCAGCATCCATAGTTTTTTGTGGGTTTTTCGGGCTATGTGGCCATGTTCTAGAAGAGTTTCTTCTTGACATTTTGCCAGCATCTGTGGCTGGCATCTTCAGAGAATGCTTGCCTGGAAAGGACTTGGGTATGTATATACTGTGTGACTCTGGGAAGGCAGGAGTGATTTGCATGTGTATGTTCTGTTGCTAATGGCAGGCCTCAGGGTGGGAGGGCATGCAAAGAAGGATTAGTGTCTGCTTGATTGGTGCTCATTGTCTGGTGGGAAACCCCTGACCCTTTCCAGGCAAACATTCTCTGAAGATGCCAGCCACAGATGCTGGTGAAACGTCAGGAAGAAACTCTTCTAGAACATGGCCACATAGCCCGAAATACCACAAAAACTATAGTAGTGCTCACATTTCCTACCCTTACATCCTTGCACCATGGGGAGTACTCACTTTAACTCACTTTTGAAATGTTATATCTCTGTCTATTATCTGTCTATCTCCTATTTATCTATCATTTTATTAAGATATTTATGCCCTATCCTATATCACAGAATTTTGGCGGAGCATACAAGTAAAATTGATTTAAACAGTTTAAACCAAACTTAAAACAATAAAAATAATGGAAACAGACTAAAATATATATTGCAAAATGTAACATGTTAAAACAGATTTAAAAGGTTAAAACATTTTAGAACTATGTGCATGGATATTTTGGAATGAACCAGAACCCAAAATGCCATGTTTTTACATTGCGCTGAAATAAAGCCAGCATCAGTGGCATTTGAACCACCGGGGAGGGTATATCACAGCTTCACTTATAAAGGCCCTATCCCAAATTCCACCCAATGTATTGATCCCACTAGTGGGAGTCAAAGGAGGGTCCTTTCAGCAAACCTCAATCCTTAGGCCGATGTTCCTTCAAGTATCAAGGGCCCAAGCTATTCAGGGCTTTCATGCATCATAAGAATCTTGAACTCAGACTGGAAGCATACTGGCAGTGGGTAGGTTCTTTTAAGACCTGTGTTTCATGGAATCCATATGGTATTCTGGTCAGCAGTCTAGCTGTTGTTTTACCCAAGCTGCAGCTTCTCCATCATCTTCCAGGAGAGTCTGATGTAGAATGCTTATAACAGTCTATTCAGGAAGTTGCTAGTGTTCAGACTGTTGTGACTAAGTTATTCCTGTTCACAGGATCTGCGAGACCAGTCAAAGCTAGCCCCAACCATTCTATGCCGCACAATCCACCTGGGTCACCAGTGACAAAGATGAATCCAGGGATTCTTCCCAAGTCATGCACCAGTTCCCATTCCTACAGGGAGAGTGCAGCCCCATGAAGAGTAGGCTATTTATCCAGTTCCTGGACAGAGAACCACGAGGCAATAAATCCTCTGCATTACTAGGATTCCATTTCAATTTATTGGCCCTCATCTAGCCTATTACAGCACCCAGACACTATTTCAGCTCAACTAACAATCCTAGCTAACTCCAATAATGAAGACTAATAAATCTGAGTGTAATTAGTTTATGAGGGGCACCCCACTGCAAAACACCTAATGACTTCACCCAGAAATTTCATATAGAATTAAATTGCATTGAATATAAGATAGAAGCCTGCAGCACTCCATAACTTAATAACCATGGAACTGGAATCCATGAGTGCCACTCTCTGGAAGTGTTCCTGTTGATAGGAGAAGAACTACTGTAACTTCGACAAAGCAGAATAACAAGATACCATGTTCAGTGGTATCAAAATGTGCTAACTGACCCAGGAGGCTCACCAGGGCAGCACTCTTCTGTTTTTCCTCAAGATTAAGTCATTAGTTAGAGTAACCAATGCCATTTGATACCATAACCTGAAACCAGATTGAAATGATTTCATTCATGCTGTTGAAAGCAGACGTAGTCTTGATTTAATCCTAAGAAGATCAGTGATTTAATGGAAAACAATACAGATCTTCTTTCCCTACTTCTTTCCCTACTAGAGTGGAGAGGTATAGAGTAAAATGATGTGTCATCTTTAATTTCCTCTAATTGTCTCAGGAATTTAGCAAACAATATTCCTAAAATGCAAGGCTTGTGCAATTGTTAATATTTTAACAATAGTTTACTTCTTGTCTTCAATGCATCAAGAAATTTACACCTGAGAGACAGGATGAGATCTGTGGCTTGTCGCATTAAGAGCAATGTATTCATTCTAATTCTGACGGCAAAGGACATATAGCTATCAAAGTATCATTTGTGTAGTTTCATTGTGCCAGATGCCTCTTTGCATTAGGAATGGCTAAGGATGACAGCAGGGCGCAGCCTAACATACAGAAGCTTCTGTGGTGGTGTTTTATGCCAAGTATTTGAGTGCTAGAGCAGTGATACTCAAACGTTTTACCCCTGGGGCCTCCTTTACATTTACATACAGAAATTACATACCTCCCCCCACACACACACACTTGACATAGTATGAATAAAAAAGATGTTGTTTATTTAGTGTGCAAATTTTCATTCACACAATTATGTATATTCATATTTTAACATTTTAATAAGGAAATAACATTGTTTAAATTAGAACAGTTTTATTTAAGTACATTCAAAACATAATTCGTGTACATGTTACACAAAAATTTTTTTTCGAAAAAGAGAGGGAGTAGGGGGGGATTAAAGCCTCCAAGTCTCATATCCCCCTTGAATGACTCTCATACCCCTCCCGGGGGTCCTTCCCCATCATTTGTTAACAGTGTGCTAGAGCATTTTCTCTCTGAGTGATTCATTCTCTCACAGTTGCTGGACCAGGTGCAATGTTTGTTTTTATACTTTTTGCTAATTGTTGTCATTTATTTATTTATTTGAAGTATTTATACCTCACTCTTCAGCCACAAAGGCTCTCAGACCAGCTAACAAATGGTTAGACAGTTCCCTGCCATGAAGCTTACAATCTAAAAAGGCATGACACAAAAGGAAAAGGGAATGGCAGTGGGGAAGAGGTTCAAGTCCAGCAGTTCTTCATTCCCTCTGAGGCCTGTATTATGGCAGGTGGACAGGAAGGAGGATCCTTCTTATTTTGGCTAGGCCTGACTGAGTTGGCCTGCCCCTCTCTCCCTCTGAGATTGAATGATGACAGGTGGACAGGAAAGAAGAAGACTACTTTGTTAGAAATTCCCTTCCAATACTTCCTGCAGCTCTTTGGTTGTGTCTCATCAAGAATGAAGAGTCTACATTAGACATTAGTGCTCTAGCAACTGAAGAAACGTCAAAGAACTGAATATTCTATGGCAAATTTTGACAACAGACCTGTTTTTGCCATGCAATCAAAAGATGTTTTGTTGCAAATCAAGTTGTGACTCAAAGTATTTGCTCTATAAGCCCAGTTAATGCTACCAAAGTCCCAAAGCTCATAGTCTTGATATTACTATTTTTATCCACAAATGCTCTTAGTTAACATTGAAGATGGGTTGTTTTATTTTGCTATGGGATAATCCTTGAATAAACTGTAGAGGCCCTACCATTAGGCAAAGTGTGATGATCACCTCAGGAACAGAAAATTGTAATATTCCACCACCAAAGAGGCCCTCGCCATTACTATCTTGACTCCCTCTATCCCTCAGCTTTCTACCACTCCGATACTACCACTCCAGTACCCTGACTCACTTGTGGTCCTGATCACAAAGCTAGTTATATGCTTCCTATACATCTTTGCCACTGTTGTCCACTTGCCCTTCCTTCTTTATGTAAAGAGATGGAAGCCACTTAAAGCATCCATTACATCAGGGTCAGGCTGTGACATTTTCACACACCAGAGAAATGAAGAGACATGATGGGGGAAGTGAAGTGGTGGAGAGATCATATATGAAGATGATTGTGGCAGTACTCCCACCTCAGATGGAAGGAAAACTTGGGTCAGCACTTTGAACATGACATACAGAGAGAAAAAAAGTTGCAGCAAATTGTTCTGATAATTGTCCACTGTATGTAACTTTAAAAAAAAAGAACGAAATTAACTGTTTTGAAGTGTTGAATATGACGTAAATCTGCATCTTCTTTTCTCAGACACTGAGAAGTGGCTCAGGAGTTATGCGAGTTTTAGGCTTGGTCCTTGCCTTTGGAAATTACATGAATGGAGGAAACAGGACAAGAGGACAGGCAGATGGGTTTGGGTTAGACATACTGCCCAAACTGAAAGATGTCAAGAGCAGTGTAAGTTTAGCTTTCTTTCTTCTTCTTCAGTTACTGCAAAATTTTGCATTGTATTCCATAGTTTACCCCATGCTTATCTTATTAATTAAATGAAAGTTTGAACACATCTGTTACATATATATTACTTAAAGCATGTTTTCATACTCAGAGATAACCAACTGCTGCTTCAGAGGCTCCAGCCTCAGGAGTTTAGAATCAGCAATATGTTTTTGTACAAAGAGTTCTTTAATTTGATATTTAAAAATTGTATTGTTTTGCTTTGCTCTTTTGCTTGTATTGCATTTAGATACTTTTTCCTCTTCCTTTACAAATGCAAATGAACCCATCAATATATATTTTAAAATATTAAAGTCTGAGAAATTCAGGTGCTCTTTTCCACAAGAGAAAAAAAATCATACACATATATGAACAAGACCAGAAGTCATTCTCTTTAGATAACAAATAATAATGGTAGTATACAAATCTGGACTTCTGGTGGTGAATCAGTGAATCTCAATAAAAATGAAGGAAGGTAATCACCTCTATGGATCCACTCGGAAACAGATCTATATCAGACTATTATGATGCCACTGGTCCTATAATCACTGCTTATGAGACCCTGAATGCCAATACCTTGCTGTAACTTTTAGGCCAAAAATAGAGCCTTCTCTGCTTCATGTGTAGAGAGAGCAGAAATTTCTGTTTTGTATTGGGTCCCTGTTCAAAAGTAATGTCCAACATACATTTGTTAGACAGAGCCAAGAATGGGAAGGGCCAATGCAGTTTCCACCTTCCATGAAATATAGGCTTTACGCACTCAAGAGGAATTATTTATGGCATCATCTGATATGATGACTATTACATGTAAGCCAAAATCATACTGGGATGCTGTACTATACTAACATTCCATCATATTAACACTTATCCCTTTTCTGCACTTGTGTGGTGTAGTAAAGACCTGATGAGATTCAAAATCTACTAGAATTTTTGTTCACTCTCAGCTATTACATCTTTGTATGTGTGGAATTCATTCAACTGCACACATGAAGGCAAAGTTGTTGCCCATTTCCTCAGCCCTTCTTTAGTATGCAACTTTAGCTATTATTCTCTCATCAGAGCAGAGTTATACTGCCCTCTTTCTCTTTTAAATATCCTTTACTTTCCAGCTTAATGATTCATTGAATGAATAAAACTAAAAACAGGAACAACTTTAGCTAATATCAGATATATGGATGTATATAAACATCATACTTTAATTTTGCTTCTACACAGGACAACAGCAGAAGTCTTCTGTCATACATTGTCTCCTATTATTTGCGAAATTTTGATGAGGTAAGACTATAAAGTTCACTATTTTATTAGTTTTATTAATTGGAAAGGTTTCTTTCTGTCATTTAAAATGATTCCCTCATCTGGATTAAATCCAGCATTCTGCTAGCAGATGTGTGCTAGAGCAGTGGGACTTTCCACTTTCTCCTTCCTCCAAAAGTCCTACTGTGATATCTGAAAATATGCCTCAGAGGGTTTTCCAAGCCACCAGAGCACATTTTGAAGGTACACAAGCAACCATGACGGAGGAAAGGGGACCCCATTAACAGAATAACACCATGGGATTCAAGCAATTTAAGCAATAGCTTAGTTTGACCAGTTTCTTCTAACATGTTAAATGTGCTTTTGAAGTGAAACAAACAAACAAACAAACCCAGTTAGCTAAAACCTTCTTGAAGGCTAAATTTAGGTTTCTTCTCAAAAGCACCAGTAATCAAGAGCTGTCAGAACAAGCCTTTGAAGTGCTATTGAAGCGCCATGTATTTGTGCATGCAATTTGATGTATTTATTGATTTGTGACATTCATATGCTGCTCCATAACCAGTTCTCTGTGTGACTTGTACCAAAAATATCAATATATCATCCAACTGTAAGGGTACAAATATAGTATAAAATTCAGCAAATGAGAAGAAGTCACCAAAAAAATACAAAAATTCATAAGCAGAAGATCATTAAGGTATGTAAAATTCATAAAGAATATTTTATAAGCCTGCGAGTTTTTTAAGAGTTTGCTGAAAGGAATATAGAATGGGTGCTAGGCAACAGTCTCTGAAGGAACTTTGTGCTAGAAAGGCCTCCCCTGGTAGTTACCCATTAGACGTCACTTGGCAAAGACATGGCAAAAGCTTACCAAAGATTACCTCAGTGTCTGGGTGGGAATAAATGACCCTTCATGTCGCCTGGCATCAAGCTGTTGGATACTTTAAGGGTAGAAATCAGAATTTGTACCTGAAAATTGACTGAAAGCCAATCAAGATGACAGAAGTCAGATACGAATAAATCATTCAGTCTTATTTGACAATCTTGACAACCTATTTTTGTCTAATCAAAATTCTCAGAGTATTTTCAGAGATAGTGCTTTATATAAAACATAAAAAAAGAATACTACCAAAATGAATAGCTGTAGCAAGGTTATTTGTGTCCTCATAAAATTGTAATTGGCTTATTAGCCTCAGCTGGTAAAAAATACTGGAAACTACATACATGTTTTGCAGCAATGTTGGATGAATAGGTACCCCACAATTTTGATTTTAAACTTTTCTGGAGCGATGCACCTTTTTTAGAGGAGGCTGAATGTAAGTCAGTTGTACAAATAATCCATCCAAGCACAGTATCTGTATCTTGGCTGGACAGAATCTCATTGTATTTGGCTTCATACAGTCCTGGCTTGGCTCTATTGGATTTGATAAAAGCAAGAGTAGAAGTTGGGTGTTGTCAGTATGTTGGTGACACCTCACCCCAAAGTCATATAGGAATGACTTCACATGGCAGTTTCATGAAGCTAATAAATAATATACGTATGGAATGTAAGTCTGTGCGACCACAAAGCATAACTTCCAAAGAATTGAGCAGTTCTCACACACACTTAGTGGAATTGGCCATCCAAGTAAGAAGAGAACCCCACAGCAGGACCCCCAGTGCTAAACTGCACTTGAAAGGTCTAAGACAGTAAAAAAAATCATGGTTTCCCTTTTTCCCCTCAGAGGTCAGCAAATATGACAACCAAAACTAATCCTAGTTGTGAAACAGAGGAAGCCCTAGCTGAAATATATCTGGAAGTCTATTAACCACAACTAGTAGTATCCTCAGACACAACTGTTTTGTGAATCTGATACAATAAAACGTGAAAGAAAGAAGAAATGCCTTATTCTCCTGGGAGGCCTATATGTGTCGTACTAGAACAAACATTCCATGTCATATTTGTTCATCAGTCAGTTGCATCCAGATGTTGTTAGACTGCTACTTCCAGCAATCATCATAATTTACCATGAGTAGGAGTGGTTGGAGTTGCAGTCCAACAGTGTTTGGAGGGTCACCCCTTGTTCTCTGTTGTTATACATAACTGTACAGACATAAACCTGGGTTATGACACTAGTGACCATGTTTAGTTGAGACACAGATATTGGGTTCAATTTTTAATGCAACAAGATAATATTTCCTGACCTCCTGTGCCTCAGTTGGAAGCATACAGCTATCTCCCTCATCTGAAGACTTCAGCCACATAACTATTGCCATTTTGAATGTAATTCAAAGGTTGGCTCTTCTTTTCCATCAACATGTAGTAAGCCACTGGTGATTTCATGGCTAATTTGCCTGTATTATTATACCTCTATGCACAGTAAAATGTTGTTGTAGAGAAGCAATAGCAATAGCAAGTACAGTTCTATACCACTTATCAGTGCACTTAAGTACTCACTAAATAGTTTACAATATGTAAGCTAATTGCCCTGAACAAGCTGTACCATTATATTGTTTTGATATTGCATTTGACTTAATGACTCATTGAGTAGGCTATTTAGTTTTTAATCTCAGTTTCTTTTAACATATTGCACATGTTTATTTTATGCTTTGCCAGGATGCTGGAAAAGAGCAATGCATCTTTCCTCTTCCAGAACCACAAGACCTTTTTCAAGCTTCTCAGTTAAAATTTGAAGAGTTTCAGAAGGATCTCCGGAAACTTAAAAAAAGACTTGCGAGGTATGGAGCTTTTCGATATTCACTGTTACCTTCATTTGAGATGCACCCAGAGAAATGTCTCCTGGCTGGTTCCAGCATTTACTAACAGCTCTAAATATATGATATCCAGTAAGTGGAATGTTAAGTCATAGACATAAATAGGAAATAATGAGTTACATGAAACATCCAAAACTGGGGAGATTATCACATGGGGAAAAGGAGGGGAATGAAGTGGATCACTCTTGTTCTTATTGCATGGTTGTGCAAAGATTATCATACAACATCTCACTTATTGTATCATTATCCCATTCTTATGACATCCTTATATCACAATCACACAAAGATTATCAGACAATGTCATGCTTATCCTGTCCTCCCATCAGTGAAGTGGGATGGCCCTGTCAGTTTGTATTAATGGAAACTCCCGTTAATATGAAGTGACAGAGCCATTCCACTTCACCGATGGGAGAAGGATGGGATAAGCACAACATGATAAGGACAGGAGTGCTCCACTTCACTCTCTCTTTTCCCCCATGTGATAATCTCCTGGGTGATTATAGAACAACTTTGCAAAGAGGAGACAGTTGTACTTTACACAGTAAACTGCATAAAAACCTCATATTCAAGACTTCTAAAATATAGTATATGGAATTTGTCTTGAGCAACAAAGTGGGATGAAGGGGAACAATTCTTAGGAATTTGATATGTGCCATGTTGTAGGGAAATAATTCTTCTCTAAGTGATATCATGACCATAGAATCATAGAATCTTAGAAGTGGAAGGAAGCACAAGGGCCATCTAGCCCAACTCAGTGTCCAACTCTGTGCCCAGAAGCACCCTCTGAACCATCATCCAACCTCTGTTTAAAGACCTCCAAATATGGGTAGGTTGTTGGGTAGGATCAAGTCCAAGACAGCTGATCCCTTTGTTGCTTCTTCTGCCTTTTGTACAGTGAAATAAATTGTACAAAAAAATAAGTAATGAATTTGGACCTTACAGTCTTGGCAGAGTGTGACTTCTAACAAATATTAGAGTGGGTGAAGTCTCCCATTACTACTATATTCTTCCTTTTTAATATTTAGTAATTTCCTAGGAATGCATCATCCAAAGCGTCAGTCTGGCTGAGAGGCTATAGTAGATACCCACAATGACATCACTGTTATTTCTCTCCCCTTTAATTTTTACTGAAAAGCTATCAACCTCTTTCCCATGCTGTACATCATGGATTTACTTACAGGTGTACACATCCTTGATATATATGCTACTCCTCTTCCATTCCTTTTTGTCTATTTCTTTGGAATAGAATATCCCCTTTTATTACTACATTCCAGTCATGAGAGTCATGTCAGTAGGCTTCAGTGATGCCTATTAAATCATATTTGCCTTGTTGTGGCAAGAGTTCAAGTTCATCTTGGTTATTTCCCATGCTCTGTGCCTTAGTGTAGAGACAGAGCTCTAAGACCCTGGGTCATTGTTCCAATCTGATTCCTTTTTTTCTGCCTACCATTGCGCTCTTATAGTATTGGCTCAGTTTTCTCTGTATCATTAAGGCCATTGTCCTCAGTACTTATTGTCCCCTTGTTCTCTGAAATACCATGTCCCTCCCTCATGTTTAAAGGCCTCCTGACCACCTTTGTGAAACTAATAGCAAATACATTCTTTACAACTGCTGTGAAGTGTAACCTATGTCCTGCCAGTGGTCCTTCTTCAAGAATGCATAGACCATGGTGCAAAAAGCCAAATATTTCTCAATGGCACCATCCATGGAGTCAGTTGTTCACTTCTTGTACTTTCCTCACTCCATCTGGGCTACATCCTTCAACAGGAAGGAGTGATGTAATAACAACCTTGTCCTGAGATTTTTTAGCTTCCTCCCTAGTACCTAATAGTCCCTTGCAATGTGTTGAAGGTTATATCTTGCAGTACCACTTATTTTAACATGGAACAAAGGTGGAATAGTCAGTCTCTCTACTTTTAGTCGGTCTCTCTTTTCAGTCTCTCTATTACATCATGTATCTTTGCACCTGTGAGACAGCAAACCTCACAAGATATCTTATCAGGCCCACACATCACTGCTTCTGTTCCTATCAGCAGGGAATAATAATAATAATGATGATGATGATAATAATAATAATAATAATAATAATAATAATAATATAATAAAAGCTTTATTTATATATCGCTTTTCCAACATGATCAAAGCGGTTCACATCATATCACATCATATCAAATATATCACAAGTACAAAAAGAATAAAACAATTGTTAAAAACATCATATAAACAATCTTAAATATCTTAATTGCAGGCCAGACATCTAAGGTAACTTCTGTGGGGGGGTATTTTTCTTTAAAAAGAGTCAGTAGGGTATGCTAAATGGAAGAGATGAGTTTTCAAGAGTTTCTTAAACACATCCAACGTGGGACTAAGTCTAATCTCTTCCGGAAGTTTGTTCCAACATTTCGGAGCTACCGCTGAAAACGTTCTTTGGTGAGGTGTTTCCAGTCTCACCTTGGGGTACTCAAGTGTATACTTCCCCGATGTTCTGAGAGTGCGAGGCGGATTGTGTAGGGAGAGGCGTTCCGTCAAGTAACTCGGGCCCAAGCCATGTAGGGCTTTATAGGTAATGACCAACACTTTGTATTGAGCCCGGAAGCTAATTGGCAGCCAGTGGAGAGATTTTACAACAGGTGTTATATGGTCCGACCTTGAAGTTCCGGCGACCAATCTGGCTGCAGCATTTTGGACTAATTGAAGCTTCCGAACCTGGTACAAAGGTAGCCCCATGTAGAGCGCATTGCAGAAATCTAAGCGAGAGGTTACCAGTGCGTGTACAATTGTTTCAAGGTCCTTTCAGTCCAGACAGGGGCGCAGCTGGCGTATCAGCCAAAGCTGATACCAAGCACTCTTGGCCATCACATCCACTTGAGATAACTGCAGAGATGAATCCAAGAGTACTCCCAAACTGCGAACTTTGTCCTTTAGGGGAAGTGTGACCCCGTCCAGGACTGGATGGCAAATTTCCCTGTCCGGACTTGGGGTGCTTATCACTAGTACCTCTGTTTTCTCCAGATTCAGCCTGAGTTTGTTTTTCCTCATCCAGCCCATTACTGACTCCAGGCAGGCATCCAGAGAAGAGGTGCCATCCTTAGTCACTGTAACAGTCGGAGACATGGAGAGATAGATCTGGGTGTCATCAGCGTACTGATAACACTGTGCTCCATGGTTCCGGATGATCTCTCCCAGCGGCTTCATGTAAATGTTAAACAGCATGGGGGACAGAATGGCGCCTTGAGGGACTCCAGATGTCAGCTCTCTTCTACGAGAGCAACTGTCCCCCAGCCTCACCATCTGGAACCTTCCTGAGAGGTAGGAACGGAACCACTGCAAAGCAGAGCCTCCGATACCCAACTCTCTCAGGTGTTCCAGAAGGATACCATGGTCGATGGTATCCAAAGCCGCTAAGATGTCCAAGAGCACCAGCAGGGTCACACGCCCCTGTTGATGCCCAGACAGAGATCATTGACTAAGGCAACCATGGCAGTCTCAACTCCGTATCCCGCCCGGAAGCCAGTTTGAAATGGATCCAGATAATTGGTTTCATCCAAGATAGCTTGGAATTAGAAGGCAACCGCTCTCTCAATCACCTTGCCCAAAAAATGGTAAAAGGGAGACCGGACTGTAGTTGCTCATCTGCAGGGGATCTAGGGAGGGTTTCTTCAAAAGTGGTTTTACTATAGCCTGTTTTAAGGCAGATGGAAATATTCCCTCCCGAAGGGATGTATTAATTATGAGCTGTAATGAAGATGTTATTATATCCCCTCCCTGGACGGTCAACCAGGATGAGCAAGGGTCAAGAGAGCAGGTCGTCCTTCTCACACAACCAAGGAGCTTGTCCACTTCATCGGTACTCACAAACTCAAAACGATCCAGAATAACCTTATTTCTAGAGTCACTGGACACCTCTTCTCGTGATTCTATCAAAGGACCAGCGTCAAGATCAGTCCTTATCTGAGAGATTTTATCGGCAAAAAAGTAATTGAAAGCATCGCAGCAGGCTGTAGTTGGTTCTAATAAAGGGTTCAGGGTGGCTGGCAGTTGTGTTGGTCTGCCCCCGACAGCTCTGCTGGACGAGACTCTGCTGATGCAATCCGTGCAGCACAGAATGAATTCTTTGCTGCATCGATTGCCACTCCGTAGGAACGTAACATGTTCACATGGAATGTCTTGTCAGATATGCGCTGATGTTTCTGCCAGTAGCGCTCTTGTCATTGCACTGCCTGCTTCATCTTGTGTAGATCTTTAGTGTACCAGGGTCTTCTATTTGAAGCGGGCTGGCAAGGACGCTCGGGAGCGATACTGTCTATTGCCCCGGTAAGGTTCTTATCCCAGTAATTAACCAGGGTTTCGACAGGGTCGCCATCGTTCCCAAACATAGAACCTTCTAGGGCTTCTTGGAAACTTTTGGGTTTCATCAGCCTTCGAGGGCAGACCATTCTAATAGGTCCTCCACCCCCAAGGGGTTTTTGGATTATGGCCTTCAGTCCTACCTCGACCAGAAAATGGTCTGTCCATGACAAGGGGGAGATCACACTTACTTCCGCCCACGGATGTTCTTGGTCCATACTGAAAACCACATCGAGTGCATTCCCAGCACAATGTGTAGGACCCGAGACCAGTTGGGACAGGCCCATGGCTGTCATGTAATCCATGAACTGCTGAGCCGCATCTGTTAGATCTGATGAGCTGGCCTCAAAGGGGATGTTGAAGTCCCCCAGGACGAGAAGCCTGGGGGACTCCAACACCAGCTCTGAGACCAGCTGTGTCAGCTCGGCCAGGGAGTCTGTTAGGCCACGGGATGGACGGTAGACCAACAGAATCCCCAGACTGTCCTTGGCCTTTAGGGTCAGGTGAATGCACTCGATGTGTCTCAGTTTCGGGACCGGGTTCCTGGTCCACATCTCTCTTCTTTCTCTTGGAACAGACAGTAATTCATTCATCTATAGAACCTTCCAAAATCACCTTCATGTTATATGGATCTAATTCCTTGAAAAAAGCAACAAACAATTTTAGCACTGGCAGAAAGTCCTGAAAAGCTTCACAGTTTGTGAAGACTATCCACAGCTTGGGACTTCTGTTCAAAATTTGTTTGTGATGGTTTTTGTGCAGAAAACAAAAGTTTCTGCACCAATGTCACATGAGAATTTTAATAAATAGTACTATTTTCTATGGAGAATACTACCTTCTTGTCTCATAAGAAAATTCTATAAAGCTTACAATTTTAGTATAGCATCACTAGAAGAACAATAATTGTATTTACTGTGCAGAAGATGCTGTTTCCTGCAGAAAAAAGTTTACAAAGAATAAGTCCCAGACTAATTCAACATTTTTTTCAACAACTTTTGAATATATTTTTCATTTATAGTCACACAGAAAGTCTGTTTATCTTAAAAATTTCTCATGGGTAGCATAGCATAATATTTGAGAAAACAAAGCTACATGCAAAATTTGAACAGGTCTCTAATGGAGAATGTCAAAGCATTCTGTGAATGAACTTGAAAGGTCATTAGGCTGCAGTTATACTCATCCTTCCCTAGAAGTAAATTCCATTGAAATTGTTTATTTATTTATTTTATGGTATTTATACCCCGCCCTTCAGCCCTAAAGGCTATCAGAGAGGCTTACAATATTATTTTTAATTAGACGGTTCCCTGGTGGCAATGACGAGTGAGCAGGTTTGCTAATACAGTAGCCCCTCCCAATTCATGGAGAATCTGTTCCAGACCCCCCCCCCCATGGCGACTAGCAAATATTCGAGTCCCATTGAAAATAATTGTCCATGAGGCACCATTTTTTCCCTCCCGCAAAGAGCGAGACCGTGGACTCCAAGTCCACAAAAGGGAGGGACAACTATAGTACTATTGTTTTTGTGGGTTTTTCTGGCTATGTGGCCATGTTCTATAAGAGTTTATTCCTGACATTTCACCAGCATCTGATGCTGGCATCTTCTCTTGAAAGCAGCAGAACAGTTTTAAACTATCTCATCATGTGTGAATAGGATTCAGCAGAAATTCCTGGAATTCTGAAAAACTGTTATAGAACATTGGTTAAGGATCAGTGGCTCTTTATACAAATCACATTTCTGTCACAAGTACATAAGGTAGTCTTGGGTAGGCCATTAGGGCATTGTCTTATATTGAGGAAGATCACTGGTCCATCTAGCTCAGTGTTGGTGATCTGTGTCTGGGAGCATCTCTCTAGTTCTAGCCCTACTTGAGAACTCCCTGATTATCTAATAGCCATGTGATAACTGGGGTGGCATAGTAGCCATCATTATTGTGCCCCAATGCCCCCCCCCCTGCAGTATGGAAATAATAATCCTGCTCTGCTTTAATAGGTGTGATACAAATGTGTGAGATCATTATACAGCGCACCCGCATCATACGCGGGTGCGCTTTACGCGGCTTGAGCATATGCGCTCAAGCCGTGTGGCACGCGCGGGGTGGAAGGGCGGGGCGTCCCATTCAATTGAATGGGCGCGTGCGCGCGTTGCACCCCACGCGCCGCCGTGCACGAGCCCTATTGTTTCCAATGGGGCTTGAGCATAGGCGGAAATCGCCTTACGCGGAGGGATCCGGAACAGATCCCCGCGTAAGGCGAGGACCCACTGTATATGGAAAATGACAATACCGTGCGCCCTCGCCTTATGCGGGGGATCCGTTCCGGATCCCTCCGCGTAAGGCGAATTCCGCCTATGCTCGAACCCCATTGGAAACAATGGGGCTCATGTGTGGCGGCGTGGCGGCACGGCTGCGCACAGGGCGCAACGGGCGCATGCGCCCATTCAATTGAATGGGACGCGCTGCCCCTTCCACCCCGTGCGCGCCCCGCGGCTTGAGCGCGTATGCTCAAGGCCGCGTATGGTGCGCCCACGTATGGCGTGGGCGCACTGTACAATAGTGCTACATGATTACTAAGTATTACTTCTATGGCTCATCATGTTGTAGTTGAAAAGTAAGTTTAGCATCTTGGCTGAATATTGAAATCTTTGATATTGGCCCTTCCCTAATATACCATTTCTGCCCTTTTCTTAGCCTTTTAAATATCTGAACATTGCAGTAATTTTTTCCGCTCCATCCCTCTGAAGATGGTGCATGTCCATTCTCTTTACTGCAACCATGCTGATGGATCTAATGATCATCATGGTATTCTGAAACATTCCTGCCTTTTCTTTATGTCATTTGGGATCAGACTGAAAACACATTTAAAATTTTCAGAAGATATTTAAGAATGTATTTTAAACCAGGGTTTAAATGATCTTGTATAATAATCATAAAGAGATTATCAAACTGTGTCCATCCACCAGAAAACTGGACGCTGCTGGACAGAATAGGTTCCTCCTGTGCCATGTGTTCCATATAATGGTTTGGAGTTTTGAAAGATCCTCCCTCCCTCCCAACCAACGTGAAGTATGTGAAGAGAAGAAATGGAAGACACGTTGTACAAGTAAAAATCCTCTGATGAGATGTTAGCTATCACTCACTGAGGCTATATGTGTTAAAGAACAGATTTGATATATTTTCTGATATTCATAGCAGATACATAATGCCTGATTGTATTCATTTTTTTGTGTAAAAAGCTGAATTGTGACATTGACATCTTACAAAAATGAAGTACATTGCACTGGCATTAAAAAAAACATGACACCAGTACTGATAATAGTGGGAAGACTGCAATGCCCAGAGCAGAGAAAAGTTTCCATCCCATTTTGTGTTGCAACTTTCTGTGAAACACTGTAATACTTCCTTAGTAACCAACCTATTTACATGCTAAGAACAGAAGCCAACATGAAGCCAGTCCAGTGTCCTTCCCATGGTTTTAATTATAGTATAATAATCATAATAAAATAATTACAATATAATGCATTTTCAAGCCAATAAAGACAATTTAACAGCCCCCTCCCCAATGTATTAAATGCAATAGCAGTGCTTGTGATAGTCCTGAGACACTGTGACAGTTATACAATATCATTCTGTGATGTCATGGTTCAACTTGAAAGGGAAAGCAACTGGGGAAAAAATAGTCTCTTCTTACATTAAAAAAAAAAAACCCTAAGGTCCAAAACACACTGCAGAAATAATCCAGTTTGAGACCACTTTAACTACCCTGGCTCTGTGCTAGGGAATCCTGTGAATTTTAGCTTATTATGGCACCAGAGCTCTCTCACAGAGAAAGCCAACTGCCTCACAAAACTACACTTCCCAGAATTCTCTAGCAGTGAGCCAGAACAATTAAAGTAGTTTCAAACTGGATTATTTCTGCAGTGTGTTTTGGATCTCAGTTTCCAAAGTTTGCTATTTCAGAATAAAATTACTGATAGCACAATTTAACTAATAATAATTTTTTACTGCTGGTTTTATAGATTTGTTTAATAATCACTTTTCCAAATGTTGATAAATGATTTAACACTCCTTATACATCATTTTAAAATTAAATTTATAACCTTTTAACCCCAAAAGGCATTCAAGACTCTCAGTAAACCTTCCTTAGATTCTCAATGCAAATTTACAGTACGTGATTATTGGTCTCCAATTCTGTTTCTGCAGTCACCACACTAAAACAGAAAACAGAGAGAGGACAGCTATTGGGGAAGACTGTGAACACATATTGGTTTCAAGTGTAGTATTCCTGCATAACATATAAAAGCTTGTATTAGGATTTAGAGACACTTAGGGAACATTCTTTGAGACTAAATTCAAATCCACCCTGTCATTAATTTCTAAATGAAATTTTCTGTCAAATAAAACTAAGAAGCATTTGTTACTTTCATGAGAATTTTCTACCTATTAATTAATTAAACTATTTATATCTTACTCTATATCACAAGATCTCAGGGTGGTGTGCAAGTGAAGCAATATAAACAGTTAAAAGAATTAAAAAAATATTAGTGGTACTTGCACTGGTAATCTCTCATTTAGATTTCTGCAGTGCGCTCTACATGGGGCTACCTTTGTACCAAGTTCGGAAGCTTCAGCTGGTTCAAAATACAGCAGCTAGATTGGTCACCAGAGCATCTAGGTCTGACCATATAACACCAATATTAAAATCTCTTCACTGGCTGCCGATTAGCTTCCGGACCCAAGTTACTTGAGGGAACACCTCTCCCTACACAATCCGCTCTGCACTCTCAGAACATCTGGGAAGAAATCATTAGACTACGTAAAAACCAGGTTAACAACAACTTCCCACAGAGCATTTTCTGTCATGGCCCCCAGTTATGGAACTGTTTTCCAGATGAGATCCGCCTATGACCACCTTAGATGCCTTCAAGAAAGCACTTAAGATTGATCTCTTCCAGTGAGCCTATCCATCAAACCTATTGTAAAATATCTCAGCTCTGTTAATACTTCATGTTTTTATGAAGAGTTAATTAATTGTATTGTATCGATGACAATGCTATTGTTTTATTGTATGTAGCTGATATGTTTTTACTGTTGAAATATTTTGATTGCTGTAATCCCACCTTGATATGCAGGGAGAGGTGGGAAATAGAAATAAAATTTATTATTATTATTATTATTATTATTATTATTATTATTACACACTAGCGTTTGCTAATGTCGAGGGGTGAGAAAAGTGTCACACGTATGAAATGTAAAAAAAACAACAATGATCCAGTCGTTAAAGCAAACATCACTATAACTTTTCGCTGTTCATTTTGCTCAGCTGCCACCAATTCCTCCTTCCCTCATTTTAAAGCATTATGTGGTTGACCATTAATCTGTTATGTACCAGACATGCTAATAAACAGAGAATCCGAGACAGCTAAGGATTTTATTAATATATCTACTGGTTTGGCTCCATCAGTTGCCCCTCGATTTCACAGCTCTCCAGGATTCAGTTTAGCCTTTCTCAGTTCAGTGACATATAGTTTGTTAAGCAACCTGATCCGCTTTTGATCTCTTTTGACTGTCAGCAAACCTCCTTGATGCAGTCATGTCAAGTTCTAACTTTCAGTAACTTTGTCATTCTACACTCCAAATGTTAGCACTTGCTGCAAGCCTTTAAAGCAATTTTCCCTCTTAAAGAGCATCCGGCAGATAGATTCATGGAAACAGCACAGAAAGATTTAAGTTTAAATGCTTTCTGTCATTCTGCACTGTTTTGGCGCACATATCCTTGTGCGTTCATACATGCACACATTACACCATCTTCAAATTATTGCTGTAATGTCTTCACTTTCAACAGATTTCAATTTATTTTAGGATTTTAACTTTGCAAACATACAAGTTTAATAAGAAGTGCATGTAAGGTGGCAGCTTTAGTCCAGCTACTTTCAGGCATTCTTAAATGTTAGTCCTGATGAGGTGCTGGAGAAGGTGCCAATAAGACAAACAGATGGGTCCTCAAAGTATCTCTGGAAGCCAGGTTGATTAAACTGAAACTGTCATATTTTGGCCACGTCATGAGAATGCTTGACTCATTAGAAATGACAATAATGCTAGGAAAGATGGAGCATATAGAAGAGAGAGAGGAAGACCACATGCTAGACAGATACTACACTGAATTAGAGAGGTCAGGGTCTTAAAGATATCTCATCCACAAGGTTGTCATGAGTGTGGGCCAACTAAAGGGCAGTTAGCAACAAACAAACATTGTCATTCTACTCTTGGTGCTTTAGAAGAGCCTAAATAGATTATTTTGCACCCAGTTACTGCCCTTCTTTCTTTCATTGTGTTCATATAGGATACTGTTCTCTGAGAACTCTTATTTTATTAGATATTGGAAACTGTCAGGGTGTGAGAAAAACTATGTGTGTGTGTACCCAATGGCTATATCTGATGATAGCCCTTTTGCGTTTTGCTAGTTTTATGACTCATGGATCTCGGTTAAAGAAAGGGGTGTGCCCCAACATTTGATTGTCCTAATGCATAATTTGTACTCAGGATAAAAGGTTACTGTTAGGACAAAATGCAATTGGCAAAGGAGGGGGGGGGTTCAGGCATTTTATCAGCCTATTTGTTTAATTTGTACACTGAACATATCATACATAAAGCAGAATTAGACTTGGAGGAGGAAAGTGTGGAAACTGAGGAAAGAACATTAACAAGACTAGAACTTTGAAGGGCAACTATGGTATGAAAAAAACTAGAGAAGACCATGAAGTGTAAATCTGTGTCAGTGAATATTAAAGTCAGGATTGTCCATGGCATTGTATTTCCCATTTCAGTGTATGGTTGTGAAAGTTGGACAGCGAGGAAAACTGATAGGAAGAAATCAAATCAAGCCTGACTTCTCCCTAGAAGACAAAATGACTGACCTGAGGCTGGTTACTTTGGCCATATCCTGAGAAGACATGACTAACTAGAAAAGACAATAATGCATTTGAAACTGGCTCCAGCCTCCTGAGCTGGACCCAGGATGCAAGATGGAGGCGGGGATTATTGTACACTAAATCGCTGCTGAACTGCTGGTTGCTATCACCTGGGTCCTAGCCACGTTCTGCCAGCAATTTTTAGAAGTCAGAAAGCTTTCCAGCTTCTAAAAAGAGCTCACGGTTCCCGACTGAGACCTGGCTGGGATCCAGGCTACTGGTGACTGGCAGTTTGGTGGTGATTTAGTGCACAATAATCCCCACCTACATCCCACATTAAAATGCTGAACAATAAGGTCCTTAGTAAAGTAGAAGAAAGTAGAAAAAGAGGATGGCTGCATTCCAGATGGATAGACTCAATCCAGGAAGCTACAGCCCTGAGTCTGCAAGACCTGAGCAGGGCTGTTGATGATAGGATGACTTGAATCACATCTCATTCATAGGGCTGCCATAGGTCAAAGCCAACTTGACAGCAGTTAACAATAGCAAGAAATATAGTTTACATATGTATAAGAAGAAAGCATCAGTTTATAAGAGCCAGTATGTTACAGTAGTTTGAGGATTGGACTAGGAGATCAGGGTTCAAATTCCATACGGTCATGTTAAGCCACTGGGTAACTTTGGGCAAGTCACACTTTCTCAGCCTCAAAAGAAGGCAAAGGCAAAGGCAAATCATCTATGAACAAATCTTGCAAAGAAACCTTATCAGAGTTTAGCCTTAGAGTAGCCATAAGTCAGAAATAATTTGAACTAGACATAACAACAGAAAAGATAGTTTACAGTCTTGCTTGGAAGAATAAATGTATGTATAAAAAGCTGTGCACTTCAATCATTGGAGATTATCATACTGAGGGTAAGGATGGGAGCAAAGTGGATTGCTCTTGTCCTTATCCCATCCCATTTATGCAATCGGGGCAAAGATGATTAATTGGGGAAGAAGATGAAGTGGCTTAAAAGGCACTGTATATACTGTAGTTGTCCCAAAATTAAACACTTAAACGTGTTGATTTTACTCCTGTTTGACCACTTTTACCAATTGCTTTAAAGGACATCTGTGTGTGTGTGTGTGGGGGGGGGTGAATGGAATTATTATAGTGGATTGGTGTGGTATCAGATGAAATGCACACTGAAGAAACATAAAGATATCTTACTGGATCTGTATAGCTGTATTTTGACTGGCTCAGAACTAACCCAGGTCAGCACCACCTACAAGAGATAATGCAGGACTGTTGTCAGGATCCCTCCTGTTACTTTTTGTGTCCCGATGACTCCAGTTCACTTTGACATAGGCTGTGGAATTGACTTGTAACAGTATTCTAAGTCTAGGATCACAGAGAATAACAATCTGCATTTCATGTAGACGGCTCATTTTTTATTCCAGTTAAAGTATGATTCCAGTTAATGTAATAGGACTATTGAACCCATCATGACTGCCAGTTGGTAGCCTCTTAGCATTGCCACCTAGAACTCTGCTAGAACTACTTGGTCATGAGTGTTGCACCCATATATTTCAGTAGCCTCTGCATACATTGCTGAAAGGGTTAAATGACTGAAACATTGCAGCATGCAGACTCCTAAACCTAAACCATATGGGAAATAAAGCCAGGATTTCAGTCAATCTGTGAGTCATGTTTTACTATCCTTAAAATTCCAAACAAGGAGCTGTCTGTACAAGCTTTTGAAGCTCCAACAGTCCTTACCAAAGACCTAACAATACCAAATAAATAAATAAAAGAAAATTGAGAGGTCTTTCTCTTTTGATGGGAAAGTGTGTCATTCAGATAAATCTGGCTTCATTTCTTTGCATTAAATTCTATGCTCCCTTTAAAGTCACTGACGGCAAGTATTTCTATATGATTTTGAGGTAATTTGATAAGATGGGAGTTATCTCTTTCAAGAAATATTTAGAAAATCGCATTGCTAATAGTTTTCTAAAAATCAATGGGGAGAGGGTCTTACAAAGTATTAAATGTGAGCAGGATTCAGTTTTCCTCTTTCTTTAATAACATAGCAGATTCCTAAAATTTAAAGGAACAAATTTTGATATAGAATATATGTGGAAATATTCAAAGATATAGCCATGTCAGTCTGTAGAATCAGTATGCAGAGAGATCTTGTAGCACCTTTGAGACTAACTGGAAGAAGTTGGCAGCATGAGCTTTCCTAGATATAAGCCTACTTCCTCAGATCTATGTAGTGGAGTGGAAACCAGGGACAGAAATACATATGCCATTGCTATGTGAGAATGTCAGTTCAAATTCAAAATCCTTTGTGTATGGAAATGAAGTAGCAAGTCCAGTTTTAACATTGAACAAAGACATTGTGAACTGGCAAATGGGTATAGAAATGAAGAGGCAAGACTAGTTTGCCAATGGAAACTAGCCTGTACATGAAGAGAATAGTTGAGTGTAGGATGCCCCCCTTACGATGGGGTCAGATAATGTTGAAATGTGTATAGTTAGTAAGGAAGCCATTATCCCTGTTCAATCCATTTGAATTAACATATTCACATATCAAAGGCATATATATGTCTGCCCCTGGTTTCCACTCCACTGTATGCATCTGAGGAAGGAGACTGAAGTCTACGAAAGCTCATGCTGCCAACTTGTTTATTTCAGTTAATCTCAAAGGTGCCACAAGATCTCTCTGCATACTGATTCTATAGACATACATGGCTATATCTTTGAATGCAGCTCTGTGTGCGAGCTTCCCCCCCCCCCGTTTTTTCATTGGTGCTGAGAAAGTACATCAGTTTTGCTAGTAGAGACAACAGAAGTTAGAGACCACATGGGCTATCAAAACAAGTTTGTGTTAAATTGGAGCTCCTGCATTTGCTGTGAAATTGACTTAACATAGCATTTGTTTAGGCACTGAGCCTATAAACACTTGGATGTATTTTTAACTTTGTAACCATGAATGGTCTCATTGATGTCAAGAACATTCACATGGTACTGTAGTTAAGCATGTTTACAAGTGTGTGTGATCTAAGCCTCAGCAAATTACTGTAGCTGAGTATCTCATGCCACAAAGTTTAGAAACATCATTTGTGCTCTATGATTTGCATAAGTTGTGTGTGTTTTGAAAGCCTATCCTTCTGAGACAGATGGTGTATTTGTATGTTAGTTTCCTACCAACAAATTAATAGTTATTTCAGTTAACTTTTCACAAATTGTTCAGCTATTACCCAACCAATGTGGTATAATAGTTTGAATGTTGGACTATCACTGTGGAGACCAAGGATCAAATCCCAACTCAGCCATGAAAACCCACTGAATAAACTTGGGCAAGTTATACTCTCTCAGCCTCTCTCTCTTTGTGTCTGAAGGCAAACCTTCTCTGAACAAATCTTGTCAAGAACAACCTGTAATAGGCTCACTTTACTGTCACTGTAAGGCAGAAATTACTTGGATGCACGCAACAACAGCAACAGCAAGGTCCTGCCCATCAGTTTGACCCCACTGCTGCCAGTGGAATGCAACCTATTTTGTTTTAACTAGGAATTCTGAGTAGTCTGTTTAATGTTAATTCCTTTAGATACATTTATGAAATACTGCATTTTCAAAATTATATCCTTGTTCATTTTATGATTGTAGAAAATTAAAACATGTACTGTACAGTAAATAGCTAGTATACATTCTTTTGAAGAATTTTGTTTTTAAAAAGCAACCCCAGTTTTTGGGGGAAAATGTTATGAAGTCTGATAAAGTCCCATCAGGACAAGACATTGATTTTGCTCCCTTGAGATTTTATTGTAATCTGTCTTCTAACAAAAAGTTAAGAGGAACACATTAATAATGATGATTGGCTGCATTTGAACAATGAGTTTAAAACCATGATTGAAATTTTGAACAATGAGTTTAAAAACAGTGAACCAGGAGTGAAATTAGCAGCTTAACAGCAGTTAAAAACAGTATTTAAAGTTGCTTTTCATGGATTTTTCATTTAACTATTATTATTTATTTTTTTATGTGAAGTTCAAATTTCAGCATAAGAACCGAATTCTGTACATTGGTGACCTGATGAATTCTGTAAATTGCTGGCAATTTACAGGATGAACAACACGGTCTGAACCATTTTCCCTGGGTACAACTTTAAATATAATGACCTAAATTCAGTTGCTAGTCCCAGCTACAGTAACCCACTGAATGCTTTGCTAAATGGGTAAACCAGTGGCTCAATAGCAATACTGTAGCTGAGATTAGCAATTGGACTTAAATTAATGGCTAACAAACCTGGAGAGCCTTTTCATTTTTCCTTCCATTCTTTTGCTGTCCTCTGTGGCCAGTTTAGCTTGCCAGGCATAGAAAAAGATACATGTTTCTGGATCATAAGAATATAGTGTCAAGTAAAGAGTGTTACTTGTACTTTTCCTACAAGTAACTCATTTGAGAAGAAAAGAGTATATGTGTGTAAAACAAAGTTTCATAATGGAATTGGGACATGAGCTTAGACCATTAAATTGAGATGTCATCTTATGTGACAATTTAGGATTCTCCCACATTTAGATGTTGTTAAATTCTTCTCAAAACCAAAATGAAACACAATGTTCAGCCACATTTGTATTAAAGTCAATCTTTCAGACCAAGTGTTTTCCTATTATTTTGAATTGGGTACTCAAGTCTAAATGTTCATGAAGCTGCAACTGTGCACAAAGAAGCATGTATCGGAGTGGCATCTTTTATGAGGGAAGCCAGGTACATTTGTCAAGTGACATGCAAGTGAATTAGCCTAACCTCATTCTTCTCTCCAATCTATACAATCTGTCCCATTCTGCCCTTGATGATGTTTAGTCAAGCTAAAGTGACACTGACTGTGCAGTCCAAGACAGACCTGATAGCAATGTATCTTATGTTGGTTTTGCATGGTCCAGACAATCATTACAGGTCATTCTTGGTTTGCTGGAGCCAGCAGGTCATAGGATCAGACTGTAAGTGAAAATAAAGGGGTGGGGGGAAGAGGTAGTTTGTAATTAATAGCATTGTAATCCAAAATTGTTACTTCAATTTGCAGCATGTGAGACAGAAGCAGGCAAAGTTTGCCAGTTTTCTTTGGAAGAGCACATTCAACCCTTTAAAGACAACATGGAGAAATTCATTAGTCAAGGTAAATAATGACATGTCTTTTAACCTTTTCAAGTTTTATCAAAAGAAGGTTATAGAAACAATGTTTAGACATGGTGAGTAAAGAGTCTATTTATTTTGGAACCGTAGAAATGTGCAGATTAGCTTCATCAGATAGTCTTTCATTTCAAAACAGCTTTACCTGTGTGGTGTTCCATTTCTGAATGATAGTAGATGCAGTTGTCAGCTTTTAACTACAAACTAGAAAACAAATTACCAGCATTTGGTTCTTGACAGTTTCATAAAACTGGGAGCTGGAGCTTTGCTTTGACTTGTCTCCAAAGACATGGCTGCATTTTTTAAAGTACCAAAAATATGGTATGCTGAGGACTTCTGGTTTATTTCACTTGCAAATTGCCTTTGAAATGCCACATGTTTTGGAAACAAAATCTAAAGAATTCTGTAAAATGCTTGGGTCACATTCACAGAAAGTGCCACAAATGTGGACTTACAGCCCATGGATCACTTCTCACTTCAATTTTAGTATTTTATTTTTTCCCGCTTGGAAACTGGCCAGAAAAACTGAAAGTCAGGCTTACATGTCCTGCAGTATTGAATATGCCTTTTTATTGTGCTTTTCTCTTCCTGGTGGATGGATGGATAGAAACAGAATATTCTTGTTACTATGATTGCTATTGTTATTATGAGTTGAGCCTTCTGCTTTGAAAGTGAGATAGAAATACTGTGGTTCCCTTCAGTGATAGCCTCTCATTGAACATGAAACAGAGGTGCCTATATTTTTCTCTATCAAGGCTCACCTATAAGCTTTGGAACTAGGGATGTAATTCTTGCTAATTTCATTTTTGAAAGAAGCAATGATAAATTTAAGCTTTTTTTCCCCCTGCTGAAAGATTGTATGTATTCTGCACAAATTCACACATTTTTCCCATGCAGAAAACAGCATTGTCAGCACAGAAAATATTTTTACACATTAATATGATTTTCTGTGCAGAAATTATGTCTTGTGCCATAAATACTGTAGTTAGTTACTTAAAGGTAAAGGTAGTCCCTTGAAATGAATGTTGAGTCATAACCAATTGTAGAGGGCTCATCTCTGTTTCTAAGCTGAAGAGCCGCTGTTGTCCGAGGACTGCTCAGGTGGTCATGTGGCCAGCATGACTGCACCAAATGATGTTACCTTCCCATTGTAGCGGTACCTATTTATCTACTTGCATTTGTATGCTTTTGAACTGCTACTGTTAGTTACTTACTCTGCACAAAAATTACTAATTTTTATGTAGAAAAAACTTTGTACATAAGATATGCTGTTCCAAAAAAAATCATGCAAATTTTGGGCAAAATGAGATTCAAAGTGCAAAGATTCTCATCAGTCCAAATTTCTCTTCATCGTGGTTTCACAACACTTGAGAAACAGATTTTTGATAATTTTCATAATATTTCAAACTCCTATCCCTATTTGGAGCATTTTGAAAGTCTGCATCAGTAAATAATAAATATTAAATAAAATAAAGGAAATAAGAGGTGAGCTTCCAGAGTTTTTGAATTATTATCTGTCTTGTTTCCAAAATCTAGAGTTGTAAAGAACTGTACAGCTGGATCTTATCATATCCTCCAATTTGTATCTTAAAGGTCTTTCTGATACATGGCAGTATCAGAATGCAAGGTCTGCTTATTTCTGGGGAAAATTCATGATTGTGTACAACTTTTAATATGTATGCATTCTGTGCATTTTTCAAATATGTTTTTTGCTCTTACCAAAATTTATTTATGCACTTTCTGTTGATTTTCTTTAGTACATACATTTTGAATGTATTTTTGTTGTGTGAATTGCATGATAAGCACAATAGTGTACCGATTGCAAATTACATTCAGATCTGAGAGGTGAGAATTCAGCAAATTCTGGTCATAAAGCTAATCTCCTATGCCTGTCTGAATCTAAACTGAAGGGAAATTCTTTTCCCCACTGAAAGTATCACTGTAGGCCCTTAACTGTTCCAAATGTACTTTCCATTACCAAACCCACTTACCCCTTCTCCTAACTTACTATTTAAGCTTCCCTTTGCTCTGTAGCCATAGCATGCTGATTTTCTTTGTTTACTATGACACAGTGGATATTCTTCCTAAGGCTATTGCAGTAGCAGTAGCCCTTGAGCACCTAGCTCTCCAATAGTTCCTTATGCTTTGTCCCATCACCATCTAACATGTCAGACAAACAGAGAAATATAGGAAATGCCTCCATCCTCTCATCTGTCTAGTCATTCCTGCCACCATTGTTACCACTTCAGAAGTTTCTTGGCATGGGGTCAGCTGAATTTTTCTGAGGCTGCAAATTACCTTAGAAAAACCTTCTTAATTCTGCCAGTTTGTGGTGGCAGGGGAAGTTACATCATTTCTGATTATTTTAAGAGAGCTTACCCATTTGTAATCAGGAGACGTAAATATACTAGGAAATTGGTGTTGGAATGAACTGTAAAATTCATGGTGTTGGAATGAAATGTAAAATAGACCAGGAAACAGCTAGAAGATAAAGAAACTGTTAACTTAAATAAATATTTTTTAACACTGAATTACTTACCATATATACTTGACTATAAATCAAGAAATATATGCCCCAAAATTGACCCTAAAATCCTGGATCAACTTATACACTATACACTAGTACTGCTCAGAAAGGTCCTAAAACAAGCAAGCCTGATGCCCGTGTCCCCCCCCCTCTCTCTCTCTGTGTGTGTGTAAGAGATTTCCAGTCTGATCTGGAAGCCTCCTCTTCCCAGGGTAGAAAACCCCCATTTAACGCCACTTGCTTCTCTTCCTAGTCCAATATGCAAAAAACTCACATTTTTCCCCTTTTCAATCTCATGTTAAAACTTCTCCTCCAGTACCTGGGAATTGGTGTTAGGTGGTTGGGAGACATCCAGAGAAAGAGAAGGAGGGACGGAAGTGATATTTCCCCCTTTCCATCCTACATTATAGCCCCCGAAGTTTTACCCTTGACTTATCCACGGGTCATATCAAAATCCATGATTTTGACCCTGACACCTTCCCTCAACTTATACATGAGTTCGACTTGTACATGAATATATATGACATCTCCAAACAATATGCCCTTGAAGTGGAGAAATTGTGATGAAGGAATATTCCCAACCACTTTTTGTCAAGATAGTGTGAATATGTGTACATGAACCTTCACAGCAGGAATAGGAATCAACTCCCATAGTTTTGAATTAACATAGTTTATGATGAGAAATTTTGGGAGTCTCAGTTCAACAGTTCCTGGAGAAAGTGTGACCCCTACTCCACCCTTTAAGAGTGAATTATAGGTAAGTGAGCTTACCAGTCATTCTATGATTCTCCTCTACAAATACCCTCTTGGCTGATTTTCCCTGCTGGAATTACTTCAGAACTTGGTTGGGAAAGGAGAAAAAAATCAAGTTACCATGAAGTAGTGGGACAATGAACAATGAATTAGCAGAGGGAAGGATTACACACTACTTTCATCTCCACTGCCTTACAAGAAAACTAGAGAGCTGACCATACTTTTTTTTTTAACTATAGGACAAAATTTAGCACAGAAGAGATGGATGTGTGTGTGTGTGGGGGGGTGGAACTCTTTGGTTCAGTTCTGAAAGGCAATATAAAATCTTTTTTGTTTTTATTTAACTGAAATTAATTCACACTTGAAAGAGTTCATGCAGTATTGCTCTTTCCTGCTCAGTTTTTGACAGCCTTTTGATCTCAATAGTTTTTCTAAAAGCTTTTGTTGTTTATGTAGCCATAATCAATGAGTTGTTTCAGCTAGATGGCACACACAAAGATAATTTCGGAGGAAAAGAAGGGTAATTTTTGACACCTCTGATGATTTGTATGTTTATATAGGGTGTGTTCTGGGGAAAATAAGATGGAATTCAAACATTTTCTGAACTTCAGTTCCTTGCAATTAACATTGTAGGGTAAACTGTGTTTCAGTATGCAATATGTAGTTCATGGATTAAATATTTCTTTCATTTTCTTAGTCAAGCTGTTTATTTGCATATCTGAACTTTTCTTTGAAAGTGGATTTTCTGCATCACTCTTTACATTCCTGCAGGATCTCTCCCTATTTATACAGCTAGAAGTAAATGTGTAAAAATAATCTCGACATTAAATATTTTCCAGTACATTAGGAACAAAGGCCCGGTCCAGATGGGCCGGAAAGGACACCCTTGTCAAGTGCGAGGGGTGCCTCGGAGTGGCCCTTCCAGATGCCCTGCAACCCTTGCACGTGACGGGGGCATCAAAATGGCGGTGCCCTGTACACATGGGCGCCGCCATTGTTATGCAAGAGCCGTGTGGCATCCACATGGCACCGCATGGCACTTGCGTAATGAGTGTGCCAGTGCTGCACTCGTTACACCGTCACCATGGTGTAGAAAGAACCCACTTTTTGCTACCCCCCTAAGTTGACTTGTTTGCTGCCTTTGAAAGCTATAAAATTTCAGTGTGTTTTTCTCTTCTTGGCAAGGAGCAGAGGACATGTGCCCTTGTTCCACATTGATTTTGGGAATTTTCTTCATTGCCTTATGAGATTCAACTTTAACATGCTCAGATATATGTGACTGATAAATATATGTTCTGCCAAGATTAGATATTGTAAGAAATGCAATAAAGAAACATAAGTAACATGGGGAGGATTTTTAAACACCTACCTACTAACAGACACATTGGTTGATACATCAGTAATATTTTGGCAATTCTGTTTGGAAATCAATATCCATTTCTATACAGAAGAATGAGTAAGGAATGAATAGAAGTAGAAAATCTACAATATACATTGTTATCTATCAAAGCATTAAATAATTTCATTATAATAGTAACTATTTAGATTTGACAAGTATTTGTTATGGTAATTTTAAATGTATATTTTATTAGGTGTTTGAATTACAATATGAGATGTATGGTATCTGACTAGATTTTACTCAATAAGCATTTGTTCATGCTTGCTAGAAGAGCAAGGAATATCAAAAACAGTCCCATACAAATGTAAGAGTTCTGTTAGATATTGATGATTCAACTCCTTATGTTATCAGAATCAAAACAAATTCATAAACTGGTGGGGCTAGGCTTCAAATATGGTGTGCTTCACATGGGGTTTCAAGTGTACAGTCTGAGGGGGAAGTCATTTTGACAACCTGCACACAGGAATTGTGGTACACTTATCTGTCTTCAACCCATATTCAAAATAAAAAGTGATTCCAAACCCTACGTCATAAATTGGTGAATTAAGAATATAAAAAACAATACTTCAGTGCTCTTGGACCTTTCCTATTAGATCATAACTACCTAAACAATCTAAGGATTCTGACATCACACCTCATTGGCATTACCCCGATAGCAACAAAGCAAAGATCTGATCATGCTTGTACATTTTGTCTTGGTCAGTTATGCACATTCCCTTTGTGTGTATGTGTGTGTGTGTGTGTGTGTGTGTGTGTGTGTGCATATTTCCAAGTATGCAGAAAAATCTGCTTTTAATTGACTAATTCATATTAAAGGACAACCAAAATGTTTTTTTCAGGGCCATTGAGAAAGGTTTTTTAAAAAAATACTCAAATGGTATCATCCAGCAGTGCCATTTCTCCACAAGGCAAGTGTAACGGGAGATTTTGATTTCATTCATCTGGATTGTGCATCTGACATGAATAATTGCCTGTATTTCCTTCTATGGCCAAATGATGCTGGCAGAATGGGAATAGGAAATATATGACAGACTTCAAAGGCTCCGGTTTTGTGCCCTGTAGTACCTGACATCCTAGCTAGGTTGCAGTAAGCACGAGGATACTCTTGATAATCAGCATTACATATCATTGCTGTTGAGATCCCACTCTGATCCTGAATTGTTCATGTTGCTCAACTTCCCTCTGCAATTTGCCATGAGTCATGTCAAAGGCACTGATTTTGACAGATGAGGAAACGGGGCAACACTTGGAAGTGATTCATAAACGGAGTCTTCGGAAATTGGGGAAATATCTCCATTAGACTCTAAATGAAAAATGTAGAGTGTAAATGCCAATATTGTGCAGTATTTAAAAAAGGCATTGTGGACATACAAAACAAGCTTCAGAATGTAGCCAAGCAGATGAAAAGATTCTTGTCATCTTCCATCTTGGATTTCTCAAATGTGATCTATATTCAATTATACTGAGAAGTTGTTATATTCCCTTAAGAGTGAATAGGAGATTAAGGGTTTTTTTTTGTTGTTGTTGTTTGTTTGGTTTTTTGCTGTTGCCTTTTACAGTATTTTGGCTGTGATTCAGCTGAAATGGCTTGAATTACTGAGAAGGCTTCAGGATAGACAGTGGCCTGTAACAGTAATAACAAGCAGCTATCACTGGATCAAGAGTGGAAACTAAGAATAATGCTAAAAGAGAAATTTGAGAATACAGTTTCAAACAGCTTTTGATTCCCTGTAGCAATTTTTTTTCTCCCTGTAGCCTTGGAGACTCCCAATTCATGGCAAGTAAGTAACCTTCTGCCAGGACCTATCTGAAGTGTGTTCTTGCACCCAGGCACCAAGATCTCAAATGTTTTTAGGTCCCAAATGTATCTCCCACTGTCACTTTGTCCCAGAAACCTTAAACTTTCATAAACTTAGAAGCTAGCATTTCTGTCTTTTGGACTAGTAGACAGACAATGCAAACACTATCCAGCAGAGACATGATTGAGAGAATGAAGTATGTTTCTTCTTGATTTCTTAAGCAACTTCAGCAGCATAAAGGCAGGTGTAAAATCAAGGTTTGCCAATTCTTCAGATATCTTTTGATATCAGAGCAATTGTTAACCAATGGCCCTTTGCTCTCTTAAATAATCCAGGTTGAAGAATCCTTAGTTCTCTGGACATTTTGACCTGCTTTCATAGTCTACAGTTTATAGAGGATGAAATATTTATCATCCTTGATCAAGCATTGACATAGAAGTGCATCCAGAACTTAGTTACCAGCTAGAATCATAGACTCAGTGTTGACGTTTTCCTTGATTAGTGCCTCTGTTTTAAGTTCCAGTCATGTTGGCTATAATCTCTTTTTTTTGCCTGTGATTCATGCTAGTATAGCTCAGTTTACTTCCACCGTGAAGACTTTATCTGACCATACTTTTTTTAAATGGAACTGTGAAAAAGATCTGCAGGCATGCAGCACTGCATCTTCTCTTGTTAAGAAACGAGTCATCTGTTCACCAGAAGTGTAATGGTAATCAGTGTTCCATTGCAATTGGGGGGGGGGGGGGCTGTGGACCCTCCAGAAGTTGTTGGACACTAATCACCATTATCCTCAGTTAGTATGGCCAGTGTTTAAGGATTATGAGTGTCACAGCCCAACAGCACCTGACAGGCCATGGATTTCTCACCCTCATTTTATACCTTTGTATCTAGCTAGCTGGTAGCTAGGTAGCTAGCTATGGTTTTTTTGTAGATGTGTTTTGCTGTAACAGTGGGAATTGCTATTATTTAATTTTACTTACCTTTTCCATGCTTAAGCAAAGCAATAAAGAATCTGTTAATAATTTCTGAACATTTTACAAGTTCTCAGCCTGTTTTTGCCAATTGAACCATTAACAAACAGTTCTTCAGTAATGCTGCTGTGCTAATTAAAAACATTAATGAAATATTTGGTTTCATCATAATCAGAGGCTAGAGTACTTTATATTCTATTCATGGCTTGGCTTCCATAGTCTTGGCTTCGACATGTTTTAGGAAAGGAAGTCACCTTGTTTACCCTCCTCATTACATTTGATTTGTCAGCTTTTCCATTGTTAAAATGGTATCCTTACCCCGACAAGTCTTAGCACTTTCCAGTACAGTACCAAGCTTTTTTAGGCTGGTTGAGGAGAGCCCCTTTTCATCCTATAGTAACTTCCATTTTTGATGTTGTAACTCAAAATGGAATCAGTTCCTTGTCTAGAATGTATGTAGATTCATGCTATAATCTAAATTAATCTTGGTACAGATACTGTGGTTGTCCCACCCCCTTTTTTTACATGCTAGTAATATTTTTTCCAGAATTTTTCTATTTCTATATAAGTACTTCAATTATATATTGTTCCACGTTATGCTTTCCAACATTATTATTTTACTAAAGGTAAAATCCAGTGACTCTGAAAATGAAATTAATTGATGAACTGTTCCCTGTGGCTTTCAATAAGTCATTTATTGATCAGTAATTTGAATTGTCCACAAAAGTTTTTCCCCAGCAAATCTGGGTCATTTCTAGGTCTAAACTATATATATTTTTATCTGCAAGTGCCTGAGAATATATTGGACCCAAAGTTTGCTTCTGTGTTCTCGTGACTTATGTGGAGCAGGGAAGAGAAGGGTTGTTTTTTACCAACTCCTCTTCCCTTGCAACCTCCAGCATCACTTCCCTAGCTATTTGGAAGGATTTTCAATGCATATTTCAAAGACACGTGGGCATGAGGCAGGGACATTATAAACTTCCTCTGTTCGTCTGCCACCACTGAAAATGCTCCTGTGAACTTTTTAGCTCTGTAAATTTGATGACATTTTTAAAAGCTGTCTTTGGCCTGTGAGAAACACTGCATCAAGTAGCAATAGCAGTAGCACGTACATTCCTATACCACTTATCAGTGCACATAAGCACTCCCTAAAAATTTACAATGTGTAAACTAATTGCTCCCAACAAGATGGATATTCATTGTAGCAATGAGTATCACTGTAGTATCAGCATTTAACCACCGCACCACCAGGGCTTACTTTGTTTCAAAATTCCCTCAGTATTTCACTATTGTATCGCATATGATGTGAACAGCTTCATTATGATGATACAACCAAATACTTCTTAGTATTTATTTATTAAAATATTTATAGTCCACCCTATATCCAATGATCTCAGGGCAACAGGACATTAAAGATATTAAACGTAAAGATATTAAACAGGATATTAAAGATATTATTTGGCTTTTTCTGTTACTGTCTTTTTACAGAACATGCCTCAAATTCCATGCTGTAGTTACTATTTTTAGTCATCTTCATCTCTTTTGGTTTTTTAACCTTATCAATAAGTCTTTCAAAAAATAAAATTAACAGTGTGATGTTGAAGATTTAAAAATTAGATCTGAGCCCTATGTTCTGGGATAAAAAAGCCTTTGGAATTGTGTCACCTGAACATGAAAGGACAAGGGGAGGAGAAAAAATGCAGCCACTTGATTCATCGGGCAGGCCGTGTTGCCGCTGGGTGCTTTGCCGCTGCAAGGCTGCGAATGGGCTTGGTCGCACCCCAGTGTGCCTTGCTGGGGTGCTCAGGCCTGGGATTGGTGGCCAGGGTGGAAATCGGAGGGACATCTGCCTCCCGATGCCTCTCCGGGAGGCGTCAGGTCCCTCTCTATGGTCTCCCCGGGACCTCCAGGGCGGCTAATTCGTCAACTGGCCTTGGGGACGGGGCGACTTCCCTCCTGGCTCCTCCCACATATTGGCTTATTTAAGGCCACGCGGCTTCCTACTTGGAGCCATTTTGCTGCTCGCTGCTATTGCTGCTCGGTGCCATCTGCTGCTTGGTTCACCCACCCACCTTCCCTTGGGTGTGTGGTTTTTCATGTCACAACTTCAGGGGCGGCAGCATAGGTCGTGGATCTGGTGGGCGTGGTTTCCAGGGCTGCATAGCACTGGTTCGGGAATCCCTTTGGGACACGGGAATGCTGAGGGCATGCGTTGTGGCCATGGCAGGGGCCACAGCATGACAGCGTCTCCTGGTGACTAGGGGCTTGATTAAATAGATGTGATCGGATGGTTGCATGGACGGATATATGGCGTTCCCTTAGTCGTTACCAGGTATTATGGTTCATCATACAACAGCGGGTTGTATGATGATCCAGATCCAGACCTCATGCCTTGGGCCAACCCTACTTTGCTAGCTGGTTGCTTAATAAAGTTGTGACCTTTCCTCCATGTTGCTGGCCTCCCAGGCAACTTACTCTAATACTCTACTATCTTGGCTGCCTCATGATAGTGCTTTGCATGTGTTCAGTCATTTGTTTCCATGTGTTTGTGAGTAATCATTGACCATTAATTTGGAATTCTGATATCGTCTTTAGCATCATGTTCCATATCCAGTGTTATGCAACTGGTGTTTGACTCATGCCATGGACATTTCTGCCATGTGTTCTCTTTCTTAGCCTCCCGCTTATCTCCTGACTGCTCCAGAAGGTCCCCAAAGGGTGTGGATCTCTCTTTCTATAAAAGAACATTTTAATAGTTTGGTCTGTTCTGCCTGGATGACAGTTTTGTAATGTAACATTTTAGTACTTTCAGAAAATAATTTGGGCAGCATCTGTCCCATTTTTAATGGTTACACACTGGAAGTGTAAGATTTTATAAACCACTTAAGCAGGCAAAATGGTAAAGGTTTGCAGCCTGTTCAAATGATCCAATTGGAACAAGGTGATCCTGGCAGAGAATTTGTGGATGGCTTTGTTTTCTGCAATATATTCTAACTCTCCATTCTGCACCAGTAAATGACTAAGCAATCACAGACCTTTAGCAATGTACATAAGCTGCTTGGAGACAGCTGCATATTACACATAAGAGTACAATTTAACATTTTTAATTGAGAAATATTTAATCTAAGATAAATTGCAGCTACACTTCAGAAAAAAGTTATCAGATGACTTCACTTTGTTGTGTTCTACTCCACTCCAATCATAATTCATTTTAATTTTACATTTCAGTGGGGTTTTTTTAATAAATGGCTATGAAGTTCATTTTTTTTTTTTGTTTCACCTGCTCTCATACCTAATTCCCAGAGTTGTCTTCAGTGAATTTAACATATGCCATCACTAAAATGCAAGTGACATGAAAGCATTGGAGTCAGTGTCATCACATGTTGTGCCTGCATTGGCAAAAAAAAGTTGCACTAGTTAAGGAGGAAAATGTCCCCCACTTCATTAATTCTAAGTGTGAAGGAACTGTGTAGAAGGAAGCATCCGTATGGACCCCAAAACATCTCTCATTTCTGTGCATTGCACAAGCTGGACTGGTTTTTTGTTGTTATTGTTGCATTCTTCTTATGAGTTGTTTTTAGCACAAAATTTAATTTGATTCCTTCTCTCTTCCCTGCTTCATAATCTCCATTCCAGATATTAGGCATACCTATGGTCAGCAGTAACAAGTCTTCACCCAAAATGTTTTCCAGTGATGAATTTCTGTGACTGATTATTTTTTAATTGAGAAAAACAAAAACTACACAGTGAGAATAAATCAGACCACAGAAACATGTTAGGCGGAAGGAAAGTGGCTCTAAAAACTTGCAGGAAATTTTCTTGGGGCAATGTGTAGATCTTTTCAAGAAAATAACATTTATAAAAGATTCCATTCAAGATCACCATATATAATAAAATGTTTGTTTTATAGAAAGTGCTGAGAACAGGCACAAGCCTATTAACTTCAGAACCCTAGAAGGAACCTGCTGTAAGATCCCACTGGCTGGGTTTCCTCTGGAAGTTGAGGATTTCTTTTGGGATTACATGGGTTTGTTGTTATACACTCACATGCTGTTGTAAATGTTTGGCTGGTGCCTAGCTGGCCAGCTAGAACAAACTAGAAGTGCTACAACTATGTCAAAACAGAGTTTTTATTGTGCATGCAGATTTGATCAAGATCACATTTGTACTGATCACAAATGAGATTGTAGCAGATTAGGTCTTTTGCACAATCTCAGAGGTGCTACAAGACCCCTTTGCATATTGCTCTAAATGAGTTCAGTTTAGGAAAACAGATATCAAAAGAATATGAAATACCCATTAATACAATGCAAAATAGCCACAAAATATATATTTTTTCTTCAAGGCTGAGAAACCAGTGAATTCACTGAAAACACAACAAACTGCATAACTGCCACATTTTCATAACACCAACATCCAATAAAAATACCACTTTTGGTAAATTCTCTGGAAGTTGTGATATTCTAGTGATTTTCCCCTACTTCTACTGCATTGATTATTGCAACAAGTAAGAATTCACATTTCTTTACGGTGGGTGTAATCAAAACACTTTCATTCAGTTCATCCAATCGTATGCCTATAAAAAATTCACACACATCCACCATTCTTGAAATTCTATATATTGATATTGATATAAATGAGAGGGATGAAACTGTGGAAGGCTTAGTGGTCTGCTTTAGTCACCTAGTAGACATGGAGGGCCACACCCGTCCATTTGCAGCTGCTCCTGCCAAAAAGACAATAATTTTTTTTAAATCAGTTTTGCCCTCAAATGACCTCTGGGGGCCTTTTCAGAATGTTTCGGGGGCATCCCGAAGTTTCTTTTTTTAACAACACAAAATGAGTAAAAGTCATTTTCTCTTCCCATCCCATTTCAAAAGCCTTCGCTTGGGCTTAATTGGATGCAAAAATTGTTTTGAATCCACAAGAGGCTTTGGATACCTACAAAAATGGTAGAAATGCTCTCCACACACTGCTAAAGTGCATTTGGGGGCAAAAAATTTTTTTATCCCTGGGAAGACCATGGGGGCCATATGCAGCCCATAGGCTGCACTTCGCTCATTTCTGACATGGACAGATGTATACATAGTAGAAACAGATAACCCATTCTGACCTATTCTCAGCATACATTGTATGAGGATGAGGGCACTCTCCATCATCCCTTCACTGTTCTCATGGCATAGAATCATAGAATCATAATGCTGGAAGAGACTTCAAGGGCCAATCAGTTCCAATCCTCTGCCATACAGGTATACACAGTCAAAGCACTCCTGACAGATGGTCATCCAGCCTCTGTTTAAAAACCTCCAAAGAAGGAGAGACCACCACTCTCCAAGGCAGTGTGTTTCACTGTCAAACAGCTCTTTGTCAGGAATTTATTCCCAATGTTTAGGTGGAATCCCCCATATTAGCAAGAATTCTGGAAAATCAGGGGTTGTGCTCAAATAGGAAATGGGTGGGGCTAGGTGCTTCCCTGTCCTTGTGTTGAACAAATGTTTTGAGTAACATTTAGAGAGACACGAGAAGAATGAGGCATAATGTCTTGGGCAAGGAAGCTCCCAAAGTGTTTGATAAAATGTATTTGCTTTGAAAATGTTCTTTACATCTGATTCGGAGATTTGCCTAACTTACTGTTTTGGTGAAAGTGCTCACCTCCTGTAAATTCATTTGTTTTTCATGGTAAAGACTTTTAATCTGTATTAAACCTCTTTTTGAAGTGACCATTAGTGTGTATTATAATTTTCAGGTAAAGCCTAAATGCACAATTTTGGTGCTCATCTAAAAATCAGCATACAGTTCTTTTCCAGAAATAGTTACAATGAGAACATTACTTCTTAAAGTAGTAAAAGACACATGCATTTTTGTGTATAACTTTATTTTCTGTTTTATTGTTCAGCTAAAATTGATCATGAAATGGAAGAGAAATCCCTAGCAGAGACACATAAAAGGTGAGTTGAATAAGCGTAATATGGATGTTGTCCATCAATATTATCAAAGCTTATTTTGTGAAACAAGTGGGGTCTTAAAGAGCAAATTATTTTTAATCACAGTTTATTGGAGATTTCTGAATACCCTTTGCTCTTAAATAGTGGGCTCTTAAACCTAGAAAAGTTCAAGCTTGTCCTGAAATTAACTCAATACCACCAAAAACAAGTAAAATAAATCATCCAGGACTTTGCATAACATTGTGAGTCTTCTTCCACAGAGTAAAAACAGATGCGCATAATTCTTGTTCTGTATTTTTTAGCTCCCCATTATATATAAAAGAAAGAGGAAAAACATTGTTAATGTATTAATAATGTGCGTAATTAAACATTTCTTTAATGTGTTAAATTAACGTTGCCATGAAGCCATGGCTCAGACCTTATTAATGTAAGCATTAATAAGGTCTGAGTTTTTGAAGACTTCTCATTTGTTCTTGCACAATTTTCAGTTTCATGTTTCCTCCTCTTTTTCCCCCTCAATTTCCTTAACATTGTGGCTGACTTGAAGGACTGGTTATAATAGCAATGGAAAATATTTTTTCTTAAAATTCACATTTTCCATATCTAATGGAAATGACACATATGTTTGCCAGTTTTAACTGCACTTTTGCAGAATTGCTTGTAATATTCTAGGAATTACAATAGGACATGCTTTTATAAATAACTTTGAATGCTAGTCTTTTTTTCTTTTCTTTTCTTTTCTTTTCTTTTTCTTTTTTTTTTTCTTCAAATGTGTGTGATCGATTTCAAATGCCTCACTAGTGGCTTTGAACTGAATCTGGTTTAGTTGTCATGTTTCATAAAATGTTACATAGTTATTGCCAATGTAGCCTAATCTGAACAATGAATAAAGAGAAAATAATATGTTTTCTCTATGCTCTCCTACAAATTGTTAGAGAGAGGCATAAAAAATGGTAGTTGTAAGCTCTAGAAACTATGCACTATTGGAAGATTCTGGCCATTTTAAAACATAGCCATGGTACAGACCGCCCCAAAAGGGTGGCCTGCTGGCACCTATTTTCCCACCAGAGGGAAGCCTCAGCCACCAAACGGCATGGTTTCCTGCCGGCAGAAAAAGAACCCGTGGTGGTGGCGGACGCCACGCAGCACTTACGTAACCATGGTGGCACCCATGTATACAGGGCATAGCCATTGTTATGCCCTGGTCACATGCGAGGGTTGCAGGGCATGTGGGCACTCCGCCCCCCCCAGGCAACCCTCACACATGATGAGGGCACCACAAAGGGAGGTATGTACCAGGCCATAGATACCTCCTATCCTTCATGAAGAGCTTATAAGGAGCAGGAAGAGAAGACATAGTCCTTACAATCACTTTTTCTAACTGTACTATTATGTTTCTTTCTGTGGTGATTTCATTCAGACGTTTTGTCAGCCCTTTTGTAATTGATCCCTGGGCAGGTATCACTACCAGAACTACAGTTGTTTTCTTTTCTCAGTTTGCAGGACTTGGTATTTCCTCCCCCCCCCTTCTCTTTGTCCTTGATTCTGCTGTCCCACAATTTTTAGATTCTTGAATAGAATTCAAATGATAGATATCCACAAACTCTGATTGGTAATACTTTATAGCCTATGAAATGAATTGATAATAACAGTAATAATACAAAAACAATGACAATCATATTTTTACTTATAATTTCTTTCCCCCTCAATACTGGGATTTAATGTGACTTAAAAAAATATAGACAAAACTACATGCAAAGAAATAAAATATAAAAGGTAATTTTTAAAAAATGTGATCAAACTATATACAGAATTCAAAGAATTTAAAACAGAGCCTTAAAAATCCAAAAGACAAAATTCAATAATAGAACATACTATAATTTTTAACACACTTCCTAAAAAGCCTGTTGGAATGGAAGTTTTCATCAGCCAACATAAAGACAACAAAACTTGGGAGTAGCCATCAAGATGCTTTTCTTCTGTGTTCCCACCAAAAGTTTCTGTGAAGGTAGAAAAACTGAGAGAATGGACTCCCCTGAAGGATTTAGAGTTTGAAAAGTATCATGCAGTAAGATGCAGCCTGTACTAGCCTGTACAGGGTTTTATATGTCATATCCAGCACTACAGAGACAGACCAGTAGTTAATGCATCTGTTGTAATGAGCAAGCTGTGTGATCCTGGTAACCAGCTGCAGTCCCCTTCTTCAGCCAAACTGGGACCTTGGTGTGAGGTTGCCATGGCCCTGATGAAGAAGGGGTGGCTGGAGGGCACCCCTTCCGGGCTATTTGTACATCCCCATAGTCATCTCTTTTGTGTAGCTCTTGATAGACATGATGCACCAAGGACATAAGAGCTATTTCTGTTCCAAAATAATGTATCTCATCCCAAAACCTTAATCTGACCCAAAAGTGACAGTATATATATATTTTTAAAAAACCACAAGGATGTGGGTTTTGCCATAATAGAAAACTAGTTGTCATAGGGCCAGAACAGATGGGCAGGAAAAGGTGGCTTGATCCTGCTTTATCCCAAAGCAGGTCAAAACCCCACAGCCCACATGGCCTACTACCAAGGCGGGCTGAATATTCATGGCCTGACTGCATGGCGTGGAGCCATGTTGCACCACTGGGTAATATTCTTTTGTTGTCTCTCCACCATACATGCATACCATTGCACAAAAACATCACCTGAAACCTCCAACTACTCCCACATCAATCCATATGCCATCCCCTTGCATGACTGCCCCTTTGATCAGCCACAGTCACATATGCGATGCTCCACCAGTACATGGCATCAGTACATTGGTGTGCGCATGATTCATTGGCAAAGTACAATCATGGGACCCACATATACATGCAACCTTGACCCCTCCATTCCCCATCAGCCTATGCTGGACTGTCTGATTTGTGTATGGTGTAATAACATCCAGTGGAGTTGTCGCACTTTCATTTCTTTGCTTTGCTGAAGTCCAGCTCTCGCGTCAGGACATTTATATTCAGCAGCTAAAATGTGAATTTTCCACCTTGACTCGCACTATCATGGCTTCTTTTCGCTCAGGTTTTTAGCCCTGGAGTGCAGTTTTGGTCCAGCCTCCAGCTGCTTTTGAGACACACATCATCTAAATATCCCACCTTCAAATTGGCTGGAAACTGCTTTATTTTGCCCATCTGTTTCAACCCATAGAAATTAAACTTTGATGTAGACAGATGAGATAAAGGAAGAGATGTGTGTGTGTGGCTGTAACTTGAAAAGTAGTGCACATAATGAAGTAATTTTAAAAATCTGCTGAAGATAATATGAACACTAGATTTTTTTTCCAGTTATCATTCTTGTAAAAATGGTATATTTCTGTAGAGGTACTGTGGATTATGCTTAGCTATTTTTAGGCTCTGTTTCCCTGTTTGGTCTCTAGCCATCTCCTTTGTATTTTTAAAGAAACCATAGTACTGATGATTAGTCCAGATATTAAAAATAGTAAAGAATGTCATCACTATTTAAAGAGGGAAAAAGGTGACATAAGCTTTTATAGATAAGAATCTATGATGGATAGAATCCTCTTCAAGTGGTGTATACATTATGGAACACACTTGCTTAAAGATTATTTAAGTCTTTTGCTTGCCTTGTATGGATAAAATTTCTGCAATTTTTAATGTTTCATATTAGGCCCTACTAGTCAGTAAGAGTACACTGTAATGCATCTTTTACTTCATAGATCACTGAAAATTCTGAATGTAAAATCTGAATATGTTGCATGATAAAACATTTGCTAATATTGCAACAATAAACTGAATTGCTTTTTCCCCTAAAAAGTTATATAGTATGAAAGTTTTATTTTGAAGTCATCTGCTAAAAAGTGTCAGACACACTCTTTTTAGGCATAGGGTGAGAACAGTTCTTCAGTAAACTAAATAGATGAGAGATTAGTTACATTCTGCTAATCAAGGGTGAAATAGCAGTTCATTGGGTAAGTAGACAAGTGAATGACTGCTAGCTGCAGTGATGGATTAGCTGGTGCACAATTAATGTGATTAATGTGGTTGGATTTTTCTTTTTGAAGTGACTATGTGCTACAAAGTGTCTGTCTCATGATTATCTATCTTGGAGTTTCACTGAATGTTGATTTTCTGTTTGGTATGGGAAATGGTGCAATATACAATCACTCTGTGACATTTTACAATTCAGGAAAAATGATTTTGAAAATTAATTTTTGAAGGCATCTGAAAATGTACTATATTTTGAGAATAATGCAAGTTGTTTAGCAGTAATGCTAAAATGGAAAAATTAATCTTTCACACATAATGAAGGCAAAGGAAATGGTATGTCTGACCATTCTGTAAAGTGTCTGGCTGTTCATTTGTCAGAAGTGAGATGTTTAATAGTTTCTAAAAGGTTGTATACTCTTTTATTTATTTATCATATTTAGTGACTTTAAGAGTGTCAATGTGTGAAGTGTTTATTCAAGAAATGGATTTCTGGCACATAAGCAAAAAGAAATGTGAAATGTTTAGCTCATAAGAAGAGCATATCCTAAGATCTCTGGGTAAGTATACTGAGATGAGAAGAAAGCACACAGGTCTGTGTTTATCTAGCTTACACAGGCAGACAAGGAAGGCTCCAGCCTGGTATTAAAGCTTGAAGTGATATGGAATGTCTTCAGCAAGCCCCAAACAATTACATCACTCACTGAACAATATTGATAAAATGTAATAGAAAAAAGGTCTGGCACTTTCCAGTTTGAAGCCTCATTCCTACCTACTTGAAAATCTTTGAAATAGTAGACATGTTTGTGTGTGTGTGTGTGGCTGTGCCTGTAAATTACCTGTCAATGTATGGCAACCCCATGAATTTTATAGGACATGCTTAGGCAGAGAATACTCAATTCTGCCAGTTCCTTTGTCTAAAATAAAAGTGAAAGGACAGGCCCAACACCATCAGGCCCAGCCTCAATTAAGAAGAAGAGCCCTCCCTCCAGTCCATCTGCCTTGGTCCAGGCCTCAGAGGGAGAGAATAACCACTGGACCTGATCCCCCCCACCACCATTCCCTTCTCCTTTTCTGTTGTGTCTTTTTAGACTGTAAGCCTGAGGGCAGGGAACTGTCTATTATCCCCTCTGTTGTAAGCCGCCCGGATTCCCAGTGATTGGGCAGCATATAAATAAATCCTATTATTATTATTCAACACTCCTTTTCTGTCTCTGTGGACAACATTTCTATTCAACCAGTCCAGCAAGCCCGCAATCTTGGTTTTATCTTTGATTCTTCTCTGTCGTGTATCCCGCAGATCCAGACCACAGCCAAGGCTTGCCGATTCTTACTATACAATATTGCCAAAATCCGACCTTATCTCTCCGCCTCTTCTGCCAAGATCCTTGTCCATGCCCTTGTGGTATCACGACTTGATTACTGTAATGTTCTCCTGGCTGGGCTTCCTCTTTCTCACCTCCGTCCTTTAATCTCTGTCCAGCATTCAGCTGCACGCATTATCACATCCGCCCACCGCTCTGACCATATCTCTCCTGTGCTGGCATCCCTTCACTGGCTCCCCCTCCCTTTCTGCATTCAGTATAAGCTCCTACTGTTGACGTTTAAAGCCCTCCATGGGCTGGCCCCTCCTTACTTATCAGACCTTATTTCTCCTCACCTTCCCACAAGGGCCCTCCATTCTGGTAGTCAAGGTCTGCTGTCCCAGCCCATGATTTCCTCTGCCCCATCTCGAATTCGCCCCTTTTCACTCGCTGCCCCTCACTCCTGGAACCTTCTTCCCCCCGCGAGCAAGAGCCATCACTTC